>NC_133648.1:78011114-78334507 GCF_009905375.1 Apium graveolens | reverse complement strand
TAAAGCACAGAACCTAGAACCAGGCAGTAACACCCCCAAATCCGGGGTCGGGGATCCGGGTTGTCACGAGTTCCATTTCCCTTAATAACACCCAATCTTAATACACAATCAACTACTCTGTACTGTGACCCCACAATAAACACACACACCACAAGTTATAGTCTCAGAGATGAATATCCAAAAATAATCACAAGTCGTTTTATTCCACAATTATATGTCAATACACCTTAAAAAGGTTTCTGAATAAATTTACATTTCTTTGCCATTATTACAATTCATAATTATACATAATCTGGTACATCAAAAGTTGAAAGCCTAGCCTATTGGTAGTTCCTACCTCAGCTACAGCGACATCAACGCCTATAGGAAACTGCGGAACATTTCCTATCCGCTCGCGAATTGGGAGCTTGGTCCTGATCATCTTGTCTATCTGATGTTGTGTGATGAAAGAAGAAAGCAAGGGTGAGCAACAAGCCCACCAAAATAATATGTATAGTGATTTACAATATATGAGCATTCTCATAGTACTCATGAAAGTCTTGGTCAAGAAGAAATGAACCAAGTTGATATCTTAACGCGACCAAGTCGCAAAATATTCAGTATATATGTATACACATATACTTTTCAAAATATGGGAAGTCCTCTTCCATGCATAATACACACAGAGTTCCAATGTATAACTGTATAAAAATATCGTTGCAAGGTGATCTCATATATCTAACCTTGTCTCAACGTTTTTCTAAAAATCTTTGTCATGCATAAGATAATCATTTACTAGATATAAGTTTAAAAGATGAAGTTACAAGATACTCCAATATACTTATATCTTTTCCAAATACTACTTGAACTACCACCGTTCAAGTTATAATTAGTTTCAAAAGTTCATCACACTGATGAGACTACAAGATAAGACTTGAATAGATTCAATCTTTGAAATATTTTGAAGGAAATGAAGTTATGATATACTTCATTAAGCCCCGATATATATATACACCTATATATATACATACGTTTCCTGAAAACCTCTGTCATGTAAAGTATGAACAGAATTGCAATATCCAATAAATTTGGAAAGGAAAGAATTTTGGCATAAACCTGATATATTGCTGATCAGGCAAAGATACCAATAAGTAACCTTTTCTACTAGTAGATGGATGAATCCCCCACCGGTCATCACCCTGGCCACATAAGGACCTTGTGCTGGACCGCCACCCGGCCTCTTACGTGTTGATGGACTGCCACCCAGCCACTTACACTTTGATAGACCGTACCCCGGCCTGTCGCTTATGCCGACTCAATTAGATGGGCTTACTTCCCGAACGTTGGGTAAGTAATCAATACATTTGTTTTCTCAAAACAGCAACCACGTTGCGAATGTAAAATGCACCATAGAGCTGGATCCCCCAGGTTTTGAGCGAGTATTTAAATCCCCTTTGAAAGGAAGATCTTAAATATAAAAACAATGAGTTTTGGGGTCCACTCTAACTTTAAAAATCATTTTGAAGACTCGAAAACATTTTTAAGAATGTTTGGAGTACTGCTGATTTATTAAAATAAATCAGTCCCGATATATTAGAAAATATCTGAATATTATTATTTAAATAATATTTCCATAAATAATAATCTTTATAAAAATAATTGAAGTAGAAGTTTTAAAACTCTTACTTGAATGAAAATTAAATAATCAAAGATATACTTATACAAAAGTACTATCTTTATTTGAATAATCAAAAATAAGTTTGATTATCGAAACATTATTCTTTAATAAAATAAAGAATATATCTCAGCAAATAATCGGAGTCATAGATCCTCAAATGAATATTCAAATAATATTCAATAAATAAATTAAGCTGAGTCATAAGCCCTCGAATGAATATTCGAAATAATATTCAATAATAAAATAAAGGAGTCATAAGTCCTCGGATGAATATTCAAATAATATTCAATAAATAAAATAAAAGGAGTCATAAGCCCTCGAATGAATATTCGTAATAATATTCATTAAATAAAATAACAGGAGTCATAAGCCCTCGAATGAATATTCGTAATAATATTCATTAAATAAAATAAAGTTATCGAATAAACCTTATTCGATTAATAGTTTTAAAAACTATATCAATATATATATATATATAAATATATATTATACTTGGGAGCCTCGCCTCCCAGTTTAGAAATATGTTCACCTTTTATCCCCTATACTAAGGGTAAACTCAAATACCGCTTATCTCTAGCATAGGTATTATGCAACTATAAGCATTTGAACCAACAGATATATAAATCAAGAATATGAAACATGCATGCATATATATCATATCACATGCTACAATATATCGCAAGAATTTGCTAATAACCAATATGCATTTATCGCAAGATCATGCATATACACATATACATCACAACAACAGTTATACGGGTAGAAAACTTGCCTGAGCGACTAGGGGTTACGAATGGCTCGGAACGAGTCTGGTAACCTATAAGCAACAAGTAAGTTGGAATTAAACCAAAGTCACTTGTAAATATATACTCTAACCAACTCAGACTCTAACGCTCGTTTTGCGCTTACTGATTCTCTTAAGTCACTCGAGTACCCTTGGCTCCACCATTTTTAATAATTTAACCATTACGAGTTTTAAGGCGATTCCTTCGCGAGTGTCTTACCAACTGCCTATTACACCTTACATAAATGTTTCATACTTCAATTAGTCCTTTAAGGTCTTTAACCTATGTTTCAAAGTTAAAACCTAGCAGTGAGTTCTCGGGTCCAAATGTTATGAACAAAAGCAGTCTAAAGTAAATCGGACATTACGACGGCTATGTTTACGCGATTTCCCAAATTTAAACCAACTCAAAACAACCACAATTCAACCCCAATTCACAACCCAATCCAAACTCCATCCAAAATACATTACAAAAGCCCCAAACCAACTCATTATAAACCATTTACTTACTCCTAAAACTTGAATTTAAACTATATTACATTCTTTAACCAAATCTTAAGATTTCAATAAATCAATCACCACCATTCCAACCCAAACTCTTAAACAAACAAGTTTCAAGCTACTCTTTACCCTCACAACCATAATCAACCTAATATACAAATTAAAGCTAGGGTTTGGAGTTTATACCTTCCTTGGAGAGTGGAGAATCAAGAGAATGGCTTGGAATCACCCTTAAAGTCCTTATCTAAGCTTAATCTAAACAAAACTTCAAGAACACAAATTTTAGTTCTTGAAAAACACTATTCACCATCTTCTTCCATGATTTATAGAAAAAGATTGGCTTGGAATTAGAAGCTTAAACTTATAGGAAGTATGTAACTATCCATGGGGAAGCTTAGATAAATACCTTGCTAAATAGTAAGTGGTGGAGCTTGGATCTTCATTTTTTAAGAAAAGAAGCTGAGAGCTTCATGAAGAAATGAAGGAGTTTTTGTGTTTTTGTTTGGTGAAAAATGAAATGTTTGCTTGGTTGGTTGAATTTTGAGTTGTTTTAGGTTAATTACTTAATTAACCTTGATTTTGTGTGGTTATAATTCAACCACACTTCCTTCCCTTCTATGTCATGCTTATATCATCATGTGGTGTCATCCTTCCCTCTTTGTCCTCTTCCCATTGGTTGGATGACATCATCCCCTCTAATCTCTTTGATTAACTTCCTAATTGTTTGCCTAATGACCGCTGATCTGTTATATGGTTCGCTTAACTTTCGTTTTCGTTTATCATTTGAGGGATCATACCCGGGATCTTATTACTTAGGTTCCCTTAACCTTTCTCAATATATTATATTCCTTTTATGATCCTCTCTTATAATCCTTTAATTTAAATCCTTCTTATCTTGTTACCTTATACTCAATTCTTTTCGTATCTAGTGGATTTCCGGGAAAAGTCAAAGTATTCGGAATTGGATTCTGACGATCTTTACATACACTTATATACCATATAGAGTACTAATAAAATCTCAGAATATCCATAACAGAATCCCTACATAGTGGGGCATGACAAGTTTTCTCATTCAGCAAAAACACTATTCATAAGGGTTTCAAAAATTTCCAAAAATTTGGGTTATTACAGTCTCCCCTCCTTAAAAGGATTCCGTCCCGAAATCAGATAGAAAATGAATAGGGATACTCTCTTAGCATTGCACTTTCTAACTCTCGAGTAAATTTTCCCACATTGTGTTTCCATTCCGAATACTACCACAACTTTATTACTCCTTATTCAGCTGTTTCTATTTCCCAAAATTTGATCAATCATATAGAAGTAAAGGAATTTGTTGAGAGATCACTATGATCATGAACACTTATTATATCGCATAGTTAGTACAGAAGGTGGCCAGCCTTTAGTACTTGACAAGCAATTAAACAATAGTTGGTATCCTACTCGGCTTCTATCACACAGATAGATAGTCATTCGGCAATACCTCCCCTTCTGGAAGGGTTGTTCTTCTCAGTTTATATGAAATGAAAAGAAGAGAAAAGAACGAACTAAAGAGAATTGTATATACGTAAAAAAAAAAATTATTACCATAAAATATCTGGCTTGGAATCTACCTCTGAACTATAGAGGTTTGTCATAGGAGAACAAAACATATGTGTATATATATCAACATCAAGTATTATAGCATCGTATTTCACATGCCTAAATATTTTTGCTATTCCGTCCATCATTCTATGGACCCATGCTCTTCCTCGAGCTTATACACAATCACCTTTGAAACTCCCTCGATATCGAAAATCGAATCTGGGATCTCATTCTAGACATCATCGTTACTAGAATTCTATGCTTGCACCGCAACCTTCCTCATATAGTAATACGACTCTCTTTTCATAAGAAGGAATAAATATTCAATAGGTAGATACTCTACTTAATTAGTCTATCAATGATAACTTATACATTACCACGACCCGATTAGTGGTACTCAATCTCAACATCCATTCCAATACAACTCTCATGGTTGTAACCAGCTCATTACTCGCAGAATCATTGTTGCATTACTATGGTCCACCACTAACCTACTGTCGTCATTCACTTTCCATGAAATCTTAATATCTAACCATACGGGGTCCATACATGTCGTATCAAATCCTTCTAAGGAGGTAACATAATCACCATTCATGATTCATGAAGAACACTCCTGATCCTGCCATACATACATGACATGAAGCAGATAAAATTGCAGAAGAGTTTCAATCAAAGCAACGATAGCAGGTTAATACCATTCTTAATCATATGCCTTCGATAGAAGACTTAACTCAAAGGTTCGTTTAGTCCTTTTGAAACATGGTCCAGGCTCATTCTCAAGATAGTACCTTCTAAGATAGATAGCCCGCTCATGGCGATTACACGAATTAAACCTTTACCAACTACTATTACGGTTGGGTATTGCACAGTCATCAGAAGGAATGTCAATCTTCCAAACCATAATACAACCTGCATAGCTTTAACCATCATCACTGTATTCCTTTGGCACAAGCGCCTATAATTATCCTCTTACCTTTAAAGTGTCGGCCACCTCTTTGGCCTTTCCTGATAGTAAAATTTCCTTACATTCAATGTCATTTTAACCACCTCCAAATAAATTTTCTACCTCATTTCAATCACAGCTTATGTGAAGATGTTTTTCTTAAGTCCTGGTGAGAAAAAGAAAAAAAAATCACCATTTTTCCATAAGTCATTGCCTTAGTCTTTAGATGTGAACATTGTCACGGCTGACTCCCGATCATACTTAGGACATTTCTTATCATGGGTCCTTCTTGTTTTCACCAATCTTGACCCTCATTGGGTCGAACTATACTTTCTTATGGTTCAACACGTGCCCACCTGACATTATTATACTTACGTCACATTTCCTTTATCAAAATTTCTATTCTGAGAACTTGGAATATTACCTTTCTCCTTGTAAAACCTCTAAGGTTATCCTTAAATCGTCCCTCCTGTATTCCCTAGATACAGGGCATATCAAAATACCATTTACTAATACTAGAACCATTGTCTATGTACTTCTGAAAAATTTCTTTACTGATCTTTAAAGGTTGTTGTTACCTTGATCCTTCCCAATTCATACTGTCAAAACTCATGTTGTCCCTATTAAGGGTGGAATGCCAACCTTTATGCATTCCCCTAGGATTCATCTCAAGTTATCGAAGTTATATCCTTAATTCCTCCTTTAAAAAGGTACTTGCATCCTTCCATGGATAAATTAAGTCATATATCCTTGATAGATTATCTTATTCATCATTCCCACCTCGATAGTCTATACATAATTTCATAATAGCATCCTTATTCAAATTGAGGTCAATCCATATGGCCTCCAAAAGATAACAATGGTTATCTGCTTTTCTTTCCTGATTTGGTAATGATAAAATGGATGTTCTGGAAGATATTGGTCGTGTTCAACGTGAACCTCTTCTTAATAATTCCTTATTTACTTTTGTTGTTTACCTCAACAGTCACCTCAATGTTGGGATATCTTTCATACCTGGCGTCTCCCTTTCTGGGTATCAAGCCACCGGTCTTACACTTCACATTCTTGAAGGTCACTTCCTTCATCCAATTTTCCTAATTTCTTACTTCCTTGTCTCCTCAGTCTATCCGCGTCTCATTATTTATCCTTCGAACTATTTCAAGGTTTCCTCGAATCCTCCCAACTTACAGGAGATAAAATATATGTATCTCTTATGCCTTCAACCATCAATTTTAACTCATGGTGAATCACCCTCATCCTGACGATTACATACTTTTTTATTTCTATTGGTACGAGTCTTTAGGGTTTCCTCATACCCAACTCCCTTATCATTCCTCAAACTCCATTGCCTTTATATTCCTTTCCACTTCAGTTTCTTTTTATTCTCCTTTCTCTTATCATTATTTCATGAACCAACACAACATAAGCATTGATTTCAAACATCTCGTCATTCTGGATTCGTGTCCCCAGAACGAATCTTGACAACTTTTACCACTTAGATTCATAATTCATCATACTCGTCCGCTTTTGTTCTGGCTCTAAATCTGTTACACTATCTCCATAACCTTGGGAATTACTTTCCCGAAACCAATTGACTGAACTTTAATCAGTTTATTCTAACCTCTGGCTCTGTGCCTTTCTTGGTCTTTCACCAGCGGGTGGCCTCTCTCTTGGGAGGGTAAGTGACAAAACAGTCTTTTGTGATTCATCCATCATTTAGAATCTGAAATGATTCTTATATTTCCTTTAGCGAGGTTCTTGCCTCGACTGGTTCAGCTTGTTCCTTGGAACTCTAAGGGCTTAGCGACTTAAAGGCCCTGAAAGAATTTCTCACTGCATTATTTCCTCAAGGTGGTGGTTGGGGATAGTAGTCTAAGTTCTTTTTAGACAGGTCCATGAATTGCCATATAGGAGTACCGTCTCGGGTCTCCTTTCCTTACTCGTCTTTCTGTTTCCTTAGTATGAAATTTTTCATCCTTCTCCCATACTTGGGGTTATCTTATACGTTAAAATCCTCATTTTCCACTTCATTATATTATGGGTTCCTTCTATCTTGATGGCGTCCTCCCTGACTATCACATTCAGGGTTTACCCTAAATCTTATTCCTCAAACTAGCTTTCATCTAAGATCTCATCTTTAAGCTCTTGAACATTTGGAACCCAAATTCTGTAGGAATACCTCATTATTCCCTTATCATCTTTCTCGATATTAATCTTTTATCTAATTGTTAGCTCTCTGCCTTCATTCATCACTTTTTCTGGCACAATATGTTCTCTTCCGATAATTCGGACTATATTGCAATCTCAAACATCTTTTCGGTACCGGCTCCGGTTACCTTCACTTCTATTTCCATTTTCTCAAAATCTCTTATAAACTCTCTCAAAGACATGATCATCTTGAGTCTCTCCTTTTTACTAAGGACATCAGCCACCACATGGGCTTTCCCCGAATGATACAGAATCTCCCAATCATAATTCTTGATTAGCTCTAACCGCCTCCTCGGGCATATGTTGAGCTCTTTCTACGTAAAAATGTACTAGACCTCCTATGGTTTGTGAATCTCGCACTTCTCTCCATACAAGTAGTGCCTCAAATCTTTAGGGCAAAACTATTGCCATGAGCCCAAGCTCATGGGTGGGGATATCGAATTTTATATTCCCTTAATTTTCTTGACTCGTACGCGATTACCTTGTTGTGCTGTATAAGAAGCACCCTAATTCCTTATGCGAAGCGTCAATAAAAATCACAAAATCTCCTTTTTCCATCCGGCAATGCCAACATAGGGGCCATCACCAATCTTTGCTTCAGTTCTTGAAAGCTGTTCTCGCATTTCTCTGTCCATTCAAACTTCTTAGTCTTACGAGTAAGCCGCGTTAAAGGGGCTACTATCTTTACAAACTTGAACGAACCTCCGGTAGTGACCAGCCAATCCTACCTCTGATAATTCCCCTAACCATGGTCATCAATTCCTCAGTGGTCCTTTATTCATTCTTGTCAGGACCCTCCACGGGATTCTTCTCAGCAACAATCCCTTCTAGGACAACATCCTCAACCGCTACGTCCTCAATATGAACATCATCCGGTCCCTCATTAGGGTGTTCCATTGGATCCACAATCTGATCTCCAATAACTAATAAAACATCATCGCGTTGTTGCTCCTCAACCTCAGGGTTCGGTGTCCCGCTACCATATACGATAACGAACTACGCTTCTATCACGATATTTATAAGGGTTCCCATAAGGGTTTTAACTGTCAGTACTACGTTAGGTAGTCCGACTATGAACTTGGCAAGAGTTCTTATTATCTTAATGAACTTATTATTTTAACTTCACATCATCTCTGAGGTTTATAACGCTTAGCTCTGATACCATTTCTGTAACACCCCCAAATCCGGGGTCGGGGATCCGGGTTGTCACGAGTTCCATTTCCCTTAATAACACCCAATCTTAATACACAATCAACTACTCTGTACTGTGACCCCACAATAAACACACACACCACAAGTTATAGTCTCAGAGATGAATATCCAAAAATAATCACAAGTCGTTTTATTCCACAATTATATGTAATACACCTTAAAAAGGTTTCTGAATAAATTTACATTTCTTTGCCATTATTACAATTCATAATTATACATAATCTGGTACATCAAAAGTTGAAAGCCTAGCCTATTGGTAGTTCCTACCTCAGCTACAGCGACATCAACGCCTATAGGAAACTGCGGAACATTTCCTATCCGCTCGCGAATTGGGAGCTTGGTCCTGATCATCTTGTCTATCTGATGTTGTGTGATGAAAGAAGAAAGCAAGGGTGAGCAACAAGCCCACCAAAATAATATGTATAGTGATTTACAATATATGAGCATTCTCATAGTACTCATGAAAGTCTTGGTCAAGAAGAAATGAACCAAGTTGATACCTTAACGCGACCAAGTCGCAAAATATTCAGTATATATGTATACACATATACTTTTCAAAATATGGGAAGTCCTCTTCCATGCATAATACACACAGAGTTCCAGTGTATAACTGTATAAAAATATCGTTGCAAGGTGATCTCATATATCTAACCTTGTCTCAACATTTTTCTGAAAATCTTTGTCATGCATAAGATAATCATTTACTAGATATAAGTTTAAAAGATGAAGTTACAAGATACTCCAATATACTTATATCTTTTCCAAATACTACTTGAACTACCACCGTTCAAGTTATAATTAGTTTCAAAAGTTCATCACACTGATAAGACTACAAGATAAGACTTGAATAGATTCAATCTTTGAAATATTTTGAAGGAAATGAAGTTATGATATACTTCATTAAGCCCCGATATATATATACACCTATATATATACATACGTTTCCTGAAAACCTCTGTCATGTAAAGTATGAACAGAATTGCAATATCCAATAAATTTGGAAAGGAAAGAATTTTGGCATAAACCTGATATCTTGCTGATCTGGCAAAGATACCAATAAGTAACCTTTTCTACTAGTAGATGGATGAATCCCCCACCGGTCATCACCCTGGCCACATAAGGACCTTGTGCTGGACCGCCACCCGGCCTCTTACGCGTTGATGGACTGCCACCCAGCCACTTACACTTTGATAGACCGTACCCCGGCCTGTCGCTTATGCCGACTCAATTAGATGGGCTTACTTCCCGAACGTTGGGTAAGTAATCAATTCATTTGTTTTCTCAAAACAGCAACCACGTTGTGAATGTAAAATGCACCATAGAGCTAGATCCCCTAGGTTTTGAGCGAGTATTTAAATCCCCTTTGAAAGGAAGATCTTAAATATAAAAAAAATGAGTTTGGGGTCCACTCTAACTTTAAAAATCATTTTGAAGACTCGAAAACATTTTTAAGAATGTTTGGAGTACTGCTGATTTATTAAAATAAATCAGTCCCGATATATTAGAAAATATTTGAATATTATTATTTAAATAATATTTTCATAAAGAATAATCTTTATAAAAATAATTGAAGTAGAAGTTTTAAAACTCTTACTTGAATGAAAATTAAATAATCAAAGATATACTTATACAAAAGTACTATCTTTATTTGAATAATAGAAAATAAGTTTGATTATCGAAACATTATTCTTTAATAAAATAAAGAATATATCTCAGCAAATAATCGGAGTCATAGATCCTCAAATGAATATTCAAATAATATTCAATAAATAAATTAAGCTGAGTCATAAGCCCTCGAATGAATATTCGAAATAATATTCAATAATAAAATAAAGGAGTCATAAGTCCTCGGATGAATATTCAAATAATATTCAATAAATAAAATAAAAGGAGTCATAAGCCCTCGAATGAATATTCGTAATAATATTCATTAAATAAAATAACAGGAGTCATAAGCCCTCGAATGAATATTCGTAATAATATTCATTAAATAAAATAAAGTTATCGAATAAACCTTATTCGATTAATAGTTTTAAAAACTATATCAATATATATATATATAAATATATTATACTCGAGAGCCTCGCCTCCCGGTTTAGAAATATGTTCACCTTTTATCCCCTATACTAAGGGTAAACTCAAATACCGCTTATCTCTAGCATAGGTATTATGCAACTATAAGCATTTGAACCAACAGATATATAAATCAAGAATATGAAATAGGCATGCATATATACCATATCACATGCTACAATATATCGCAAGAATTTGCTAATAACCAATATGCATTTATCGCAAGATCATGCATATACACATATACATCACAACAACAATTATACGGGTAGAAAACTTGCCTGAGCGACTGGGGGTTACGAATGGCTCGGGATGAGTCTGGTAACCTATAAGCAACAAGTAAGTTGGAATTAAACCAAAGTCACTTGTAAATCTATACTCTAACCAACTCAGACTCTAACGCTCGTTTTGCGCTTACTGATTCTCTTAAGTCACTCGAGTACCCTCGGCTCCACCATTTTTAATAATTTAACCATTAAGAGTTTTAAGGCGATTCCTTCGCGAGTGTCTTACCAACTTCCTATTACACCTTACATAAATGTTTCATACTTCAATTAGTCCTTTAAGGTCTTTAACCTATGTTTCAAAGTAAGGAGAGGAGTAAGGGTTCGTTCGCGAAACGTCGTTACTTAAAACGGCTGTTTCTCCTAAACCGTTCATCGGAATCAAACGAACCACATATCAAAACGAAGCTCATAACATGAACTATCTAAACATGGCAATGGTCAAAACCTAGCAGTGAGTTCTCGGGTCCAAATGTTATGAACAAAAGCAGTCTAAAGTAAATCGGACATTACGTCGACTATGTTTACGCGATTTCCCAAATTTAAACCAACTCAAAACAACCACAATTCAACCCCAATTCACAACCCAATCCAAACTCCATCCAAAATACATTACAACAGCCCCAAACCAACTCATTATAATCCATTTACTTACTCCTAAAACTTGAATTTAAACTATACTACATTCTTTAACCAAATCTTAAGATTTCAACAAATCAATCACCACCATTCCAACCCAAACTCTTAAACAAACAAGTTTCAAGCTACTCTTTACCCTCACAACCATAATCAACCTAATATACAAATTAAAGCTAGGGTTTGGAGTTTATACCTTCCTTGGAGAGTGGAGAATCAAGAGAATGGCTTGGAATCACCCTTAAAGTCCTTATCCAAGCTTAATCTAAACAAAACTTCAAGAACACAAATTTTAGTTCTTGAAAAACACTATTTACCATCTTCTTCCATGATTTATAGAAAAAGATTGGCTTGGAATTAGAAGCTTAAACTTATAGGAAGTATGTAACTATCCATGGGGAAGCTTAGATAAATACCTTGCTAAATAGTAAGTGGTGGAGCTTGGATCTTCATTTTTTAAGAAAAGAAGCAGAGAGCTTCATGAAGAAATGGAGGAGTTTTTGTGTTTTTGTTTGGTGAAAAATGAAATGTTTGCTTGGTTGGTTGAATTTTGAGTTGTTTTAGGTTAATTACTTAATTAACCTTGATTTTGTGTGGTTATAATTCAACCACACTTCCTTCCCTTCTATGTCATGCTTATGTCATCATGTGGTGTCATCCTTCCCTCTTTGTCCTCTTCCCATTGGTTGGATGACATCATCCCCTCTAATCTCTTTGATTAACTTCCTAATTGTTTGCCTAATGACCGCTGATCTGTTATATGGTTCGCTTAACTTTCGTTTTCGTTTATCGTTTGAGGGATCATACCCGGGATCTTATTACTTAGGTTCCCTTAACCTTTCTCAATATATTATATTCCTTTTATGATCCTCTCTTATAATCCTTTAATTTAAATCCTTCTTATCTTGTTACCTTATATTCAATTCTTTTCGTATCTAGTGGATTTCCCGGAAAAGTCAAAGTATTCGGAATTGGATTCTGACGATCTTTACATACACTTATATACCATATAGAGTACTAATAAAATCTCAGAATATCCATAACAGAATCCCTACATAGTGGGGCATGAAAAGTTTTCTCATTCAGCAAAAACACTATTCATAAGGGTTTCAAAAATTTCCAAAAATTGGGGTTATTACACAGGCTCTGATGCCAATTGTTGGAACAATATGATCTCGGCCCTGCGTTTTATGATATGAATTTTAATGAGTGTGAACAAAACATTAACCTTAATCGATACGGTGCAAGCGATTCAAATCCACGTCTTCTACTGTATTCCCTGATTCTTCTTGGATGAAGTATGGGCTTCGATCTCCCAAGGTGTACCTCTCCTTAAAGCTCCGAAAATCCAAAACCCTAGCTGGCTCTTTGAGAAAAATGGTTGCCTCTCTCAAACCCTGGGATCTTATTTCATTTTTGTGTTCTCGTGTTCTCTCTCTTTTAGCTTCAGGAGAATTAGAATATTTATAGGCTACAGTAGGGATCGTGGACAATTAACTCGGGCCTCCCAATGATATTCTAGGTCATGCCCAATGTCATTAAATATTAATTCAATCCAATGAAGAATTAATATTTTCACTACCTTTCCTAATTCTATAAATTAATTATTTAATTCGGCTTCAATATTATTTTCTTATTAAATTCCCCATGTTTCAGATTTCGCATGTCCATTAATTAAATTAATTTCTGACAATTAATTTAATCAATATCTTTTATCCTTGATCATCCACTCAACCTTATAATTATGCAAAAACAAATATGCTTGTAGGACTACAACACAATTATCTTTATAAGCTTTCAAGAGGACATCATCATCCGAATATATTTTTCGGACACGATTTCCTTTAGTCAATATCTCACTCTATATATTGTGTCAATTCCCAATACATAAATTCGCAATTTAAAATAAATTACTTAAACTTAATGTATGAATCAAGGCATGTGCATTATATACAAGTGTTAATCACTATAACCGGATAAGAACCTAAGCAATAATAATATCATAGAATCTTAGTTCCTCTTTATTGTTAGAATAAAAGAAAGAATTATTCTACTATTTTGATCCCGTTTAATATACACAAAGTATACAAGCATTATTCAATAGTAAAGATATACTATTTATAAATAATACTTCAACCCTTCTAGTGGTTTATCTAACACCGCTTAGACTGTGAACCTTTATTATATTATATAAGGAGCTTGGCAATCTAATCTTCTGCTATCCCATTTGATACTAGATTGTGTACAATATATAATATATAGACAATGTAAAAACATGCATTCAAGATTATCAAATGATTATATACTTCAAACGAATAGTTCAGTATAAATCCTAACACATTTGACGCTCATTTGGATGCATTCGACCATGTCAACGCCTTCTACGACTTAAAAGAGTTGGAAAAGATGAATATCATGTATAAGGTTGAGAAGCCTTATAAAATGATTCTAGCTAGTGTCGTGGACAGGACTTTCCATTGGAAGAAGGACGCACTATGCATTTTTAGGGATACCATCAGAGCAGGTGTTAGGTTTCATTTTCATCCTTTTATTCCCACTCTTCTTGCAGATGTTTAGATTAACCCCTTCCAACTTCCTTCAAATGCTTGGAGATTAATTCTTTATTTCTTATCACAATATGCAAAGCACAATTTGCACCCCTCAGTAGCTGTTTTCAGGAAGATTTTTCAGTTTAAGAACAGCCCTGATAAGAATCCAGGGTGGGTCTCTTTGAACCAACGCCCTACAATACCCCACATTATAAATGGGAAGTCTATCCCAGACAACAATTTAAAGTGGAAGATAGAGTTTGCCTATCTGGTTTGGAAGGGAAGAGATTGGGGCACCCTTTTTCGTTTGTGCTTAGGATAGGTGGTCGACGGGAGCCCCAACGACAATTTCTTGTCTGAGGAAGAGATGAAGGCCTTTGATATCCTCACTAAGGATAACAAGACATCCCACTCCTGGGACCTTATTAAGGAGACAGTTCTCGTTGAGCGTGGGCTTTCCCCAGTCTCAATAAAAAGTAATTTCTAACTTTAGTCTATTTTTTTATATATTTAGTTTAACCTGTTTTCCGGTTTTAACTGTTACTTAAATCTTCATGTGGCGGCTGCTCAGATAGTGGATGTGACCAAGCCTAAAGACTTGGAGACCACCAGGATGAAGCGGGTTGTAAATATTTTCAAAGACCCGCGCCTGGGGGATTGCTTTCTAGAGCTATTGACTCAGGTGGGAGGAGAAGGTGACGAAGAAGGCGACAGTAATTTATTTCCTCTGAATTTCCTTGCTCAGTTTTCTGTTTTTCCCTTGAGCTAATTCATTTTTTCCTTTCCTTTACTTTCAGGAAAATGCCCAGTTTCAAGGGGCGTTTCACCAAGCTAAGGCTTGGAAAGTTGGTTTTGATGACACTACAAAGAAGCTTAAGGAGGCCAACGAGATGAATGCAAGCCTTCGGGCCCAGCTTGCCTCCTCGAATTCTGATCTAGAAATAGCGCGAGCCAGGATCATCGTTCTAAATGATGAAAAAGAAAAAAAGGTTCGACGCTTGAATGGATACCCCGGAGTTTAAGGACTTGATGGAGTAACATGACGCCCTCACTCATCCCATGAGCTATAAGGAGGGTTAGGATTCCTCAGTCGAGGCTATTTAAGCCGAATATCCGGAGATGCTCGAGGCTGAATCTATTCCTTGCCCTATTAAAATTCCTAGTCTTGGATGTGCTACCGAAATGGTTGTGGACCTTATTCGGGAAGAAGACCGCTCTATCTCTTCTCCTGACCCAAGGGCCTCTGGATCCAAAGTTTATGTTGAGGGTCAGGGACAAAAAAGGAAGCAGGCTGAGACGAGTTTAGGTGAAGAAGAATCCTCTTTTGAGGAAGAAGTTGAGCCTGTTACGAAGAAGGCCAGAGTTGAAGAGCCTCCCAGGCAAGCACCTCAAAGGGCGTCTGAAGAGACTTCCGAGGAAAACATCACTTCAACTGAAGAATGTAACTTGGTCTTTCAAAATTGATCAAAGCATATCTTCGAGAACATAAATTAGTTTTTCAAAACTTTATATAAAAACCCTTACATTTTTTATCATAAATTGAAACATAAATCCTAAGGAACTGGAATATAAATAAAGCTCATGGTTTATGCGACCCTTGTCAAACCAACAAACTGGAATATTAATCCTAAGAGCTACTACTCACGATATTTTCAACATGGCCACTATATATAATAAACCTTCAAGTTTTCTGCATGCCAAGTTCTTGGCACTTCTTTTACTTCCATTGTCTTTAGCTTGTAAGATCCTCGTCCTTGAACACTTTTGACTGTGTACGTCCCTTCCCAGTTTGGGGCTAACTTTCCTTTCTGTCCAACTCCTAATGCTTCAACCTTTCTTAGAACTAGATCTCCTTGCTTAAAGAACCTTTCTTTCACTCTTAGATTGTAATAAAAAGAAGCATTTTCTGATATTCCGTGATCTTTGCATGAGCTCGATCTCGAACCTCATCAATTAAGTCAAATGCTAGTGTTTTCCCTTCCTCATTTTCTTTAGTATTATAAGCTTGAACCCTCGGGGATGAATATAATATTTCCATAGGAACAACCACTTCAGCTCCATATGCCAACATGAATGGGATTGCTCCCGTCGTAGGATCTTTTATAAAGAAGCCATCAGGTTTGTAAGTGAGCCTTAATAGGATCAATCCAAAATATTCCCCAGTCCGATAGGGGAAACCGGCTTAACATCAATGCTCCGTTTCTTCAAAAAATGAAAGTATACACTTCCCGGACTATTTTCGATCTCAGAAGAGGAAAACTTTGACATTGCATCAGCCTTAGAGTTTTCCTATCTAGGGATGTATTCGATATGACATTCGTTAAAATGAATCATTACAGATCTAACAAGCTATACAAACCTGGCCATGGTTTCATCTCTAGCCTCAAATTCTCCATTGACCTGGGATACCACAAGTTTCGAGTCTCCACAAACTTTTAAGTTTTTGACTCTCAATGTCTCCGCTAGGCCTAGTCCGTCTATCAAGGCTTCATATTCTGCCTCATTGTTTGTAATGGGGAAATCTAACTTCATGGCATACTCGATAAGGAATCCATCGGTACATTGTAAAACTAAGCCAACTCCAATTGAATTTGTTTTTAATGCTCCATCAAAATAGAGAACCCATAACTCCTTATTTTCAACCTTCCTTTCTTCTTCCTCACCTTGGGGTATATCTTTCTACCCCCTGACTTCTTGATTGGCGATGGCACATTCAACCATGAAGTCAGCCAAGGCCTGGGCTTTGATCGTCGTTCGAGGTTTGTACTTAATATCAAATCCCCCCAGTTCTATGGCCCATTTAATCAGCCTTCCACTGACTTTGGAACTGTGAATGATGTTTCTCAAAGACTGGTTTGTTAGTACCTCAATCTTATGAGCTTGAAAGTAAGGACGCAACTATTTTGAAGCCATAACCAAGGCTAAAGCGAACTTTTCCAATAGTAGAATAGTTCAACGCAGCCCCATGTAGAATCTTGTTGACATAATATATGGGGTTTTGAACTTTAAGCTCATCCTTTACCAACACGGCGCTCAGGGCATTTTCATAAACAACCAAATACAGGTACAGGGTTTCATCCAAGACTAGCTTTTCCAATAAAGGGGCTTGAACCATGTAATTTTTCAAATGCCATCTGACTTTCATTAGTCGATGCAAAGTCTTTTACTTTCTTCAAAGCTTTGAAGAATGGTAAGCACTTTTCCCCGGACTAAGAGATGAAACATCCCAAAGCTACAACCCTTACAGTAAGTTTCTGAACATCCTTTACGGAACGTGGAGGTTCCATGTCTAAGATGGCCTTTATCTTGTCTGGATTGGCCTCAATTCCCCTCTTGGAGACCATTAATCCTAAAAAAAATTTAGACCCAACTCCAAAAGCACACTTGGCGGGATTCAACATCATTTTGTGATACCTCGGGACCTGAAAAGCTTCCCTCAGGTGGGTTACATGGTATGCTTTTACAAGGCTCTTGACTAACATATCATCTACATAAATTGTTAGTGTGTGTGCCCTAGAGACAACACTATTATGTTTATGTTATGAGACATTTGGATTATTAATTACGATTCTATGGATTATTTTTTAAAAATTTATTATATCTTTATTTTCTACGATAAAATGTTAGATTAATAAATGTCCTTGGAATATAATATGTAAATATATATCTCTAAGTACGTGACTTAGAAATGAGATTATGAGAATAATATTGATATTCCTAAAGGTCCATAGTCAAGTATTATTGTTAAGGGACGATAATAAATACATTGAGACTAGTGTGTTTGTTGACTGATGATCACATCTTATTGATCATAGGTATGGTGATACTAAAGTCAAAATACATGCACATTGTTGGGTCCCAATGTGTTTGTAGAAGGGGGGTTGAATACAAACGTTACCAAATAATCGAATAAAATGCGGAATAAAAAATGTGAAACAAAATTCAAGTTAAATAAAAATATTATTAAACCTGAAAGGTGTTACAACAACTGTATCGATTACAAGGTATTAATCTCAAATCAATTACCACAAATCTAGAATAAATTCAACATGAACTTTTTCTATTTTTGCAATAATTAGAATCAAATGCTAAACGCGATTTGAGATTAAGTTCTAGGGATTTTAATCCGCTAGATTGTTACACAAGAACAAGATAAATAATTCTAGTGGTTTGGATTTAACATTAACAAACTAGAAATTGATCTTGAATTTCTGCAGATGAAAGATGATATTTTTCAGAGGCGGCTGCTTTCTTTTGTTCTTGTCTTTGATTGAGTTTTTTTTTTGTTAAAATGACTTCTGCTTCTATTTATCAACAGCTGATTTAATTGAATTGGAATGACAATCCTTTAAGCTTGTATGACTTTCGGTAGGACAATTGAATGAACTAGCAAGACAATCTGAATGAACTAGAATGACAATCAGAATGAACTAGCAAGACAATCATCCTCCTAGAGTGACTTTCGGTGAGACAATGTAAAATGGCCTAGCATGACAATCGGTATGACAATCCTGATTGTCATGCTAGTTCATTTTCAATTGTCTTGCTGATTTAAAGCTTAAATTTAATCCAATTAAACTTCTGAAAATTCCTAAAATTCCTAGAATTAAATCAGAATTAATTAATCAATTAATTCAATTAATAAATAAATTATTCTTCACAGATATAATTTATTTTCTTAATTAAATTAGATGACTTAATTAATTAATAGAGAATTAATTCTTGTCTTGAGCAGCAACCATTCTTCTGCAAATCTTCTGAAAATCACTGAAAATTATGAATCAATTCCACCACTTCAACGTTGACACTCGATGTACTGTCTGGTTCATGAGTGACTAACTTCCGTGACGTTTCTTCATGTCTTGACTCTGACACTTTGATTTTCTTCAGATTAAATCCTTGTAATTTAATGATACCCTGACGAGATCTCTGTCACTTGATTAAATCCACGATCTTGATTTATTATCACTGAGGCATGATCAACTTCTTGAACTTCTTCCAGTGAATTAACTCCTCAAGTCTGTAGATGAACATTGTCTCTGAATCCTTTGACAGATATTACTTTGCGAGATCTCTTTGACGGTCGATCCACTATTTACTTATTACATTCTTATTTGAGTTGAGTTGAATCCTCGAATATACAAATAGGCTATGACATATGACTTACAATCTCCCCCTATTTGTTTGTTAAACAATAACACACAAATACCTAGAGGATAACTCAACTAACAAATAAGAAAAAGATATAAACATACATGCAAAGTAAATAGCAGAAAAGTTCTGGATGAGATTTAACATTTTCCAGATTCCAAGTAGTTGTTCCTCTAGACTGAACATATCTTCAAGTAGTTCCATCTTCATTTGTACAACCACATTTCCTGTTGAGAAGCCCATATCTCTTGCTTCTCCCCCTATGAGAATCAACTGATTAAAGAAGATCACCTTCGTTTTACCACCTCTCCCGTACAATAGGATCCGCAGATAAAAACCAATGGTACTCCCCTAACAGCTTCTTCCCTTACTAGGAAATCACCTTGTGTTTACCACCTCTCCCGTACAATAGGATCCGTAGTTACAAACAACAATGGTGTGGTGTAGTGTACATGCAGGATCTTTTTCTTCCTCCCTGCTATTTCTCCCCCTTAGTTGAGGAATCCTCCAAACTATTTCTTAAGCTTTTATCTCCCCCTTAAAGAAGGAATGTATGCCGTCGTCTGAAGGAGTTCTCATATTTCACTTGGTTGGAAAAGAAATAACAAGTAGTTTCTCTTTCTACCTCACTGTGAGTGTGTGATTGTGTTTTTGTGTACCTCACATGTGTTTCACTCTTCTCTCCACTCGTGTTTACACTCATTCTCACAAGTGTATCACTCTTCTCTCATAGCTCCATAATCCAGCTGTACCTGCAAGGAAAATCACCTTAGCCATCCTTTAAGGAGGTCACAGGTGGTGCAATGGGAGTTCACAAATCCCCATCCTTGTTAAACTCGTCAGATGAATCTGAGTCATAATCTACAAGTTGCTAGTTTCCCTTTTAGGGTTCCAGATTTGAATTCTGGGAAGGTAAACAATGATCCAACGATTTTAGCATAAAGATCAAAGTTCCCTTCTAATGTCTGTGAAGACACTTCCTTGTGACTCATCAGGTAATATCTGAATCATTGTCAACAAGTTGCCGATCTGCGCCTATGTCAGATCCACTATCCGCAGATGCATCCAGGGGATTTAAGCCTGGAGAGGTAGACACTGACCACTGACATATGGCTTTTGGATCAGTATCCTCTCCTAACACCTGTAAAGGCAATTGGTCCGTTAACGAACCTTGAACAATCGAATCTGACCTTAAAATGGTCGAAACTCTTGTTTCCGTCAACTCATCCTTTGTGTGTGTAACCTCTTCTTGTGCATCAAGAATTGTTTATGTTTGAAGTGGTGACACTACATCGGATACCTTGGCCGACAGGCAAAATTCAATAGACTCACCCTGTTGAGAGAATGAATCTAGTAACTGTTTTTGTGCCTTTTCAGCCATTACATCTTTTTGAGAAGATGTATGGGGGCTAGCAGTTGTCTCGGTTTAAATACTACTCATCTATGTAGGAGACAGAGCTACTGGGTTGACTACAGAACCTTCCTTATGTGGTGCACTAGGCACTATCTCCCTCACGCTCATTCATACTACTTTTAGTGGTAAAAGAGTGTTGGTTGGTTCTGTTTTTATGTTTGTCTTTACAGTCTGGGATAGACGTTGTGGGTTTTCAACCTCATGACTGTCAATGAAAGAAAGTCATTGGAGACTGAACCTGTATCACAGAATATATGGTAATAGAGAGAAAATGATTTACAATAGTGATTTCAAAAGATTTTACATGACATAAGAAATCACTAATGTAGAAAGAAGTTTGATTTTGTTTTTCAATATGAATGAGTTTTTGATAAAACATTGATCACTTAGGGTAACGTCTAAGTAATTCTCATTCATGTCAAAAGCTTACAAATATCTGCAACATAATGTTAACAAGATATCATTGACCGATACTTGTCAAGTACTTTAGATACTAATTGTTATGTTGCATTATCAATATATCACTGCACATATAAAACAATATGATTGTGCTTAGTGATAAGATAGTTATAAAATATGACGACTCTACTAGTTCATATAACATTATAACTTTTGTTAGAGTGCCATACCATGTCCTTGACGATTGCTTGAGCAGTACACTAGTTCATACCAACCTGAAGTGAGATTGTGAAGAAGAGATTGCATAGTCCAATAGATCTGCAGCTGCAAAGTCCATGAACTGTGGTGCACTGACTTCCTCTTTTAACTCACCAATCAGGAGTACACTTGTACACATCTTACTAGAGTACAATTCCAAGTGTAATGTGCAGCAGGTGTCTGATATGTCGTAATATTCTCAAGTCTCGTCACTGGTGCTATATGTTAGATACTGCTTCCTGATAATAACCTAGCACAATATACAAAAATTACAATGATAACATTCCCAGCTTGCAAACAGCCATATCCCTCAGATAAACCTTTGCTGTTATCTCCAAAGGTAACCATGGGGCCAGCTTTCTCAACCACATTTGATAGCAGGGCTCTATCTCCGGTCATATGCCTTGATGATCCACTGTCAAGAATCCACACTACCGGTTATACTTGTTTAATGCCCTGCACTACAAATGGATTAGACCTTCTTCGGAACCCAAACTTGGTTGGGCCCGGCATACTTGTAGAACTGTCCTTTATCAGGCAAAACAACATTTTTAATTTTAATTGTCTCAACTTTCTCAATGACTGAACATTTGACCTTGTAAACAGCCTTAACAAATTTCTGTTTAAGCTTAGGCACAAATGTCTCCTTTCAAGCCTTAGAAGGACTAGCAGTCTTAGACCTATCATGCTTCTTGTTATTCACATACTGACGAGGAGTAGTCTTATCATTAGACACATGCTTACCATTAAAATAAGCATACATCATATTAAAAGCACAAGACATACAATTAGCAACACCACATGCTTTATGAGAGTGATTAACAGCAGGCAATTTATGCATGGTAGACATGGCATTATTGTTATCCAACTCATGTGTGTCTGAGTTAGTCTCAGTTGCTTTCACAACTTTGACTGGAACTTTCGACTCACTTGACTTGGAAACAATCTTCTCATAAGCATGATCCTCAGCACGTATTTCTTCTTGAATAACAGAAGAGGTCGCATCAAATGGTTCAGCAATTGATGCTTTATAGAGGGGTTCATCAACACCCTTAAGCACATGTGGTACTTCCCTCCCTTTAGCACAGACATGAGGAGGGGAGTTTATGCCTAATTCTCCAATAGCAGCATTGTAATCATAACCTATTCCAGATGTTTGATTAACAGCTTGCTTACTGTAGAACTCTTTAGCCTTCGAACAAGAATTGAAGTAGGCTCTAACCTTAGTCTCAAGACCGGTGATCTTGTCTTTGAGAATAATTTCGAGTTTTCTATAACAGTCAACTCTATTCTCTAGAAAAGATACCTGTTCTTTTAATTTGTCTTGATTAATGTGCACAAGTCTTAATTCATTGACCTCTTTCTCAAGGTCTGTGATCTGTAAACTTAACAGTTCATTATCACGACGTGCACAATCTAAGTTACCTCTTAGATGATAAACCATTTCAGCATCAGAAAGTTTTACCTCTATTCTTGACGATGAAGCTTTTCCATCAATAGCCATAAGAGCAAGATTTCCTTCATCTTCATCTTCACTGTCAGTATCATCCCAGCTTCTTCCCTTTGCCAGATAAGCCCTTTCAGAGTTCTTTCTTACTTGCTTTGGCTTCCTACATTCTGTGGCAAAGTGTCCCAACTCATTACAGTTATAGCATCTAATGGTGCTTCGATCAACCATCCCTGTTTTGTACCCACCACTGCTGGTGTTAGAGGATGAAGATCCACCTTTCTGGAATTTGTTGTAGTTGGACTTGTACTTAAGCTTGGGATTCCTCCTGAATCTGACATGGGAGAATCTCTTGACAATTTGGGCCATTGATTCATCTTCCAATTGCTCCAGCTCTTCCAAGGAATAAAAATCATCACTTGATTGATTTGTAGTAGGAGGATCATATTCTGCTACTAACTCATTTTCCTCACCCTTGGAAAACTGTACCATTCTTTCTAACTGTTGAGATTGTTGTTGTTGTTGACCTTCAGCTACAAGTGCAGTAGATGTGCTGACCATTCTATCCTTCCCGTAGACTTCCTTCTGTTGAATCTGCTCCAACTCATAGGTTTTTAACACTCCATAGAGCCTGTCCAAAGAAATCTCACTCAGATCTCTAGCTTCTCTAATGGCAGTGATTCTATGTTCAAGATGAGCTGGCAGTGTTAAAAGGAACTTTTTGTTGACCTCCCTGATTGAATAATACTTTCCATTGATGTTCAGGTTGTTGATCAACGCATTGTACCTCTCAAACACTTCAGTAATTCCTTCTCCTGGATTTGATTTGAAATGTTCATATTCAGAGGTTAGGATTTCCAACTTGTTCTCCCTAACTTCCTCTGTGCCTTCATTAATCACCTCAATAGTTTCCCACATGTGTTTGGAATTTTTACAGTTCATCACATGTCTGTTCATCAGGGGATCAAGGGAATCAATTAATATTAATTGAAGGCTGGCATCCAAGGAGGCTTCTTCCTTCTCAGCAGGAGTAAAATCTTCAGGCTCTTTTGGATAGGTTCTAGCTTCAGTAGTCAACACACCATCTATTATTACCTCCGGTTCAATAACCATCGGAGTTTTTATACCCTTCTTTAACATGTTTGAATATTTGGGATTTGCAACTTGTAAAAATAATAGCATCTTCTTCTTCCACATGATATAATTCTCTTTATCAAATTGTGGAATTTTAACGGTTCCAACTTTATGTGAAGTCATTATGAATTTTTGAATAAATAAAAATTCAAGGAGTTGAAAAATCACAAAAGTCTAGGATCTTGATTTGTTCGTTAATCAGAAGGCTCTGATACCAATTGTTGGGTCCCAATGTGTTTGTAGAAGGGGGGTTGAATACAAACGTTACCAAATAATCGAATAAAATGCGGAATAAAAAATGTGAAACAAAATTCAAGTTAAATAAAAATATTATTAAACCTGAAAGGTGTTACAACAACTGTATCGATTACAAGGTATTAATCTCAAATCAATTACCACAAATCTAGAATAAATTCAACATGAACTTTTTCTATTTTTGCAATAATTAGAATCAAATGCTAAACGCGATTTGAGATTAAGTTCTAGGGATTTTAATCCGCTAGATTGTTACACAAGAACAAGATAAATAATTCTAGTGGTTTGGATTTAACATTAACAAACTAGAAATTGATCTTGAATTTCTGCAGATGAAAGATGATATTTTTCAGAGGCGGCTGCTTTCTTTTGTTCTTGTCTTTGATTGAGTTTTTTTTTTGTTAAAATGACTTCTGCTTCTATTTATCAACAGCTGATTTAATTGAATTGGAATGACAATCCTTTAAGCTTGTATGACTTTCGGTAGGACAATTGAATGAACTAGCAAGACAATCTGAATGAACTAGAATGACAATCAGAATGAACTAGCAAGACAATCATCCTCCTAGAGTGACTTTCGGTGAGACAATGTAAAATGGCCTAGCATGACAATCGGTATGACAATCCTGATTGTCATGCTAGTTCATTTTCAATTGTCTTGCTGATTTAAAGCTTAAATTTAATCCAATTAAACTTCTGAAAATTCCTAAAATTCCTAGAATTAAATCAGAATTAATTAATCAATTAATTCAATTAATAAATAAATTATTCTTCACAGATATAATTTATTTTCTTAATTAAATTAGATGACTTAATTAATTAATAGAGAATTAATTATTGTCTTGAGCAGCAACCATTCTTCTGCAAATCTTCTGAAAATCACTGAAAATTATGAATCAATTCCACCACTTCAACGTTGACACTCGATGTACTGTCTGGTTCATGAGTGACTAACTTCCGTGACGTTTCTTCATGTCTTGACTCTGACACTTTGATTTTCTTCAGATTAAATCCTTGTAATTTAATGATACCCTGACGAGATCTCTGTCACTTGATTAAATCCACGATCTTGATTTATTATCACTGAGGCATGATCAACTTCTTGAACTTCTTCCAGTGAATTAACTCCTCAAGTCTGTAGATGAACATTGTCTCTGAATCCTTTGACAGATATTACTTTGCGAGATCTCTTTGACGGTCGATCCACTATTTACTTATTACATTCTTATTTGAGTTGAGTTGAATCCTCGAATATACAAATAGGCTATGACATATGACTTACACACATGTATTAGATACATGGTGCTGGATTGACCCGTTGTGAGATACTATATATTTATAGTGTCATAAGTTATTCTCACAATGATAATAATGTATTGGTCCTTAGACCTAAAATCATTATATTTTTATACGAGAATTAATACACTTTGATACTATTGAAAGTTATCCTTGACCGAGTAATAATAAAAGTAGACAATGGGTATATTATGAATTTTATGAGAAATATGAATGATCTAGATGAGATTTAGCCATCTTATATCAAGGAGTGATATTTTGGCCTCTTGATTGAGTAAGACTATAATATGCATGGTCGTGCTCAAATATTGATTTGTTTAATAGTTTACTCTTTGATCAAGGAAACAAGGATTAAACGTTAACAGAGGATGACACAATGCATGCCTCGAGTTTGATCTATAATATAAGGCTAAAGGGATTATATTACATTATACATTATTCACGAAAGCTTTAATTGAATCATCAATTATAATTATTACTTGGGTAGCAATGATGTATTACTAGATGTCACTCATTGTTTATAATTTTATTATTAGAAAATAAAATTATTTCCAACGTAATAATAACCTAAAGGGTCACACACAAAGAACGTTTAAAATGGAGTGTTATTTAAATTATGGATTTAAATTTTTTATTATTATTAATTTGAATTTAATTATTAAATTAATTAAGTGAGACTTGATTAATTATATATATATATTAGAATTCGAATTTAATAGTAATAAAAACCCGAAATCAGAATGGGTTGTTTTTAGAAGCCCGTTAGGTTTAGGGTTGAACCTTATTATCTCTCCCATATATATACATTATGATGTATAGTTTTTGGGTGACTTGTGATATTTATTTTTAAGAAAAAGCCCTAGGCTCTATGTTTTAGAGAGGCTAGAGAGAGAGAGGGAGGGAGAGAGAGAGAGAGAGGGGGGGAGGGGGAAAGAGGCAATCTAATCGGCTAGTACCGGCTTCGGTGATCGTTGGATGATCGTACGTTCGTGTGAATATTTTTGGAGAGCAGATCTTTACAAGGAGGGCTGTTATGATTCATCAAGATCATAACTTCTATTACTATCATACGAAAAGCTTTATTAAGGTTATGATCCTATTCTCCCTAATTATCCAATCGTTATACATAGATCATGCGGTAGGGATTCAATTTTTTTTATTTTATAAAGCTTTTTCATTGCGTTTTGTGCCCGAATCCCTATTATAAACCTCCATGGTTTTCCCAATAAGGTCCTTAAAAATCTTGTTCACCAATATTTGGTATGTGGCTCCTGCATTCTTGAGACCAAATGCCATAACAAGGTAGGAAAATACACCAAATTCAGTGATAAATGATACCTTGGGGATGTCACCCTTATGCATCTTGATCTGATTGTATCTGCTGAATCTATCCTTGAAACTCAGCATATCGTGCCCCATGGTAGCGTCTATCAGAATGTCTATTCTTGGGATGGGAAAATATTCTTTCGGACATGCATCATTCAGATCGGTGAAATAAACACACATTATCCACCTTTCATTAGCCTTCTCCACCATCACAGGAATTTCCAGCGATCCGGAAATTATATCTCCTCAATGAAACCAGCCTCTAAGAGCTTCTCAACTTCTTGTCTGATGGCTTCCTTCCTTTTAGGGGCAAAACTCATTTTCTTTTGCTTTACGGTCTTTTAATTAGAATCCATGTTTATTATTCTCTTGCAAGAATCTTATTATCTTCCCTTTAAGGGGCTCCTCTAATGATGCTCCAACAAAAGTTACTATCTAACGATCTTTGGGAACCAAAGGAACATGGATCAAATCATTTGCCGGTCTTCCTCGATTCTCATCATTTTCACGAACATCCATATCTTCAATTGGTAGAACCTACCCCCCCCCCCCGGCTCCATCCGCCCTCAGCGAGACTACATAACAGCTTCTTGACATCTTCTAGTATCCTCTCTCTTCTCCTATTCCATCTCTAGTTGGAAACTAAATAACTGAATGATATGATGAGGGGACCGCTTTGAAGGCGTGTATACCTATCATTTCCATGATTGCATTATATGTTGATCATGCCTTAACCACCAGGAAATTCAACATCTTTGTAGCTTACCTCGGCTCCTGCCCCATAGTTAGAGGCAGTTTAATTATCCTCTCAACCGGACATTCGACTCCAGCAAACCCATAGATCGACATATCAGTCGGGGTTAATTGAGAATCGTTGTACCCCGTCCTTATAAAGGTATCATAAAGTATAATATCCATAGATGTCCCATTGTCTACAAGGACTCTATTTAATGGATTATTCCCTATGATGGGAGTTATGACCAGGGGATCGTCATGGGAAAGTTGACCCCCTCCAAATCAGAATCATCGAAGGCCATTATTACTCCAATCTTGGCCCTTTTCGGGGCTTCTCCAACTATATGCATGACTTCTTGTGCGTAAGCTTTCCTTGAGTTCTTACAAAGGCCGGTAGCTGTTGGTCCTCCAAAGATCGTATTAATAACTAGTCCTCGTGGTTGGGGGTTTCGGCCCTGATCATCTTGATCCCTCCTACGATCGTCAAAGTTTCTTCTTCCATTATTGTTTCTTTCTCCTCATTCTCCGTCTTTAGTGTACTTACTCAATTTTCCTTTTCGAATAAGGAATTCAATTTCATTTTTCAGTTGTCGGCACTCATCAATGTCATGGCCAGCATCCTTATAAAATCAATAATATTTGCTTTTATCTAGCTTGGCGGGATCAACCTTCAGGGGTTTTGGGCAGCTAACATCTCTATCTCTCTCGATTTCCATCAAGATTGACTCCTAGAGCATTCAGTCTAGCATACTCGGTAAACTTTTGTCCAGGTTCCTCTTTCTTGGGTGGTGAATCAGCTTCTTTGTCAACCCTAAGGTATTTGTCCATTGCACTGTATTTTCAATATGTCTTCCGCTTCTTGCCACCGGTGGGATCGTTGTTCACTACTGTTTTCTTCATACTTTCTTCAACTTGGATATACTTTCATGCTCTACTTTGGAGCTGCAACATATTTTCTGGTGGCCGCTTGGACAATGACATTTTAAAGAACTCATCATTGGTTCCTTGTTTCAATGTTATTGTGGCGCCCTCCAAACCCGGGTCAGAAGTTTGGGGTCCACAACACAAACACAATATATCAACCTGTATATGAAATATTAATTGCAATGACCCTGCTCTATGTAACCATGGATCGCAACAGGTTTAAGTATGAAAACAAGCCACAACCTTAATTTTTATTACAATGCACCAAATCCCAATTAATTTAACTTACAACTGATAATAAAATTTTTCTTACAATCTTACTATCTCACTACCGCCATAAGCTCCTGCTAGCTCGATCCAACTCAATCTGGAATCCTAGCTCGTACATTGAACTGGGAAACCTCGCTATCAACCGTATTCCTTTTAACTGTAGAATACATAAAAAGATTCGCAAGAGTGAGCTAACTAGCTCAGCAAGTCACAATAACGATAACTGAGGTTAAACAATGATCAAATGAGATGATTCAGAGGAATCAAGTTTCTTTTTAACTAGTCATTAGAATTGGATATTCATTTTAAGTTTTGAAAACCAAGGTTATGCTGCTGATCAGTCACGCACTAACCCCGAGCAAAGCACACAGCTCTGCTCTTACGAACTGGATCCAAGGCACACATTGGCCTAATTCGACCACGAATCTCGTCTGACCACGAATCTGGTCCACATAAAGAAAACTATCCAATTCTAAAATAATTCAATATAATAAACAATGAAATTCAATAAGCCAGATCATAATCAACAGTAATAAAGCATTGGTATAAAACGTAATGCGATTCATGAGTATCACAACGGTATATCTGGATATGTAAAAGAAACGGTTTTCAGTCTGTAAAAGCATCAGGTATTAGTTCAGTAATGATTTTTTTTCAAGGTATAGTTCTTTGATGTTATAAGGATTGGTTGGGATATAAAAATTTCTATGTTTTCAAACAATTTTCCTCCAGTGTTTGGTGTTTGGTAATTAAACATTTGGGGAGTAGTATCATATCTAAGTGGATTGGTATCTGAGGTATCCATACGATTTAGTCCTTAGGATTTCCAAAATAGTGTATCAACAAAGGATGGTTTACAAAGAATAAGGCTTACGACTCAAGATCAAGAAAGAATCAGGGTTCAAGGGTAAATAGTTTAAAGCACATGCATTATACAACAGGAGTTATATTTAATAATAGCAACATGTTACGAAATAGTTCGAAAACATTGGTAATATATATCTTGAAGAAAGGTTCAGAAATACTTGCCTTACAGGCTTCATAACTATTACTGATCAATTCTGAGCCGACTCTATCGCTCGGCTTTAACGTTCAAGTCACTAGATTCCATTGGATTTGACTTTGATACTCAAGTATTTATGTTGAAACTCTACTGAGCTTGTCGACTGACCACTAGGTTATCTTTAGTCCATCGTCCACTTTCAGGTTCCCGACTATAACCTACAGGGTCGAAATACCCTACGTTAGACGTCTAGCTATGCTTGACATATCCTCGATACTAATTTTTATCCAACGATAATCAAACCTGACTCGTAATTATTCATATTAGAATAACACAGACAGCAATTAGGGTTCACATTCTCGAAATCGATCCAGTGTTCGTTTTCAGAAAATACGTATACTCGTCATTTTATGAAATTAGGATTTTGGTTTTGGCAAAACGTTTCACTACAATATACAATCAGGTTCTGCATATACGTATATGTATTTACGTATACTCGCTCGACGTCCCAATAACCCTCGGATACGCTCTCGTATTTCCGTAGTTCGATTTCCCGGAAATCGGACAGCGTCCCCTTTGTTTATCGGACTACCCGTCGAAACATCATCGACGTCAATAACACAAATCACAATCCAATTTTCACAATTCCACAACCATTCCCATACGAAATTAATTACACAACTTATTTTATTTATTTCATAAAAATTAGGACTCGGAATAAATTCATCACCGTCCACCGTCCGCTCGTCGAAATTCATCGCGGACGGCGTCAAAATTTCACGGGTACCCGATTAATTCTCGGGTTTCCAACGTGAAACTTTGCCAATTAATCGAAATATTTACCACATAAAATTTAATTCTTCTTTTTTTTATTTATCACGGATATTAATCAACCACAACCTGCAAAAATAATAAAATATTGAAATGAACTGTAACAGTAACCGAACCAACAACAAGACAGTCACCAACACCATCACACGCGCTAAACGCGCCACTAACACGCGTGCACACCACCTACACACACGCATACATAGTACACTACACACACATAGTCACACACATGCACTGCAATACATATATATACAGGGAAATACAATTGCATAACAGCATAAACACGAAGCCAAGGTAATCAGACACCAGCCGGCCGGACTCACCGGAGCGATGCGGAGGCGGCGATAGCAGAACCTCGCCGGGAAAAGAACAACGACGAAGACAGAAAATACATAACATAAATAGAAGGGAAACAGGAGGAGAGATTGAAGGGGAATATGAAGAAAGATCGAGAGAGATGTATATGTAGATAGATAAAATGAAAAGGGAGAGATGCTGTGTCTGTGTTTTATTAACATTATTTTATCATTCATTTTTATTTCCTTCCTCCTGAACGGCCACGTATCTGTAGTTTAACAAAATCCCAACACGTGTCCTTCTATTGCTTATAAGCCCGAATTTTAATCCAAAATTCGATTTTTGTGAACCGAGTTGTATTTAAATCAGATTCAGAAATTCACGGAAATAATCTTAAAATTTTCTAAATATCCCGAAACTAACGAAATAAAATTTTCATAATTTTTAAAGCATTTTTGAAATGCAGCTCGTACCCGCAATTCACAATTAACGAACCGAGTTGCCCTTAAAACAAACTCTATAAATCATGAAAATAGTCTTAAAATGTTAGAAATATCCCGAAGTATATAAAAACGTAAATTTCGTAAATTTAAAATAATTTCTAAAACACACTTTATACCCGCTTTTAACAATTAAACGATTGACAGGACAATGAAATTAATCCCGAAAATTTCTAAAATAATTAAAATTCTCAAAATATTTCAAACTTAAATAAATATGAGTTTCATAATTTTCGAAGAATTCTGGAATTAAATACAGATTTTACAATTAAATATAATCAGAAAATCGTTTAAAGATAAATAATTGATAAAATATTGATTTCTCAATTTTATAAAACCCTAAAAATAATTAATGTAATTATAAAACCACAAAAATAATTTTAGAGACATTCCAAATATTTATGCAAATAAATTTGCACTGAATCCACTTTTGAAATTAGAAATAAATCAATACAACTCCATAATTAATCATGTGGACAACCCGGAATACCATAAATCACACATATCTATTAATCAAACAACACATAACGGTCAAAACCAATACACCTATTTTATTTATTTAATAATTTCTATAGATACATATTTAAATAATTAACATATTTAAATAATTCAAAAATACACGAGTCGTTATATCCTTCCCCCCTTGAAAAGATTATGTCCTCAGAATCTGGTTTAACTAAACAAGTGAGGATATTTATCAAGCATATCTGACTCTAGATTCCAAGTAGACTCTTTTACTCGAGGATTTCGAACGTACTGACTATAGATATACACTCATTTCCAATGACTCGCCTTTAACGATCAAGAGTTTGGAATGATCACTATATGCAAAATAAACTTGGACAAGAGCCCCATTGGTTCCTGATCAATTACTTAATTCAAATCAGATACTTATCGTTTTTAACTTTAACAGGTCAAACACACTATACGTACACACTGTTGTGACGGTAACATCAACTCATGAACAACTTTGTCTATATTTATAAATACCTCGAATGGTTCACTAATTTTAGGACTTAGCTTGTCCCTTCTACTCAAACTTATCCAATCTCTTTCAAGACGACACTTTTACTAACACTACTGGTCCTATATCTATACTTATACTTTCTCTCAATACAATTTCGCCTTCTTTCTTTGTCTACTCCGAGCTGCTTCAATCAATATTACTAGGCTCTTGGTGTGCCGATTTAACTTAGAATTTGACAACTTTCTTTCTCCCACTTTATTTTAATAGAAATGGGGACCTACACTTGCGTTCATATGAAGCTTGGTAAAGTGGCATTCTAAAGCTAACATCGTTGATAAATGATCATTTCAGTGTTTCCTTAAAATTCAACCTCTCAACATACTTTATAGTTCCTGAATCGCATTATCATTCCGACCCTTTGTTTAAGGATGATAGGCGGTGCTCGTTTTCAACTTGGTTTCCAAACATTTAAACATCTCTTATTCTTTTCCATCTGTTAAGGTTGAAAAGTAATCTTATAGATTCACGTATTATCACCATTAAGTATTTAAACTTCAGATTCCACTCTTTCCAAATCGTTTATTAACTCCTTGGTGGTTTTAATTACATCCAATCCTTTCTGTCTGCATAAAGCATTTGTTACCATACGGTTTCGCTTAGGTAGTTGTTAATGGATTAATTCAGAATCTTTTGTTAACCTTAGTCAAAATTTCATTCTTGAAAACTCAATGTATAGTTGCTTTCCTTCTGATCTTTGGAGAAAAATCCTTGGGCATTCCACGCAGACTTTCTTATTCCTTGAGTAGCTGAGGATGTTATCAATAAATACAGTTTGCTTATCCAAGTACTCCTTATACACCACGTTCCTTAATTCCTTATAGCCACCTGATACACTTGTCATTTCACATTATATCACCAGAGCTTGCAATGCTCTTAACTCACTTTAATCGTAATCTCTGATATTTTCTCAGGTTGGATCTTAAGTTAATCCTTGAGATATAATATATTGCTTGAATTAGGTCTCGTAAGTAGTCAATTCTTTTATAGGGTCTCACTTCTTCTTATTCGTTGAACTCCCGCTAATCAATACATAATCTCATAATTTTATTCCTTTTCTCCAACAACTTTACTGATACATTTTACGATTCGCTTCTTGTAAAACCACTCCTTGGTTTGCCTTGTTTATTAGGCTTCCGATACTTCACCTTAATTCTTTGGTATGTCCAATACTTCCCAATTTATTTTGAAATTCGTTTCTTATACCTAGTTATCACTATTTTTCTTTAAATTTCCATATATCATGGCATCTCTTCAATAACTTAAATACTTAATATTGTGAATTCCTTGTGGGATCTCATTTCTTAATTCTTCTACTTGTAGCATCCAAGTGCTGGAAGAAAACCTGGAGATATCGTGATCGTTCTCCTGGGCGCATAAATTTCCTTTTATTAACTACTAACATTGTGATCCATTATCTTCTCTTGACATCTTATCTTTCCCTTCACAACTTCAACTGAAAGGTCACATTATCCATCTTTCTTCCTTTTGGATTATAAACTTCAGCTTCCAATTCCAACTTCCAGAATCCTATAGTTAATTCTTCTGGTGTAGTCTCTATGTTCGTTCTCTCCTTTTTGTTTATTGCTTGCCACTACATTTGTTTTTTTCCTCGTGAATACTTACTTCAAACTCTTATGGTCCGTAGATCTTACACCGTTCTCCATACATATCATGTCTCCCTATTTTTTCAAAACAATTATTATTACTGTTAGCTCCAATGATGAGTAGGATACTTCTGCTCATAAGATTTCGGTTGTCTGGGTGCATATACAATAACTTTATTGTGTTGCATCATCACACATCCTATTCCCTTATGAGAAGCATCACTATAACTACCAAATCTACTTGATACTTTCAAAATGATAAAGCAGGTGCTGTAACCATTCTTTCACTTAACTCTATAAAACTTTCTTTACCCTTCTCTACTTCGTATAAACTTCTTGCTTTTCCTGGTCAGCTTCGTCCAAGACATTGCAACTTCCAAGAAATCTTGCACCAATTTTCGACAGTAACCGGCCTATGATAAAACTTCTTGCTTTTGTTGGTGTTTCTGGTCTCTTTTCATTCATAGTAACTTTAATTTCTACTGAATCTCTCTTGGTATTCTCCTCATTGACTATTTATACTAATAACTATACTTCATACAACTTCTTTCTTTTCCAACTTCTCAGTTATCATTAAATGCATGGTCCTCCGTTGACTTTAAGTTTTACACTACAGCTTATCCAAATATTCCTTAAAGATTTTTTTTTCCATCGAGTTCAAATATTACGGGTATATTGGTTAATCCAAATGACAATACGGGAACAGCACTTAGTTCTGAAAATTATCTTTGATATATCCATAGGTTTAATTTTCAATTGGTGAAATACCAAATCTTAAATCGATCTTACAAAAGTACTTGACTTCCTTCGTCTAATTAAACAAATCATTGGGTCAAGGTACCAGATACTTGCTCTTGATAGTAAACTTGTTAAGCTTTCGCTAGTCGACGCGTAACCTCATACTTCCATTTTTCTTATTAGTAATTAATACTAGTGCACCTTATGGGGTACACTAGGTCTAATCGCTCCTTCTTCTAACATTTCTTACATCTGCTTTGCTAATTTCCTCCTTGTAACTGGTGCCATTTTATGTAAGGCCTTGGTCACTGGCTTCGTCTCAGGTGCTACGTCAATCGCGAGCTTCATTTCTCTATATGGAGGAAATGTTGATAACTTATCTGGAAACATATCTTCAAACTCTTTAATTACTATAAAATCTTCAATTTTGGTTGCCTCTAACTTTTATTTATCTTATAATTACCGTAATACTCACATCTTGATCATCATAATCATCGTTAACCAATTTTTTTTCCTTCCTTTTTCCTTTATGCCTCATCATATTCTCATTTAACGTCTTCAGGACTATCTCTTCATCATGATTGTTCGTTTGGGCATCATGCTTCCATAGTTAATCCATTCCTCAGAATAATGTCAAATCCTCTTATCTCAAATGATATCAATTCTTCACAACTTATTGCCAGAAACCTCAATTCCATCATTGGTACTTACTTATTTAACAACTACACGTTCTTGACTTGTTAATCCTTTTAACCATAATCTTATCAATTCAACAGGGTAATTTATCTCATCAACAAAACCTTGAGAGATAAACAATTAAGTTTCTCTCACATCTTTTAATACTTTGACGCATAAGGTACTTACCATCGTCATCCATGTTGTCACGTCTGTGATCTGAACAACATATTTCACAGGAAAGTCGCATATTCTCGTTCTCGAAGACGTATCCTAATTGGAGTAGATTCCTTTGATTCTTAGTGCATCCCTGACTGGGTTAGTGATTTGCAATTCTCGCCATATGCCCTTGTTTGCTTTCCATGCATGAGAAGTAGATGGAACTTTGTCCGCTTGGTCCATAATTCGTTGATTTCTGTTTGAAAAACTTTTAAAAAGAACGACAGTACAACGAAGCAACTAGAAGGATTCACAATTCAACAAAATTTAGAGTTGGAAAGAAAGAAGAAACAAGGATTTGAATATGAATGAGACAACCACATTGGTACTTAAGATGGCCAGTCTTTCATACCATTTGGCATACAGCACATGATTAGGTGGCGTCCCACCCGACTCTTTGTCATTCCGATAAAGTGTCTCACCATAACACTGTTTGTCCCAATCAGAAAGCAAAACTTGAGGAAACAATTAAATTTGAAAGGAATGCAATATCCTTCTTTTTGATATCATAGCAAAGAGTTTATTTAAGAAAAGAAGTTCATACATTTTTAGGAATTGAATAGGAATATATGTTGTAATATTGAAGGCAAGAACGATACCATTGGTCACCATCCACATTTCATTTGTATTCATCTTTCGAGCTCATTCGATCATATCCCAATTGCGTCATATAACAACTTTAGAAAGTCCGCTGAAATGTTTCCACAAACCAAGCATTATAATGAATTCTTACTTGCTAAGTTTTGCGTCTTTAACATCGCACTTACACGTATAATATCTTAACAATTCGATCATAATGGCGTTCCTACCAGGTAACTTCGAGATTCCTCTTTTAATTTAGAATAACCACGTACCATTTGACATAACGATCCTTTTGTTAATAATATTCTGCTTTTAGAGAGGTCTGGAAATCTTTCCAATCTTCTTCGATCACGCCCAGGCTCTTCTTGAATCGATAAATTCTTTTAAACTTTAATGGTCTCTGCAACTTGATGAATAATCACTCCGTACACGAATTCTGTTATTAACCTTGTCAAACAACATCTACACCTTACTGATAGGAATAATCAGCTTCTTCATAATCACGGGTTACTTTGTTCTCGGAATTAGCAATACTAAGTCTGAAACATCATCCTTCCAAGTGATCCGGGCTTTCGAACAAACAAGAAACTCAAGTAGTAACTTGGCAACCAATGTTTAAAAATCATTTTATTCGAAAAAGGCTTTTAGAAATTTGTAAAGAAAAATCTTTTTTTGAAAACTTGTTTAAAAGTTTGGAAAATCACAAACCTGGTTGTCCTTACTATATGAGTTGGTTGTTGTCCTTCCGACCTATAACAAGGTATCAAATTAATGGAACGATCATATAAAGGTCCATTTACTTCAATCTACCTTCTCCCCTTTATTGGGTCCATTTGCCTTCCTTAATCGACGTTCACTTCAAGTGTTGTTATATGTTATTATATTCGTAGCTTCACATTACAATTTCCATACCGGTAATACTCCCGTTATCAACTTTGCAATCGTTAAATGGAACAGACTATCCAATAATCAACAAATCTATTTCATAGAACCAAAATTTGCTCATATCACATCATATCACTACTTTTCATATCACATTTATCATAGTACCATCATTTAATTCTATAAATATTCCAGATTTATACCTTTCTCTCTAACTCTTTCAAAATTCATCTAACCCATCCCACAACAAATCACGGGTGGGCTATTTACTAGTAGCTCCATTTAATCTGGTAACAGCTATCCTCCGAGGCACGTGAATCTTCTTTCCAAACTCCTTCTCACTTTTACTTATATCTCAAATACTCACCATTTACTGTAACTCCCGAATCCATCCTTGTAGGTACTGTTGCTTCATAGGACAAGTTTTAAACCGAGGGTATAGAACAGGATGTAGGATAAACTAAAGAGATATGCTCACAACCGAATGTCCAGTAAAACAAGAATAAACAAATGGAAGTTTTTAAATAGGTAGTCTCATAACAAGAGGTGGTAGAATGGCGTGGAATAACTTGAAGAGGTGCAACTGTTATAACAGAAGGTAGTACCATTAATGCTGGTGGAGGAACAAGGTGCAAATCCAATCTGAAAGAAGATGATGATCCTTGAACGAGAAGCTCCAAACGATCAGATGATATAGGGAAATCAGGATCTACCATTGCCGTTGTCTGGAAATCACATCGCAAGCTAAGAATCCCGAATCGCAACACGAACCGTGTCGGAGACCTACTATATAGTCGCACTCATCCTCACGCCGTCTTATCTTTCTATTTCCTATTTCTAATCCTAACCCTCTACCCAATCCTGATAATCTAGGCTTGTTTCAGTGACTTATAACCTGTGGCTCTGATACCAACCTGTGGCGCCCTCCAAACCCGAGTCAGAAGTTTGGGGTCCACAACACAAACACAATATATCAACCTGTATATGAAATATTAATTGCAATGACCCTGCTCTATGTAACCAAGGATCGCAACAGGTTTAAGTATGAAAACAAGCCACAACCTTAATTTTTATTACAATGCACCAAATCCCAACTAATTTAACTTACAACTGATGATAAAAATTTTCTTACAATCTTACTATCTCACTACCGCCATAAGCTCATGCTAGCTCGATCCAACTTAATCTGGAATCCTAGCTCGTATATTGAACTGGGAAACCTCGCTATCAACCGTATTCCTTTTAACTGTAGAATACATAAAAAGATTCGCAAGAGTGAGCTAACTAGCTCAGCAAGTCACAATAACGATAACTGAGGTTAAATAATGATCAAATGAGATGATTCAGAGGAATCAAGTTTCTTTTTAACTAGTCATTAGAATTGGATATTCATTTTAAGTTTTGAAAACCAAGGTTAGGTTGCTGATCAGTCACGCACTAACCCCGAGTGAAGCACACAGCTCTGCTCTTACGAACTGGATCCAAGGCACACATTGGCCTAATTCGACCACGAATCTGGTCTGACCACGAATCTGGTCCACATAAAGAAAACTATCCAATTCTAAAACAATTCAATATAATAAACAATGAAATTCAATAAGCCAGATCATAATCAACAGTAATAAAGCATTGGTATAAAACGTAATGCGATTCATGAGTATCACAAGGGTATATCTCGATATGTAAAAGAAACAGTTTTCATTCTGTAAAAGCATCAGGTATTAGTTCAGTAATGATTTTTTTTCAAGGTATAGTTCTTTGCTGTTATAAGGATTGGTTGGGATATAAAAATTCATGTGTTTTCAAACAATTTTCTTCCAGTGTTTGGTGTTTGGTAATTAAACATTTGGGGAGTAGTATCATATTTATGTGGATTGGTATCTGAGGTATCCATACGATTTAGTCCTTGGGATTTCCGAAATAGTGTATAAACAAAGGATGGTTTGCAAAGAATAAGGCTTACAACTCAAGATCAAGAAAGAATCAGGGTTCAAGGGTAAATAGTTTAAAGCACATGCATTATACAACAGGAGTTATGTTTAATAATAGCAACATGTTACGAAACAGTTCGAAAACATTGGTAATATATATCTTGAAGAAAAGTTCAGAAATATTTGCCTTACAGGCTTTATAACTATTACTGATCAATTCTGAGTCGACTCTATCGCTCAGTTTTAACGTTCAAGTCACTAGATTCCATTGGATTTAACTTTGATACTTAAGTCTTTCTGTTGAAACTCTACTGAGCTCGTCGACTGACCACTAGGTTATCTTTAGTCCATCGTCCACTTTCAGGTTCCCGACTATGACCTACAGGGTTGAAATACCCTACGTTAGACGTCTAGGTATGCTTGACATATCCTCGATACTAATTCTTATCCAACGATAATCAAACCCGACTCGTAATTATTCATATTAGAATAACACAGACAACAATTAGGGTACACATTCTCGAAATCGATCCAGTGTTCATTTTCAGAAAATACGTATACTCGTCAATTTACGAAATTAGGATTATTGGTTTTGGCAAAACGTTTCACTACAACATACAATCAGGTTCTACATATACATATATGTATTTAATTATACTCGCTCGACGTCCCGATAACCCTCGGATACGCTCTCGTATTTCCGTAGTTCGATTTCCCGGAAATCGGACAGCGTCCCCTTTGTTTATCGGACTACCCATCGAAACATCATCGACGTCAATAACACAAACCACAATCCAATTTTCACAATTCCACAACCATTCCCATACGAAATTAATTACACAACTTATTTTATTTATTTTATAAAAATTAGGACTCAGAATAAATTCATCACCGTCCACCGTCCGCTCGTCGAAATTTATCGCGGACGGTGACAAAATTTCACGGGTACCCGATTAATTCTCGGGTTTCCAACGTGAAACTTCGCCAATTAATCGAAATATTTACCGTATAAAATTCATTTCTTCTTCTTTTTTTATCACGGATATTAATCAACCACAACCTGCAAAAATAATAAAATATTGAAATGAACTGTAACAGTAACCGAACCAACAACAAGACAGTCACCAACACCATCACACGCGCTAAACGCGCCACTAACACGCACACACACCACCTGGACACACGCATACACAGTACACTACACACACATAGTCACACACACGCACTGCAACACAGATATATACAGGGAAATACAATTGCATAACAGCATAAACGAGAAGCCAAGGTAATCAGACACCAGCCGGCCGGACTCACCGGAGCAACGCGGCGGCGGCGATAGCAGAACCTCACTAGGAAAAGAACAACGACGAAGACAGAAAATACAGAACATAAATAGAAGGGAAACATGAGGAGAGATTGAAGGGGAATATGAAGAAAGATCGAGAGAGATGTATATGTAGAGAGATAAAATGAAAAGGGAGAGATGCTGTGTATGTGTTTTATTAACATTATTGTATCATTCATTTTATTTCCTTCCTCCTGAACGGCCACGTATCTGTAGTTTAACAAAATCCCAACACGTGTCCCTCTATTGCTTATAAGCCCGAATTTTAATCCAAAATTCGATTTTTGTGAACCGAGTTGTATTAAATCAGATTCAGAAAATCACGGAAACAATCTTAAAATTTTCTAAAAATCCCAAAACTAACGAAATAAAATTTTCATAATTTTTAAAGCATTTTTGAAATACAGCTCGTACCCGCAATTCACAATTAACGAGCCGAGTTGCCCTTAAAACAAACTCAGAAAATCATGAAAATAGACTTAAAATGTTAGAAATATCCTTAAGTAAATAAAAACGTAAATTTCATAAATTTAAAATAATTTCTAAAACGCACTTTATACCCGCTTTTAACAATTAAACGAATTGACAGGATAATGAAATTAATCCCGAAAATTTCCAATATAATTTTAAAATTCTCAAAATATTTCAAACTTAAATAAATATGAGTTTCATAAATTTCGAAGAATTCTGGAATTAAATACAGATTTTACAATTAAATATAATCAGAAAATCGTTTAAAGATAAATAATTGATAAAATATTGATTTCTCAATTTTATAAAACCCTAAAAATAATTAATGTAATTATAAAACCACAAAAACAATTTTAGAGACCTTCCAAATATTTATGCAAATAAATTTGCACTAAATCCACTTTTGAAATTAGAAATAAATCAATACAACTCCATAATTAATCATGCGGACAACCCGGTATACCATAAATCACAGATAACTATTAATCAAACAACACATAGCGGTCAAAACCAATACACCTATTTTATTTATTTAATAATTTCTATAGTTACATATTTAAATAATTAACATATTTAAATAATTCAAAAATACACGAGTCGTTATAGTTATCATCACTACCTTATCATCAATATCGGGGACTTTCAAGGCCTCCTTTGTGAATCGATTCAAGTAGTCTATAAGAGACTCATTTGCCCCTTGCACTATACTCATGAGAGAAACAGAGCTTTTTTCATGCACCTTCCCGCTTTAAGAACTACTTGATGAAAGCTTGACTTAAATCTCTAAAGGATCCAATTGAGTTTGGTGGCAAGCAGTTGTACCGCCTTTGGACCATGCCTAATAAGGTTTGAGAAAAAACCCGACATTTGATTGCATCATTCACGGGCTGCAACAACAGTGCATTAGAGAAGATCCTGACATGATTCGATGGATCCCCCATTTCATCATAGGCCTTTATAGTCGGCATCTTCAACTTCCTTGTGATATGGGTGTTCATAATTTATGTCGTGAAAGTCGGGGTTGGATTGTCTGGGTCTCCGAGGGGAAGCAACTCAAACGGATTTTCCCGAGGGGCATCCATTGATTTTCTTCTAGGAGTTTCCTTCAAATCGATGACTTGAGTAGTTCCTCTAGTTCCCCTAGCTCGGTTGGCCCTCGTTGGGTGTCTAACCTGACTTCTCTCCATATCTCTCCTTAGCCTTAAAAGTTTTGCCTCATGAACACGTATCTTTTCTTTGAAAGTCTGGGATGCCACTCCTTGAATTTCTTGATATTCGGGTTGCCTGCCTCCAACGGACTCAAGGCGCCTGTCTCCAACGGGCTCTATATCTCTCCTCATGTAATGGGCATCTTCATTAGTTGACTCTCCACTCTTCTCAGTTGTATAGGGTCCGGATACATCTATTTCATTGTTGGTTGGCTGCAGACCTCTAAGATAATTAGGGTCGTCCTAAGGCTGTGATCGAGGTGGTAGGGGTGGCTACTCCCTCCAGCCTCTGAGTATATTGGCATCCCATAAGTGGGGTTTATAGGCATGTGATTCACTATGGTTGACATCTCAAAACCCGCAGATTGTGCTCCTAAAGGAGCATTCAGATTTGGGTTTTGAAGGTTCGCCCCCAAAGCTAGGGGTGGCTGACATTCAGATCGGGGAATCGAAGGATTCACTGTCCCATGTGAGTAAGTTGAGTTGGGGGGGAATCTCAATGGCATATGAGATTATGTTGGTAGTTCGAGCGGGTGGTCCTTCAGGAAAGTTGTTTCTACTCTGTGTGAGTACCATGGTTGTTATCGTTTTTCACAAACGGCGCTAAATGTTATGGGTGAAAAATTAAGGTGTATTTAATGCTAGGGTTTGTGAGCTCCAAGACTCTATTTGATTGCTTTTGTGTTTCGTGACCCAACCTGCCTTCACAAGATGGCTACGTACCTTACTGTATGCTAAGGATCAACTCAAAAAACGTAGTTTTGATTTGTAGGATGAAACCCCTTATATAGGCATGAGATGTCTTGAATTGGATTAGGGTTAGGAGACATGATGGACAAGTCTCAGATTTAGAATAGACTTTAGAGTCCTAGAATGTAGGGATTTGCTTCCTTATAGAACTGTGTGCCTTGAGAGCTACTCTTTTGAGAGTTTGATTCTGATTTGAACTTGTTTTCTCAATCATAACTTGAGCTGATATATGACCTACGAATTTAATAATAAATCCTTGATCAGTGAGCCCTTTTAGCCCAATTCTAATTGTTGAGTCTTAATAAACAGATTTAATTAATGCGCTTATTTATTTCACAATCAATATTATTTTTATCTCATAAATATAAATGCATGAAGGTTCATATATTTAGTCATATATAATAACAGAATGTGTCACCTGTAATTTAGAAATCATTCGGTTCTCAAAAATATAACACAACAACAATCCTATAACAGTTGCATTTAATAATTTTACAACTAACTAATATTTTATCCCTTCATCTCATATAATGTGTCTTGTTTTGACTAATATGTGGTCAAATTGACCAAGTTTTGACCTAAAATTACGATAATTTGATATATTATTTTAAGAAAATAAAAAAATACATTTAAAAGATAATTAGATATATTTTTTGATGATACTAGCTTTAAATTATATTTAATTATATATTATACATAATTTGCGGTTAAAATTTGAATAATTTAACTATATATTGGTCAAAACATGGCACATAATGTGGATTGATACATGTCTACATGTTATGATGCAAGTTTAATAAAGTAAACTAAATTGTTAAATGTAAAATGATTATATATATTTTAATTATTTAGCGTAAAAATGATGATTGATAGTGTTAATTTTTTTAGGTCTGTTATAAATTTATTTAAAGTACATAAATATGAATTTTATTAATTTAATTGTGGTTAATTGGTGATATATTTTTTTAATACCTGAACTTGAATGGTTTTCGAGTTTTTGTGATGATCCATTGTAACAAATAGCAAAGTGAGGTAGAATGGAATACCTAATTTAGGGTGACAAGTTGATAAACAATAAATCTGCAGATTGTTCATCGCCCTCAAAGACAACAGTGTACCGGGCTTACGTATTTACGTTCACATATACGATTCTTCTGAAGTTTGACATTTTTTGCATCAAATATAAATTAATATTAGTATATAATAACTTGTGTAATGCACGTTTTTTTATTATTATATATTATAAATTATAAATTGAATATGTTGTTGTGGGATTCGAACCTTAAATCTGTTTAACAATAATTTTTAAAATTATATCTAATAATTCTCATCAATTTGATCTGATGGTACTGACTTAAGTAATAAGTCATGTAATGCACGATTATTTTTATCATAATATATTGTAAATTATATATTTAATATGTTGTCGGTGGAATTCGAATATTATATCCATTTAATAATAACTTTTAAGATTATATCTAGCAATTTTTATCAATTTATTTTGATAACTCTGAATTAAGTGATGGGAGGATGAACAGCTAAAATTTTAATATTACGTATTTTTAATATAAATAGTATAGATAATTTAAAATATACAACAAGTGTCACAAAATTGATAGCTCACTCACTAGGAGTAAAGAAGAATATGAAGATATTTGAAAAGTGCGGTTCCGCAAAAATGTGTGTGGATACGGAACTACCCTTGTTCTCTTCTCGCTCATGATATTATAGTTTATTAGTATTTCATTATTACCTGGACCCACTGATTTGTTTGCTGTAAATAACAAGTGAATATTGATCATATAATCATGCTTAGCCGTTTAATCTAGTATCCACGACATTCTTCCTGAATATTTTTAGAATATTAATTTAGGGTTTTAATTATTTTTTAACAATTTGTAATTCAATATTCCTGTTTTAAATTTAATATTCATGTATTAAAGTATTTAATTTAAATTTAATTTTTTTCCAGAAAAAGTTCATTCTTATTTACTGCACTATTTTAATAAATGAGTGGAATGAAGTTGCATTAAAAACTATAAAAAAGGAGAAGGTTCATAAATTAATATCGGACAGGAAGATGGACAATTATTATGAGATACTTTTTTTTGCAAAAAAGACTACGAAGAGAGTATTTCGTAATGGTTCATATTTTGTAATATAAAACACGCACAAATTTCAAATTTAACTAAAAATCCTGTCTCGAACACTTGGACCTTTTTTTCATCAAATAGTTTATATATACGTATATTTATAAATTCATGAAAACACCCACAACAAGTATCGGAGACCAATGACTAGGTTGTTGGACCGGTTAAAGATCACGTCCAATTTTTTCGATAATCAACAACATACTGGATCACGAGGAAGACACGTTAACATAATATAACATTTTTGTATTTTTTACACATTTATTTTAAAACTCATACACTCTCGTAAAACCTTTATACTCTCGTCTCCATTTAATCTACATAAAATAGGTTGATTTATTTTATATCTGAGATAAATTGTAAAGATAAACCCTCAAATTTTTCTGTTTACACGATAATTCAAAATATTTGGTCAATATCACGATTTTAATATTTGGTGTCACATGTGAAAACACGAGATTAATTATGAGAGTTTCACAATGACAAATAGTAATGAAAAATGTGGTCAATGATCCTCCATCCAGGACCACATTTGCATAAAAAAATCGAATCTGAAAAGTCCGTTCGATATGATTCATATAAAATTTGAAAAAAAAATTCATGCGAAAAAAGTCGGGTCCGATCCCATCCGACCTGTATACCTCAACAGGTCACATATTTTTTATAAAAAATCGACCCGAGCCGATCCGGTTAAAGTCCGAATCTAAATCTGTTCTGGAAAAGAGCGCAGCCCTATCCGGATAAAATTCGGCCCGACCCAATTAGACCTCAAAAAACTCAAAATTTATGGTAATTTGTAATAAATATCTATATAAAATTTTGAAAAAATTAAGTCTTGTTGAAATTTATTTTATAATTAAATAAAATTTTGATTAAACGTTCAAAATTTCAAATCAAACTCTTTAAAAAACCAATATTTACACATGTTTTATTTATACGTGAATACTTTTTATTAATATTAAGATTAAATTATCGAGACATAAATTTCAAATTCTAATCTATTTTAGCCCGCAAGGGTTGACTCAGTTGGTTAAAGAGAGGAAAACTAACCTCTTGGTGGGATTCGAATTTATGATTATGTCTCCTGAGTCAGAACCTGTCGCTTAAATGCGGTTTACCTTGGTTCATGTGGTTTGCAGACTATTACGTGAACCCGTAGGGTTTACCCAGTGCGCACCCAAAGGGTAGCGGCTGCGGATTACCTACGCAAAAAAAAAAAAAAATTAATCTATTTTATGATATAATATAAATAATTTGTTTTAAAATCCAGACAAAAGTGTGCACGTATATAAAAAAGACCAAACTTGCAAATATAATTAAAAAAAGAGAAGAAAAATGTATATTATTATCGGAGGTGATAAACGGGCCTAGAACGAAATCCGGGGCGACCTATTACTAATTTAGAAAGAGCCCCACCTGATTTCAAAAAATTAAGATTTGTTAAAGTTTGATCCGAATCTAATTTTTGTGTATCTCTGATTTGTCCAAACAACCAGTAATCCCATCTCGGAATCTGGAAACTGAGTTTGATGAGACAGACAGTTGATCTCATCCCCTACGCTGGAGGAACGAATAATAAAGAAAAATCTAAAAAAAAGCGAAGAAGTTGAAAAGGAGCTGTACGTGAAAGCCAATAAAACGAAGACCGATGCCTTGAAGCTCAAAGTCATTAAGCCCCAAAGGAAGGAGTTTGAAGAAACAAGATGAACTTAAAAGTTCTTGAAAGGAGAAACGAGCCCACAATTTTTAATTGAATATTATTAAATTTTAAATAACTTGTCAAAATTTAGATTAAATATTTTTAATTTTTTCTTTTAACATTAATTAGATGCCCCGTAATACTTTGTACAAAGAATGAAAGAAGAATGAGAACCAGAACTTTACTTTGTACAAGGAAGTTATCGTGTTTTATATATTTATATTTCCTCCTCGGGAGTCACATGTATGGCTTGTCCACTTGTACTACTATCAATTCTCGCCTAATATAAAGTAGACTAATTCAATTTAGAATATTAAATAATTTATTTCCTTAACTGCCCCCCCCCATGTGTCTGTTTCATCTTCTAAACGGACTTTTGTGTTATTTTTTCTGATTAACGGTGGAGAATAAACCAATAAAAAAACAAATATATATAGCGGTGCCCTATCTTAACACTTGTTATTGGATGGTCCCATAATTAATCTATTTTTGAAAATCGGAACTATTTGATTTCGGCTAAGGCATGAATTTTAAATTTATCGAACAATCCTTAAAAAATGAGATGATTTCTCAACGATTTATTGTAAATCGGTTAAATTAAACAAATTCCTTCAACCATTTTTAGGCAATTTTTTTAAAAAATGGGTCGATTTCCCTAACCTTGTGGTACCCCATTTGTAAGAGCAACTCCAATAGAGTGCCAACATATTCCTTAAAAATATTATTATAAAAATGAATCCTAATGTTTTAGGATATTTTATTATATATAAACTCCAACAACATTCTTTACAAGTGTATCATAATAATATTTTATTAATATATTCAAACTCTAGTTATGCATTTGATATGGAGAAAGAGAGATAATTGAATTTTTTATCATTAAAATGAACGTAAGAATTCATTAGTGGTTACTTATAAATAAGGCATGAGGGGAAGATCCTAATTTTTTAAGAAAGTATTAGGATGCTGTTGGAGCTCTATTTTTTATAATATTCCCTAAATTTGAGTTTATAATCTTAAATAACTAACTTGTTGGAGCTGTTATAAGAAATTATTTTTTTTAATGCTAAATTCCCACATAAATGATAAAACACGCAGAGACAAAGTACAAACCCGAGAGAGACCACTGTCTTAAACACTTTGAAATTTCATTGCATCAAATGTTCTGTATTCTTACATATATAAATTCAGACACACACACGAAGGAAGATTAACAGTTGCAGTTATAGATACATATATATATATATAGATGCTGGGTCGGGTTGCATATATATATAAATCTAAGTACACCAACAAGTAACAACTGATTAATCGAGAGAGAGAGATTGAGAGAGGGAGAGATGTCTGGAGGGGAAGGAGAGAATGAAGGGACATTAGAGTATACACCCACGTGGGTTGTGGCCGCCGTTTGTACTGTCATCGTTGGTATCTCTCTCGCCGTTGAAAGGCTACTTCATTATACTGGAAAGGTTTTATATATATATTACACCCCTTCCTTTCTCTCCGTGTCTTTCTTTTTTACTTTTCTTGATTATTTTCTAGTCATTTTTGTACTGTATGTTTTCTCGGTTAATGGTAATCAGTGGGAATTATGTATTATTTTTGCTGATTTTGGTGTGTGCCCATTTTGGTTTGTGTAGTATTTGAAAAAGAAGAACCAGAAGCCCCTCTTTGAAGCACTTCAGAAAATTAAAGAAGGTTACCTTTTCATTTTTACATTTATATGTACATATTTTGTGTGTGTTTGTGTGTTTATTTTCCAATATATTACATTTTTAAGTATGTGGGAAGAACTAGAAGCTAGTCAAGCCACAATTCGAACTATTGTCTACTTTTCAAATTGGCCAAGAGGGTGTGGGGACTTGTCATTAGGCTATTGACAAGGCCTCAATAGTCGAGTTTGTTGATTGTTAGAGGCTACATCCACCAGTTCTTACTAAATTATATGGTGTAAGAAAATGTTCTTTTAGTGTTTAGTATTCTGAAGTAATTATGACTACCTCTGCTGATGAATTTAAGGTTGTTTGCAGAATTGATGCTGTTGGGGTTTATCTCACTACTTCTTACTGTATTCCAAGGCACTATCGTCAAAATTTGTGTGTCAGAAAGTTTAACAGAACACCTCCTTCCCTGCCCATTATCTGGTAAACCTGGTGAAGAGAATGCCTTTCATTCCCAGCCAGAAACAACTTCTCATTTGCGCCACTTGCTCGAGGAAGCAGCAAAGGAAGGTTACTGTGCTGCAAAGGTAAGTGTTTTATTATTCCGTTATGTCCATCGATAAATTCCAATGTTGAACATCGGACATGTTTGTGCCATGAATTTATTGTTTCTCTTTTTATTTTTTCTCCCTTTTCCTGTCTACAGGGTAAAGTTCCATTGTTACCTCTTGAAGGTCTGCATCACCTGCATATCTTTATCTTTGTCCTGGCCATTGTACACGTCACTTTTTCTGTTCTGACTGTTGTATTTGGAGGTGCAAAGGTAGGTTTAAATGATACATTTTGACTTTTTTTTTCTGGAGGAATTTTGTTAAATGTAACTCCTATTTTGTATTTTCTTTATCATGATGAAGATTCGTCAATGGAAGGCTTGGGAGGATTCCATTGCACAAGAAAGTTTTGACACTGATAAAGGTAAATAACTGGAGCAAATGGTCTTCTAATCCTCGATTTTCTTCATTTATTTATTGAAAAGTTGATGAACTTTGCTGTATTTATTTGTATATACTGTTCTTGCTTTTCAATTAATTTAGACTGGTTTCAAATATTTGATACGGCTCCATTCAATTTTTTCCATTTGATGACAAAATATTTAATTTTTCTGAATTTCCATCTTTGCTTGCTGCTTTTAATCGTATATGTATTTTTTGCAGTTCTACGACCAAAGGTTACTCATGTCCATCAACATGCTTTTATCAGGGGACGTTTCCTGGGTATTGGTAAACGCTCGTTCTTCAAGGGTTGGCTGGTAAGCTTTTTCCTCTTCAGTTTACATCTGTGAGCCATTAGAAAATAATACTGTCAATCTCTATTCTGACTAATGTTGATATATTTAATTTTTTGAGGAGTGAGAATGTCCTTATCTCGTGAGTTTACTACAAGAGTCAACTAACTTCCTATCCTACCCTTCATCTTAGTATTGAATAGGTTAGCACTCTTTCTTTAAAACCGTAGGAAACAAGAGTACCAACACACAGTTTCAATTTCACCAGATGGGCAAAAATCTCTGCCATGATGATGATTTATTTACTGAAATCCTCAAGTAGATGAATCATCTACCAGAATCAGGACATGGTAGGAGGCTTACTATAATTTAGTAAATTACATGATCAAATTTGGAGACTGGTTTAATACAATCTTGATGAAAGTGTTTACAACCACTTCTGCTTGATGAAAGACATTTAGAATTTCTTTAAACTTTATTGTCTATAATTCTGCTAATTCAAATTATTTAATTTCACTATTCCTTTATTTATTCTCCATTATACTGCTGATTTCATTAAACTACATGAGTGCAAGGTCACAACTGAATACATTCCTTGTTAAATGTTTCAGCAATCATTTTTCAAGCAATTTTATGGATCTGTCACCAAAACAGATTATGTAGCACTTCGACTCGGTTTCATCACTGTAAGTATCCGAAAAGGGTGAATCCTATTCTTTTAATATTTTTAAAGAAGAAATTTAGTTTTCTGCGTGTGTAGCACTGGCACAGATGATAAAATTATTCAAGTGTTTAGTAGAATGTATTGTTGGAACAAGAGGTTTACTTTAAATAGTATCTTTAATGTTTGTGCACAATCCTGCCACAGTCACATTGCAAGGGAAACCCGAAATTTAATTTTCACAAATATATGATACGGGCACTGGAAGATGATTTCAAGAAAGTTGTAGGCATTAGGTGAGTAAAATTTTACTATTTTACTGGCGTGAAGCCTCGTTAAAATGTTTTCAACGTTAACTACTTGACCAGCAGCTATTTACCTGAATTTATCTGTTGCAGTTGGTACTTGTGGGTTTTTGTGGTCGTATTCTTATTGCTCAATGTTAATGGTATGCTTCTTGCTTCTACGCTTTTTGAAAGAATTTTGTTGCTGTTTAGATTTCTTCCCCTCCCTTCCAAATTAGTCATTGCACTTGACACTGGGAAATTATATCTGTTTTTGCCCTTCTACATGACTAGAACAAAATTAATAACATTTTATCTTGTTGACAGGCTGGCATACATATTTTTGGATCGCTTTTGTTCCATTTGTTGTAAGTGGTCCCAATAGAAACCTTATGTTCATATATTTTTATATCGATGCTAGCTGACTTAAAAATGCATCACTCTTTATTATATTGAAGAAACAGGTTTTCACTTTAACCTGAAGCTGTTATTGATGTGACCCTGTAATGATTGTGTTGTAACTGTACTTTAGTCAATCACCTCTCTACAAAACCATGTTATGAAAAAAATTCTTCCGAGTAGTTTATCAGTATCAACAATTAAGCAAATTTAATTTGAAATAATATCATCATATGGGTTATAGATTGTACGAGCTGCAGCTTATTGTTCAGTCATAAATTGTGCAACAGGAAGTCATAAATTAACTTGTTCATTACTTTTTTTGTTTGTGATTCTTTCAGCTACTACTTGCCGTGGGAACTAAGCTAGAGCACATAATCTCGCAGTTGGCTCATGAAGTTGCTGAGAAACATATAGCTATTGAGGGGGAGTTGGTAGTGCATCCATCAGATGATCATTTTTGGTTCAATCGGCCCAGGATTGTTCTTTTCTTAATACACTTCATACTCTTCCAGAATGCTTTTGAGATAGCATTTTTCTTCTGGATATGGGTAAGCTGATCTTTACAAGAGACACTTTATTAAGTTGTTTTCTTGAAATACTAAAGCTATACACTGTAAACACCTGTAGGTTCAATATGGCTTTACCTCCTGCATTATGGGACAAGTCAGATTTATAGTTCCAAGACTTGTTATAGGGTAAGTCATATGATCCTGTATATTAGTGGTCAAGAAGTAATGCATTGTGATACATGTTATCATATCAAATGCATTTATTTGCTTTTTCAATTATTGACTTTTTACAGATATATTTATACACAACTTTGTGTTTTTCTTGTCTTAGGGTATTCATTCAGGTACTCTGCAGTTATAGTACTCTGCCGCTTTATGCTTTAGTCACACAGGTAACTTAGCAGTCCTTGTTTATCATTCTGATTGCCTGATGTATGAAGAACATATATTTACCGCTTTTCTTTTTCATGTCGGCAATGAAGATGGGAACAAATTTCAAGAAGTCCATATTTGATGAGCATATACAAGTCGGGCTTGTTGGCTGGGCTCAAAAGGCAAAGAAGAAGAATTTGTTGAAAACGGCAGCTAACAGTGCTGGCCAGGAGAGTACAAGTAATAAGGGTCCTTCTGTGGGAATTCAACTCGCAAAAGTTGTGAGAAAACAATCTAATCCAGAGGAAAGTCAGCCCTCAAACAGTTCTCAACCCTCCAACAATGCTGAACCCTCAAACAATGTATAGATTGATTGGTTGAGTATAGCAGCCACTGCACCTGACATGAACTATTAAAAGACCAATGTACTTGAGATCTTGATTTTGCAGAGTTAATGGACAGTGTATCTCTGAGGAGAAGTTATAAATTAGTTATTTCACGTGGCTACATGCCAGATTTAAGTGTCATGTTTAGCAGATTGGTTAATATAACGTGGACTGAATTTTTGCGTTTCAGCAAGAAAGCTTTATCCCGGTTCAAATCAATAGTTTGGAAAATCGTTTTGTACAATTTTTGTGTGCATAGCTGGCAATTCGTTCGTTTAATGTATTTTTGTATCGTGTATTTTCGTGTTTCGTGTCATTAATGTCTAATCCCAACCCGAACCGTTAAGGATTCGTTTTGTTTCGTGTTCGTGTACCTTCATTTCATTTGGTGTACGTTTTGTGTCGTGTTTCGTGTAACTTAAAATTAATAATAAAAATAAAGATAAATAAAGTATATATTTAAATATTAAGTTTGCACGAGTTGAGTTTTAAGTCATAAGGCTCAAGTGCAGTCAAATCTTATAAATTTTAAATTTGAATCTATGTTAAATCTATTTTTTATAAATATTATATGTAAAATATTATTGTAAGATATATATATTTATATAATTTTGATAAATTTATGGAAACCTTTAACTATTTCATGTACTTTTGTTTCGTGTCGTGTACACAAGTATAAACCGAAAACTGACACTAAATTCATTCATATATTTTCATGTTCGTGTACCAAAAATGTCAAACCAAACCCGTTATTTTCGTGTCGTGTTATCGACTTATCGTGTCGTGTACGAAATTGTCGGCTCTAGTTAGGGGTGAGCAATGGGTCAGAACCGGATTGAACCTAAAGAACCGAGAACCGAAATAACAATATTTCAAGAACCGAACCGGAGATGTAAGACCGAATCGGAAGGTTCCATTCCGAACCGAAAGAACCGAAGTTATATTTTATTTTATATTTATTTATTTTGCATATTATTTTATATTCAAACTTTTTAAATTTTGACTATTTTTGATTATTTATTAAGAGTAACTTAGTAAAAAAAAGATTTTTATTAGTGATAAGATCATTTTAAATTCGATTACTTTCTAATATATAAGAAAAAGAAAAATATTTATAAAAATATTTGAAACTCCGTATATACTTAAAGAAACGAGTAATACAATAAAAATCATATTTTTCTTAAAATTTATCAAAATATTATAAATAAGAAAATATAATATGTAATATATATATATATATTTATATATATTTTTGTATTTATTCATTTATATAGGTTTCGGTGTTCTTACGGCTCTAGTATGTTAAGAACCAGACCAAACCGAGAACCGAAATTTCTTGGAAAAACAAGAACCGAACCGGACCCGAATTGTTGAAGAACCGAACTGAAACCGCAATTTTTGATCGGTTCGGTTCGGTTCTCGATTCTGAACCGGGAAATGCTCACTCCTAGCTCTAGTGCACGGGTTCTGTTAAATTGGCTAGCTTGGAAAATTGTTTTGTACTATTTTTGCGTGCACGGGGTTCAGTTAAATTGGCTCGCCTCAGTTAAACAAGTTTTTTTTTTCTTATAGCCCCATCAAATGTTATCTTCATACTAACCCTTTTTTTCATCCATTTGTGATAACTCCGGGTGGCGGGGCTGCTCATTCAACGCCGTGCCTGGATCCTTCGCCGTGGTGGTGGTGTAGTTGTGGTGGGGTTCCTACAAAGCAACACTGAAAGGGGGGTTTGGGTCCCGCGACGTCTCCGGTATGAGAGTAAGAACTCGCTTTTGGCAAAGATGAAGATAGATCGGAACAAAAGGTGGCTGTATGTGTATATGAGTGTGAGAGAGTGATTAACCTCAAAACCTTACCTTTTTGAGCTATGTATAGCCCATTGATAGAGTTTTGGGGTTGGTACATTTGAATCATAGTTGTTGATTTTAGGAGCGGAGGAAACCTGGATGGGATGGATGCCTTACACGTGTCAGAATAGAAGTGGTTGAGAAATGTTCTAAGGATCTCTTCTGGCACGTGCTCCGATTGTGCTCATGATTGATAAATGACAGTTGTTTCTATCACGCGTTTGGGGATGTGCCTCAAGTGTTGGGATTCTCCAAGATCATACTGTTAGGACTAGATTAGTCTCGACTGGTTGTGTACGTGACTGTTGTAGCTGTGTGCGAGTTAGGAGTCGGGACATGACATCTGTACTATACATTTGAATTTTGACTTGTGTGGCATGTTCTTGTTAAATCAAACATCATTCACTCTATCGGGTAAAAAAGATAAATTTGGGGCATGTATTGTTTTATTTTTATATGAAAGTAACATGAAACTAAAATTGAAGACGGACAGAATTGTTGTAAAATTTTGTAGGCAATGAAATATGATTTTGACAGAGAAAAATAAGAATAAATTGTGGTATATTATTTTCATAATAATAATAATATGGATGGAGAGATAGAAATTGGGTTTGTGGCCAAAATGGAGAACAAGAACATGGGGGGCCAACATAAATATAAATATTTTAGTAAATAAAAAAAAATAATAATATAGGAGGAGGAGGAGGGCTGAATTAAGTTGGAAAATGAGTGGCGAAGTAGTAGTGGAAACAAGTGTGTGGATGAGATAAATGAGAAAGCTGATGCAGCTGCTGGATGTTCTTTCTTCTTCACCAGTCACCACTGCCTCCTCTTCTTGCTTCATTTTCTTCCATCTTCACTGTTAAACTAAACCTTCTTAACTCTCCTCGTTTTACTTACATATTAATGTATTTTTCAGTCCTCGTAGCATAAGCCTTATAAAACTACAAAAGATAAGAATTGTTATCTGTTACCCTGTTTTCCGGTAAAATAGAATGGCAACAACCGGAAGGTGTAGTGCAGCAAGCAGTGTTATCTTCCCCTCCTCTTCCTGCTTGAGCTGTAAACCAAAATACGCGTCTTCCATTTCTATGGTACTTGCTCTTTCTGTGTGTGTGTGCATGCATTCACTAACATATGGAATTGTTGTATTTTCTTCTTGCTTTCGTTTCCCCTTGTTTTTTACACTTTGTGTTCCTGCGTCGCAGATGATGCTCAATACAATAGTCACTACCCACCGGAATATGGCTTGTTCTGCTCTGCAAGAATCATCAGCATCCACTGGTAACTTTGTGTTCTCTTCTCTTGCACCAAATTAGCTTATTATCATTTCATATTTTTTCAGATTACCTTTACATGTTATGCGAGGTTTAGGCATTTGAAGCGTCTAATTCTTTGGTCTGATATATAAAATTCTCTTTTGGTTACATAAGTTGCTACTACTCAAGTAAAGGAGAAAAAGGAGGCAAAGCCAAAGCCTCCGGCAAAAGCTCCAGCAAAGCCATTACCTCAAATGATGGAGGAAGATGTGATCCCTTCACTTCAATCAATTCTTCAAACTCAACATGACATCTCTCAAATAGACCTCTCTTTCGGGGACAACAGAGTTAGTTCTCAACTTTTATCACTTCCCTATTTGCAGTGTCGTCGTCTTCACTAGTATTATGCAGCTAGTTTGATTCCAATACTGGAGCAGAGTACTGACTCCCTTTTATTCGCATCAATATAGCTAGATGGTTCGTTCGTGAAAAATAACATTAGCTATTCATTCTGGGCATTCTTTCCTGACGGAGTTCTCACAGGTAAGCTTCCTGCAGGTACTCCCTCCGTTAATAAAGTTTTGTTTACTACAACATACCGACTGTCCTTATGTCATTCATACTTTTCCAGGACCAAAAGGGTTTTCTTTATCATCCTACGGGTCCCAAGTGAGCACACTTGAGCCGTTTCTCGTCGACGAGAAGAAGATCACAGCAAAACATGTAGTCTTCTGGGTTGAAAAGCGTCTGGCAGCTCAAGGAATTATTCCTGTTTGGCGTGAATAATTTGTTAAATCTGTAAATCAAGACAGAGCTTTATAACTTTCTGTTTCTTTGTTGATAACTTTATACCTTCTTCAAAATATGATGCACAACTGCACATTGCAAAATTAAAGATCCCTGATATCAGTGCTTTACATTAGCTCTAATGCCTCGCTTATTTGTTCGAAATGAAACCCACTTCATCTTAAACCAGCGAAATCACAACCGAGCTGTTCAATAAGAAAACATTTAACCATATAACAGCACAATTGCAACGGAACAGCCATGGTTGACTCAACATGTAACCGCTAATGTTGTACTTTCTTAATGTCATGCTACCCATTTGTTTACTGTAAAATAGTACTCTATTTTACTGACAGAGGTAGTAAAAAGTTCTCTACTACAACTTATACTGATTGAACATCAGTAAACTATATATATTTGTTACACAACATATAACTTGTGTAATGTTCTCATCATATTGGGAACATGAAACATACAACATATTCATCAATCAAGCTGTTTGAATACTAGAAGTTACAACAAGCAGGAACTTCAAGTACACCACGACTTATGATTGTCAGCTAGTTAGGTGTTAGAACTGCCATTTGCCTTCCACATTGCACGTTTGAGTTCGTTCAAGAAGTCCATCTGTGAGCCAAAAGGTCATATACTGGCAGGTTAAAATCACCTTTAAATATGGCATATACATATATATTCATACAGGAAACAACAGGTGAGGTTTAAAAATGTAGCCGTGTGCGCATCCAAGGAAGAGGAAAATAACTGCAGTTTACCTGATGAGGAAGTCTGAAATGACCCCATGCTGATGCACCGTTTCCTGAATACATTATTGGCCTTTCTGGAAAACAAAAAATAAGAGCAACAGATTAAAACTGTTGGTCGGTCACGAAAATAATTGAGCAGAAAGTATAGTTTCTGTTCAGTATTCTAACTCTTAGCTATGCTCGCAAGTCGCATGGGTCAAACTAGCCAAAAAAAAAGTCCCATTGATCCAAAAGACTTTAACGTTATTACTATTTGAAAACCAAGAGCCTGTTCCTACTTCATCGAGTCCTTTATATTAGACAAAAGCTATTGGTCGATCACACTTCTTCATCCATATTCCCAATATTTATACAAATAAAAAATAATCTCTCAAAAGGCTACGTTACTCGGACTCTTCATTTTACCTTCGAGTACCCGTGTCGGACACTCGACACTTGGACATAGACACTCGGACCCGGACACTTATATTAGGCCAAAAACATGTATATTTTTTTAAAAAATTCCAAGTCCGATACTTGGACACGTGTACATGTCGGGCACTTCTAGCCGAGTCCGAGTAACATAGTCAAAAGGCTAAATTTATTAGAGGACAACAATGATGATTAGAATATGTATTCTATTAGAACAGTGGCTTTATGGACAAAGATGCATTTAATTTAATATAGACGTCTTCAGCACCAACCAAAAAGTACCACAGTCAAGAAAGTAAAAACCATTTTCTTCATAATATATGTGCACACTGTATTGATGCAAAAGAGCCCATATTTCAATGACCTTTTGAGTTTTATTTGATAAAAAATGATTAAATAAATATTTAAGAGGTCAAAGTTAAAAACAAGGAAAACTACAAAGTACATTAAACTCACCGCTTGCATCTATTGACGGATTGTTGTATGCATCCATAGTAGCTGCCCAACCTGCGAGAATACATAAATGGAGTGATGAGAAAACGGTGGATAGCCCAGTACAGTAACATCCATGTTCTGCACCATACTAGAGCTCACACTAATTGGCAATGCAAATTGCATAACAGAATTTAGGAAATAACAATAAAACTATACAATTTTAGTTTAGAAAAATATGTCCAACTTCATATGGTAACAGACCCCTTCCCCTTCCCAGGCCCCAAAAATTTTACAGTATGTTTTCTATAAAAAAAAGTCCTTAATACAAGTTAATGGTCATTGATCAAAGTGAAAATTATGGATTCCCTATATATAGGAAGTTGATTTGTATCCATACACTAGCTGAAAAGTATAAAGACCTTCAGCATCCAAACACAAGAATGCCAAAAGATAAAACAAAAAGCACGTTAAGGCATGCCATAGACTAAATATTGTTTTAAGAAGCCAGCACTCCTCTATTAAGATATTCATACCATGACTGGAAGAAAGCACAGATAGCATATAAAAACTCTACTGAAGTTTCAACATTCAACTAATCTCGCAGACTTACGGTCATTCAAAAGCCGAAAAGCTTCACTTTCACAACATCCATGCAAAGATATCAACCTTGCAGGAGCATTTTCATTCACAGGAATGCTGCTGCTTGCATCTCTGCGATCCACAGAAGAATTTTTTTTTGATGCAGCAACCTGAGCCTTATCTCCTTCATTTGCATAGCTGTTGGCCCGCTCTAATTTTTCTGCACCAAAAGTGGAAAGCTTATTAAACAATAGGAATTAACTAATGGGTAAATGGCCAAGATGTAGCTGAATTCAGCTTTAACTTGCAGTTGGGTGTTCAAATAAAAAAAACTGCAAACAGATTAATGCCATTAAAAACTCTAACAGTATGGATGGAAAACTGATTTTTCCAGGTGATGTGTCAATTTTTGACCTATTGTTTCTTTCTTAAATCAATTTCTTGGATCTATTAAAATCATACATATACTTTCATCACAATAACAGAAACATGATTTCTACCTAGAATTCGTATCACACAAGCTTACCAAAACACAGAGATTCATATATAGTCATAGTCTACATCTAATACCAATATATATACGAACAACAATAATAGGACATGAAAAAGAGTTTCTCCAGTTCACCATAGAGAACTTCTCCATAGATTCACCTTCAAATTTCAACAATCAAATTTGATTGGCTTTTTGACAATCCATCTGTACGGATGTATTCTCTTGTCAATATTATATCGTATACAAAAATATATTTTATTTACAACAGTGTAGTATCATTAATATAATGATATTATTTTCTTTTATTTTTTCGACGATATGGATTTGTTATTTTATATATGTTCCACATTCAAGACTGCAAGTCACCATACTGAATGAAAATTTGTGAACTTGCTTATTTTTGTTTGATCTTCGAATCCTATATATAACACATACATATACTTATATCATATATAATGTTGGCAGAGACAAGTTTACCAATGTCTAGAAGGCCCTTTTTGATGTGTGTAAGCAGGTCAGGGCTAGAGGCCCCTAAAAAAATGTTAGGCTAAATTTGTATCAATCATACCCATCTTAGCAGTATCGTATTAAGTGAACTAAATTTGTATCAATCATACCCATCTTTAGTTGGAACTTATTATATTTTAAGATTGTATAGAAATGGGTTGATTACTAGGGCTGAAAACGAATCCGAGTAATCCGGATTCGAACCGGATCCGACTTGTCAAAAACCGAATCTTACCTGTATTTGTATAAAATTCGAACGAGTTCGAGTCATGTTTGACTATTCGAATACATTTCGAGTCGAATATTACCATATCACTATTTGTTCGGATTTTTATTCGAATACCCGGTCTAAATTCGGATACCCGGTTCAGGTTCGTTCGACCGGATTCGAATATATGTATGTATATAATATATAAGAGATAATATTCATTTATTCACCTAGCTGTAAATAGATAGTCAATCAAGGGATTTTGATTTTAAAAAAATCGATTATTAATATACAGATATCAATTATCTCAACAATCTTTTTAATTGACTCAATCTTAATCAAAATTAGAGGGATACAAATCACCCATATGCCATATCTCATCACCGCCACTGATACTTTCCATCAGATTAATCAATTAGCTTAAAAAATGAGCTCAAATATAAGAATCAAGGCAGTCGATTGTTCAATCGAATCAATCCCAAAGGTACAAGTTGTTAATTTATTTTTTCATTCAATATTACATGCCTATATAAAGATTATAATCCTAGTTTATTAATACATTCTACTTTGCTCTTCAGTTATACACAACCATTAAGATATTTCAAAAGCTTAGCTAATCATCCTGTTTAACATGAGTAGTGATTTTGTATCATCTCCGATTGAAAATGGTAATTATTGTTTATTTTATAGTTTATTTTTCTAATGTTAGCAGTTCGTATTGGTTTGTTTATGGCGATTGCATTTCTGATTTATGTATTTTAATGTTTATATGTAGGTACTGGTAACCAAAACCAGAATCATTCTGGTTTTCACACTCAGGAAGCTCCAATAGCCAATGAAGCAATTCGGAAAAGGGACATCGATCAATCCACTGGATCGGCATCTCTTGTTGTTCAAGATGTTGCAAAAAAAGTTAGAAAAAAGAGGCCAACCTCAAAGGTATGGCTTGATTTTACCAAAACTGTACTAGAAAATGGTGAAGTGAAAATTGAGTGCAATCATTGTAGTATGAATATGGCACATCAACCCAGTGGTTCAACTAGTCACCTAGCTAGACATTTAAATGTTTGCATGATAAGATTGGCTAAAATTTCTGGGACAAATCAGAAGGTGTTGTCTTTTCCTAGTGTTGATCCAGAGGGCAAGTTGAATAGTCTGACTTCTTTTAAATATGACAAAGAAAAAGTTAAGGAAATTTTGGCAAAAATGATAATTGTGCATGAGTACCCGTTTAGAATGGTTGAGCACCCTTTCTTTGTTATGTATTCAAAGAGCTTGAACCCTAGGTTTGAACCTATGTCAAGAGTTACAATTAGGGCCGATTGCCTAAAAATATATGCACTTGAAAAAAAGAAATTAACGGCTTTTTTTACTGGTATAAGAACAATTAGCCTTACATCTGATTTGTGGACTTCAAACCAAACCGTAGGCTACATGACAATCACTGCTCATTATGTTGATCCTGATTGGAAACTACAGAAAAGGGTAATTAACTTTTGTCATATTCCACCGCCTCATACTGGTCTTATGATCAGCGATGCAATTTTTTCATGCCTAAATGCTTGGGGGATTGAAAATAAAATATCAACTATTACTTTGGATAATGCATCTAGTAATGATTCTGCAGTTAGGCATTTGAAAGATTCGTTTGTATTTTGGTGGAAAGATTTTTCATGTTAGATGTTGTGCGCACGTACTTAATTTGATGGTACAGGATGGATTAGGCATGATAGGGGATGTAATTTCTAATGTCAGAGATAGTGTGAAGTATTTAAAAGATTCTCCGAGTAGGCTGCACAGGTTTTATGAAATAGCTAGGCAGTGCCAATTGTCTAATGTTAAGAAGCTTACGTTAGATGTCCCGACAAGATGGAATTCAACATATGCAATGCTCGATTCAGCTTTGTTATATAAAGATGTGTTTCCAAGGTATCATGACAGGGATCCTTTATTTCGTTCTATGCCTTCTGAAGATGATTGGGAAAAAACAATGAAAGTGATTCGTTTTTTAGAAGTCTTTCATGAGGCAACCCCTGTTTTTTCAGGTTATGAGCATCCTATCTCAAACATTTTTCTTCTAGAGATTTGGAAAATCAAAGAGTTGTTACTCTAAACTTGTGTTGATGATTCTGAATTTATGAGAAATATGGCTATGAAAATGAAGGTCAAGTTTGACAAGTACTGGTCAGAATGTAATTTGTTGATGGCTATTGTATCTGTGCTTGATCCGCGATACAATATGTATTTGATTCATTTCTGTTTCCCTAAAATATATTTGATTGATGCAGAAGCAAAAAGAAATGCTGATTTAGTTGTCAAGACCTTGCATGAATTGTATACTCACTATGCTGCAAATCATTGCAAAGGGCAGTCTAGTGGTTCTCTTCCGGCAACGAGTTGCGTTGCTTCTGCGGTGCAGCTCACCGGAGGTCTGAACATGACTAAAAGTATTGCAGAATTTAACTCATGAGCTCAAGGAATTGATCATGTATCTCCCTTAAAATTTGATCTGGATGTGTATCTTGAGGAGGGAAGATATATATGCTCTGCAGGGGAGTCATTTGATGCTCTGCAATGGTGGAAGAGTAATACTTTAAAATTTAGAGTGTTGTCGGAGATGGCTAAAGACATTCTTTCTGTTCCTATCACTACTGTCGCATCTGAATCTACATTTAGTGCAGGTGGTCGCGTACTGGATCAATACAGGAGTTCTTTGAAACCTAATACTGTTGAGGCCTTGATTTGCACTTCTGATTGGCTTAGAGCTGAATACAAAATCCTAGTACAATGGTATGATATCTGCACATTGAGCAGTCTCTAACTCATATACATATATACTTACTAATGCATTACATTATAATGGTGTGCCTATCGCAGTATGATGAAAAAGGTGACCTAACTGATTCATCCGGCTACTCCAGCTCCTCGTTGTTGGATTAAAATCGAAGAATGCAGGAGTCAAGAAATTTGAATTTCAGACTTTGATTTATATTAATTTTTCAGACCCTGGTTTTTATGTTCTTATTTGAGACCTACTTTCATATTTGGTTTGGTATACTGATGGTTTTATGGTACTTTATTTAAGACTTATGTTCTTATTTAAGACCTGCACATTATTTATGATGATTGGATTTTATGTTATTTTTTGGTACTGATAATTTTGGTGGTATTTTGTTTTGTTAATGTGTGTAGTTTTGGATAGCTCTGCTATTGTACTTTAATTTTTGTATTGTTAGAATTTGAATTTTCAATATATGTAATATAATAAGATGAGTTAGAGTTATGAGTGTTAAGTTGTCAGCCCCAGCATATTAGCTTTCTGTACCAGTGAAGTAGTAAAGGTCACACAGCTTCAACAAAACAGATTACAGCTTCGTTGATTGACTCAGATAAGTACTCTTCTTACTTTTATTGTCCTTCTTGTAATTCTTATCAATGTCCCATGTAAAGTAATATTAGGTTTATAACTTTTTTAGGTACAAGTTAACTACATTCTGGCTAAATAGCTTGTTGCACAGTTTAAGGAAAAGTGAGAGGGCATTGTGAGTATGCTTCTTCACCATTAAAATAGATTATGTTTTATCTTTTAGTTGATCTTTTTTTCTAAAAATAAAAATCTAATGCAATTATTCTTTTTCAGGTGATAGTCTATGGGATTTAAAATCGGGGAAGATCTGATGGTTGCATTCTTCAGACTACAAGTTAAAATAATTACAAGAACACAGGTCTCTAGCCTGGAGATGCTACCATTTGATTTTAATTTTCATCAACCAATTTTTGTGTAGGATTTATAACCATGTAAATGTAAATTTATTAATGAAATTTATTCAAATATAATTTAACATCATGTAAGCTTTTTAAATTTTGTAATTTATTGTTTGGGAATCAAGCTAGTATCAAAACGATCAAAAGTGATCGGATCCGAGCGAGTAGTTCGAATAGTTCGATACCTTTTCGAATCGAATCGAATCATAAACGAATATTATTAATCGAACTCGAGTCGAATATGATCAAAGTATTTGAAATTCTTTCGAATCTGAGCCGAATATAACCGAGTAGTTGAAAATTCGAGTAGAATCTGACCAGTTTTATACTCGAAGGTGTTCGACTCGGTTTCACCCCTATTGATTACTATAGGTAAGGGGCAGCATCTTCAAAGAGGCGTGCGCCTCTGGTCTTGAAGCGTGAAGCGCAAAAAAAACACACTTCAGTGAAATATAGCAAACAGAAATATAATTTGTGATTTTATGTAACTGAATCAGTTCAAGGCCCAACAGGTATATCCCAAAACAGAATTAAAACTTTAAGGCCCAAATAAAGTAAATATTCCAGCCAAAATCAGTGGTTGGTTGGAACTTGGAAGACTAGACGGGGAATCAGATGAATATGATGATCCTGATTCCTGTCTTTGACGATGATAGCTTAGCATGAACAAATGTTACATAAGCTTCTGGTTCCGGATAGCCTTTGTTAACTCTAGATCACAATTAAAATGAGCCCCAAGATCAACAGGAGTCAAAATCAACCTTAGGTCCAAGTTAAGGTAAGAGACGTTTGATAGAGGACAAAGTAGATTAGGAAGAACAAGAGTTTGAATTTGAAAGAATCCCTAAAAGATGTGAGAATGATTTGGATTAGGATTTCTAAATTAAAATGATGAATGGATTTTTTGCCACTAGCATTGTTGAAAGCTGGAACTTAGCTATGAACTTTTTTGAACCTTGATGTTAGTTTTTAAAATTGTTTTTACCATGGAAATGTGATTGAATATTTTATGAAGTACAAATTATGCTATTTTTGCCCTAGAAGTGTGGTTTAATACATTAATAAGTAATTAAGTATAGATAATGTTATAAACCTAAATAAATCTATATATAAACCTAAATGATATATTCTAGAAAACATTGTAACATGTGTGCCTGGAATTAAAGAAGCTCACTCGATGGAGGTTTGAGCCTCGATGTGCGTAGCGCATTTGACAACACTGGTTGGAACTCTAGGTCTTCAAAGCTTATGGCCCACCAAAGGTGAAGAACAATAGAGACGGAGTGTTTCAACTGATTCTCGACTGAATTATCTGCAGAGAAATTCACTGTCGAGAAAATTGGGTTAAGAAAGAAAGGATAGGGTTGGGGGGAGGGCGATTTTGGGCAGATGACTTTGTTACCGTTAACGGCAGCAGAAGTTTTTTTGAAACTGAATTACGAAAGTGCATTTTTTAAACATATTTAGCTATTCAAATGGCAAGTTTTTTGAGTTTGATTACCCAATTGCACGTTGAGGTCGAGTTCAAATATGTTTATTGATTTAACGATTATCTAATTTATGTAATAGCTAAAATGCAATATTCATGTTTATCGAGGTCGAGTTCAATTATGTTTTGAACTAATTGAAGTCTAATGTTTTCGAAAGCTTATCACACACCACATCACACCACAACCTAGATATAAGCACACCAACAACTGCTTTTCTTTATCTTGGTTGTGGAGATGTGTTAATTTGATTCTAACTTCACTCAGCTCTAAACAAATGTAACACGATAGGTAAACAGAGCAATCAAAATCACGAAAACCTCCACCAAGCAAAATGAATATCTAAACAAATATCGTATCAAGATTAAGAGACTCTATACAATCACCAACTCGAAACAAACTTAACAAATACAAGACATATTTGATATATAAAAGCATGATAGAAAACTATTCAATTATGTGTAATCACAGTATATACATATATAATTAAAAAGTGTTTGTTTGTTACCTCCTCCTCCGCCAGATTTTCGCCTACCTAAACGGTTCCTGCAAATCAAAATCACACTTCTAAATCAATCAATCAATCCGTAACTAAACACACGGAGACAGAGAGAGGGAGAGAGAGAGAGAGAGAGGGGGAGAGAGAGAGGGAGGGAGAGAGAGAGAGGGAGAGAGAGAGAGGGGGGGAGAGAGGGAGGGAGAGAGAGACCTTTGATTAGGAGGAGCATAGCGCTTGACATTTGATGAATCGCCGGTAGGCTTCTCCAGCATTTCTTCCTCTCTCCTCTCTCCTCTCCCTAACCACCACCGCCGCCGCCGCCACGAGACGGTGTATATAGTCGCTAAATATACAGTCACGGCTTCCCTAGATTTTGACCCAGCTAGCTACGAGAGTTGATGACAATAAAAAGAACCAAACAAATACAGAGGGCGTCGTACTCATATTTCAACTCAAATTTATTTTAAATGTACTTTCGGTATTGGTTTTTTTTTCCACTATAATTCCATTTATATAAATTTCTTCAAAAAATTAAGAAATAATGTTTTTTTTAATAATTAGATCCTGTGATAAATTTTTAAGAATAAGTATTTTATGTTATTTGGTCTAAAAAAGTGATATTTATCCTTTTCCTCAATCTTGCAAATACAAATGCTAAAAAAATGCTAAAAAAATGCTAAAAAAATACAATCTATGATCCAATTAAATTTTATCTAATTTAAAATTTTGAACTGATTATCTTTAAATAGGAAGAAGTTTGAATTTTGATTTGGACTCCAGGTAGACATAACCGATACTTGATCAAAGACTCAAAATTTGATGTAAATAATATAGTATATGTTATATATAATATATATAAGAGAGATTGAGAGATAACTAGATAATAATAAAAGAGATAATAATGAAAGAGGTCATCTTGTTAGAGCACATGCACCGGGGTTATAATAAAGTTGATTCATCAACTTTATTGATGGTGTTTTGAATAAAATGTATGCAGCGGTTTAAGTTTTGCTCCATCAAATTTTGATGGCCCATCAGTTTATTAGGCTGGGCATTGATTTCTGATGGAGTAGGCAATGGCAGTTAATTACTGGGACCCACTGATTGTGAGATTTTTTTAACTCATGTCTTGCTACTCTTATTGCTAGTAACGGCTATTTAGCTTTTAACGGCTATAAATTATTTCAACGTTCATTTTTTTTGCCTATAAATAGCTATCTTAAACATTCATTTGCAACATCAATATTTTTATCCTCATATTTTCCTATAAATTTTGTGATTTATTTATATTTATAATTAAGAAAATGGGTTCTAATTGGCTTCCCTCCGAAGAACTGCAATTATGTGTTTCTTGGATTCGACAATCTATCGATCCAATTACCGGAAGATATTCAAACAAGAATAATTTGTGGGGGCGAATTCATGAAGATTATGTATAAAATTGGTGTGGCACTCCCGAGAATCCTCATGCTGAACCTCGTTCAAAAATTGCACTTGACTCGCATTGGGCACCACTGAAAAGATTGCTAAAAAAATGCATTATGCCAAGAATCAAGCTAGTAGATATAGTGCAAGCGGGACCAATTTGATAGATGAGGTAAAATTTTTAATATATTTTTTAATATATTTTATATTTTTTGTGTGCTAAATTAATATCCAAAAATTATTATTTTTTCAGATAACTCAAGCTCAAGCACTATATTTCAAGGAAATGAATAAAACATTCGACAAATGGGATTGTTATGAAGCAGTTGCAGCACATCCTCAATTTGTAGACGTTCCCACTAGTTCTCCTCCGTTTCAACGAAACTTTCCAACACAAATGGAATCACCAATCAATCTGAATAGCGACGATTGCGTTGATGAAGAAGGTTTCATTACTCCAGATTCTAATCGAGAAACGGAAAGTCCTTCTGGTCCTGTTCGACCGATGGGAGTAAAGGCGTCCAAACAAGTAAAAAAGAAAGGAAAACAAGGTATGACTAAAAAAGAAGAGATGTCTTTATCTATTTTTAATAATATGCAAAATAACCAGAAACAGATGGTGGAGGCGAACATCAAAAGAGATGAGGAAACCCTTCAAATGTCGAGAGAGATTTTAGAACTTGAGAAACAAAAGGAAGCAAGACAGGAAAAACTTGATGCACTAGAGGAACGAAAAGAAGCACGGTTGGCAAAACACGAAGCTATTGAAGAATTAAGGGAGCAAACGAAGATCATGACAATGGATACTAGTCAAATGACTCCTAATACAAAAAGTGGTTTAAAAGAAAGAAGGCGGAGATCATGGAGCAAGTGAATGAGACTACTAGTGATGGTTCTTATGTTCCTCGCTTTGACAATGATTATTATGATTAGATATAACTATGTAGTTTGTTTTTTAATTCAACTATGTACTTTGTTTTTCAATTCGACTATGTAATTTGTTTTAAAAAAATTCTATGTTCAGTGTTTTGAAATTCAATAAAAAGAAATTTATTTCAATGCTCAAGTCGTACATATCAACAAATAACAACTCGACATATATAACTAGTGACTGGCTTCTATTTTCCAGTTGTGTTCTACCAAATCATTTTGAAGCATTGTATGGATATAAGTCGATTCTAAGTTCTCAATACGATCCCAAAATGCTTGTTGATTTCTTCCATCCCTTTGTACTGGTGAAAAAGGAATTCAAACTCCATTACAATCTACCGGCCCGTCATAAACCTGTGACGCTGTTGGATTCATTAGATCTTCTTCTACCGTTTCTACAAATTCTTCTTCCACAAATTCATCCTCAACTATCATGTTATGCAATATGATGCAAGTCATCATGATGCTTCTAAGTGTTGAACGCTTGTGCATTCGAGCACCATGACGAAGAATAGCCCATCGAGATTGTAAGATACCAAAACATCTCTCAACATCTTTACGATACGCCTCTTGCTTCTTAGCAAACAATTTTTGTGATTGAGTGGTAAGGTTTGATATAGTTTTTACAAATGTTGAATATCTATGATAGATTTCATCAGCAAGATAATAAGCGTTGTTGTATCTTTTGCCATTGACGTGAAACACTACCGTTGGACTATCTCCTCCGATGACCTTATCAAACACGGGAGACTGACCAAGAACGTTTATATCATTTTGAGCTCCAGGCACACCGAAAAGAGCGTGCCACACCCAAGTGTCATAGGAAGCGACTGCCTCTAAAATGATAGTAGGGCGTCCTTTCTGACCACTATAAGCTCCTCCCCACCCGCTTGGACGATTCTTCCACTCCCAGTGCATACAATCGATACTTCCAATCATACCTGGAAATCCCCTTTGTTCCCCCTTGTTAAAAGCCTTCGTAAATCTGCTGGTGTCGGAGCACGAAGGTACTCTTCACCAAAGAGCCCTTTCACTTGTTGACAAAATGTTTTCATACACTCAAGTGTGGTTGATTCTCCCATTCGACATATTTCGGCACACTGATTAGCCGCTGCACCATAAGCTAGTATTCGTAGTGCAGCAGTCATTTTTTGTTTTGGTAACAACCTCAATAATCTAATTGCATCTATTTTTTGATGCCAATAGGAATCTTGAGTACAAAAAGCGGTCATGATGTGATTGAAAACATGTGGCCGCATTCGATACCTCCGACGAAAATCATGCTCATTGAATATTGGACGATCAACGAAATAATCTGCCATGAGATTTTTTCCTCTTGATAGCCTTTCTCTAGGATGATTAGAAGATTTTCCAGGTCTTGAGCCTCTCCCTTGTGGTTCATCTGGGGTATCGATGAACTCCTTCATCATCGCCGCTTCGGTCACCATGGTATTCATAATTTCAGACTCTTCTTGTCTGTATTTTTGTCTCTGACTCAATAATCTTTTTAATGAATTCATATTGCAAAGATTGTATTGATTTTGAGATGACTATAATATGAAGATCATAATATTATTTATAGACAATTTTCTATCTATAAATCTAGATCATGACACGTGTCATAATGTGATTCAACGAAAATCTTATCAAAAATTTAAATTTATCCACTATCTTATCAAAAATCTGAAATTATCCAGCAATGTATTATTGGATACTATTTGTGGGACCATTAAATAATTGAGATGAAATTTAATTTATGATATATATATATATATAATTATTTATTTGATGAATAGTAATTGATGGATTGATGGAGTTATGTGGGTGTATAAAAATTAAGAAAAAAAGTGATTCTAGCATGAATAGTAATCAACTCCATTGATTGAATTGATGAATCGATGAATTGATGGACTTGAGGGGTGCATATGCTCTTATTATATATCATAAACAAAGTACAAGTAAGCCTTATATAAATGTTACAAGGAAAATGGAGAGTCAAAGGTTGCTAGTAATTAAGATAACCATATGAAAGGCTAAGAGTCATCTATTAATACATAACACTCCCCCTTAGATGACTCGTAAGAACACCATGCCTCGTTAAAACCTTATTAGGAAAAATCCTGTGGAAAAAATCTTAGTTAAGGAAAAAGAGTACATGTGTTAAGCACGTGTAATAATGAGCGCATTATATCTCCCCCTCATTTTGACATGACTATGAATATCAACATAGATCTCGAAGTCTGCACATCCCGATTATGTGTACTAATTTCTCAAAAATGCCTTTGTAAAGAAATATGTTGGATTCCTTTAATCATCATTTCTTGCACGTGATGCTGCCTCGTTAAAAATTGCCTGCACCAATTAAATTCATAGCAAAAGAAAATCTCCACTTAATTTATTCAATTTTTGATTCCCTATCACTTTCCGCCTGCAAAATTAGTTAGAACTTTATAAAATAGGTTAGTGGAGATTGAATAAAATTATCATTTTGAAACTTCAAGATTAACACGCTATTAATTTATAATTATGTCAAAACATGTTTTAGTTTACTTAGATACAGAACTTCAGGACCGAGAATTTCTTCTCCCTTTTCTCTTGGGCAGAATGGATCCTTATTCTTTTCTAATGATCGTACAATCATGGGTGTACACACAGGATATGCCTTAACCATAATAAACCGTTTAAAAATCTTTTCAATATATAAAGACTGGTGGACAAAGATTCCTTAGATAAATGTTCAACTTGAAAACCAAGGCAGAGTTTTGTTTTACCCAAATCCTTCATTTCAAACTCTCTTTTCAAATATCCAATCGTCTCATGGAGTTCATCTGAAGTTCCAATGATGTTTAAATCATCAACATATACTGTAATGATAGTAAACCCCAATTTTGTCCTTTTAATAAAAACACATGGACATATTACATTATTAGTCTATCCATCTTTTAAAAGATATTCACTGAAATGATTGTACCACATATGACCCGATTTTTTCAATCTGTATAATGATCTTTATAATTTAATTGAATAAATCTCTCGGGGTCTTGAACTATATGCTTCAGGCATTTTTAATCCATCAGGGATCTTCATGTAAATGTCACTATCGAGTGACCCATACAAGTAGACAGTCACAACATCTATTAAATTCATTCGGAGCCCTTCTAGAATTGATAAATTTATCAAAAATCTGAATGTTGTTGCATCCATTATCGGGGAATAAGTTTCTTCGTAATCGATTCCCCTTCTTTGTGAGAAGCCTTGAGCAACAAGGTGTGCCTTATTTCTCACAATTTCATTTTCTCATTTCTTTTACGCACAAATACCCATCTATATCTAATGGGTTTTACACCTGCAGGTGTTTAGACAATAGGTCCAAAAACTTGGCGTTTTTCAAGTGATTTCAATTCTGTTTCAATAGCTTCTTTCCACTTTGGCCAATAATTTCTTCTTTTACATTCATAGATCGATCTAGGTTCATGATCCTCGATTTCCTAAAAAATGTCAAGTGCAGCTGCATATGCAAATATATCATCCATGTCAATTTCTTTTCTTTTCCGCCACTTTCCTGAAATGACATAATTTATCGAGATCTCTTCATTATCAACAATTTCAGGTGTTTGATCATCCTTGGAAGACGTCTCTTCAGTGATCAAATTTATGATGTCATTTGATATTCCAACTTTCTTATCAAGTTTCCTTATTTTTCTTGGAGTTTTATCCTTGGATCCAATAGGTCTACCACGCTTTTGGCGTGCTTTAGACTCAGTTGCTAGCATGATTTTATTATCTTCTTCAGGAAGTATAATTTTACAAGGAACATTAACAGTTGTTATATGTGACTTTGTCACATTCTTGATATCAGTAAATGCATCAGGCAATCTATTTGCGACTTCTTGTAGGTGGATAATCTTTTGAATTTCAAGTTCACATTGATTTGTTCGAGGATCATAATGAGACAGGAATACTGCATTCCACAAAATTTCTTTCTTTTCTTTTTTAAATATTGTCTTATCTCCCCCTAATGCAGGAAAAACTGTCTCATCAATTGACAATCGGCAAATCTTGCCGTGAATGAATCTCCAGTCTTGGGCTCCAAATATTTTATAATCGAGGGAGAATCAAATCCAATATATACCTCTAATCTTCTTTGGGGTCCCATTTTTGTTCATTGGGAGGGGATATTGGAACATAAACAGCACACCCAAAAATTTTCAAGTGAGAGATATTTGGTTCTTGACCATTTACCAGTTGTATTGGGGAATATTTATGATAAGAATACGTTCTTAACCGGACTAAAGAAGCCGCATGTAATATTTTATGTCCCCGGGAGGTAGTTGGTAAATTTGTTCTCATAAGCAATGGTCTCGCAATTAGTTGTAGCCTTTTAATGAAAGACTCAGCAAGACCATTTTGAGTGTGTGTGTGGGCAACAAAATGCTCCACTTCAATCCCAATAGACATACAATAATATTTAAAAGATTGGGATGTAAATTCTCCTGCCCTGTCCAATCTTATTTTCTTTATATTATAATCAGGAAATTGTGCTCGTAATCGGATTATTTGAGCAAGGAGTCGTGCAAAAGCCACATTACGAGTGGACAATAAACTAACGTGTGACCATCTTATTGATGCATCAATGAGTACCACAAAGTACTGAAATGGCCCACTAGATGGGGTAATTGGTCCACATATATCTCCTTGAATTCGCTCTAAAAATTTTGGGCATTCAATGCCAACTTTTATAGGAGATGGTTTTGTTATCAATTTTCCTTCAATACAAGCAACATATGAAAAATCTTTGGACAATGGAATAATTTTGTTTTTGAGTGGATGTCCATTTGAATTTTTAATAATTCTTCGCATCATTGTTGAACCCGGATGGCCTAAACGATCATGCCATATAGTAAAATTTGTCGGGTCAACAGATCTTGTATTAATAGTCATGTGTGATTCAACTGGATTTATGAAAGTATAATATAATCTAGAATTATATGATGGGAGTTTTTCTATCACATCTTTCCTCCCTGAGACTATAGTCGTGATACATAAATATTCATTATCACGTTCATTTGTCGTCTCAATATGATAGCCATTGTGGCATATATCTTTAAAGCTCAAAAGATTTCTTTTCGATCGGGTGGAAAAAATTGCATTTTTAATCAATAAACATGTACCATTGGGTAGCACAATACTTGCTCTTCCGGAGCCTTCAATTATATCTGATGCACCCGATATTGTATTTACATTAGCTTTGACTAATATTAAATACGAAAAATATGCTTTATTTTTCAAAATTGTATGTGTTGTGGAACTATTCGCCAAACAAAAAGATTTCTTATTTTTATAACACATGATGAGAGGCTGCTGTCCATATTTCTTCACGAAAAAAATAAAATTAGAAGTAGAGATAGAACATCTCAAGTACTTCATTATCGAAAAAAAAATTATATAAGCAACTGATAAGGATGATTATCATAGTTCAAAAGTCAATGTAAAGCCTTGTTTAGTTATTCTCAGGCTCATCACCACCAAATTTAGGCATATTCACATCAACATCTTCAAATAAATCAACAACTTCCATGTGAGTAAAGGCCGAAAGATCAACTTGATCATCACTTCCAAGATGTGCTTCAAGATGGGAAATCCCCAAAGGATCATTCTGTTCGGTGAAATTAGTTTTAACATTCTTTAAAGATGCTTGATATAGGTCAGCAAAGTGCTTGGAGATATGACATGTACTTCTCCAGTGACCTTTCATTCCACATCGACTACAAGTACTTTCACCCCTTTTAGCCATCGTACTTCCCTCGAATTTTTCCTCATTTATTATCCATTCTGGTAGTAAGGCTTTCTTTTAAAGTTGGGGGAATTTTGTTGATTACGGCCTCTACCATGCACAAAATCATGACCACGGGTACGTCCACGTCCAACTGTTTTATTATCTCTATATTCATTATTAGTCACCGCATTCACTTCAGGGAATGGTGTTGAGCCAGTTGGACGTGCTTGATGATTTTTTAGTAAAAATTCATTGTTTTGTTTAGCAAAAAGTAAAACAGAAATTAGCTCAGAATATTTTGTGAATCCACGTTCACGATATTGTTGCTGCAAGAGCATATTATTTGCATGGAAAGTGGAATATGTTTTTTCCCAACATATCTTTATCGGTGATATTCTCACCACATAATTTCAATTGAGATGTAATCTTAAACATGACAGAGTTATACTCGCTCACACTTTTATAATCTTGCAATCGCAAGTGTAGCCAATCATAGCGAGTTTTAGGAAGTATCACCATTTTTTTGTGGTCATATCTTTCTTTGAGATCCTTCCAAAGTGTTGATGGATCTTTAATAGTCAAATATTTAGTTTTCAATCCTTCATCAATGTGGTGGCGAAGAAATATCATAGCTTTTGTTAGTCCCTTAACAATATAGCAAGAATTACAGAAGGGGGGTTGAATGGAATTCTTGAACCTTTTTCTTGAAATAAAAATGTTCAACTCGATTATGGATATATTTGTTTTGATTAGCACAATGCGGAATGTAAACTTGAATGAATCAAAACATAAGTAATTAAAAACAAGAGTCTTTAAAAACTTTCTGGTGGATTTAAACAATTCCACCAGAGATATATTTAATATATCGAGAGGACTCTGTGTGCAGAAATGCTCACAGCTGCTTACAAAAAATAGAACTGCTAAGAACACAGGAAATGCTAAAGATAGTGCTTACAAAGATTTCTCTGTTGTTGTTTCTTAGCTATCTCAGTTATTTTTCTATTTGCTACTCTCTTGGTTTATATATTACCAAGATTACAAAGTCAAAAGAACTGAACAAATATAAAATCTAACAGTCTTGATCTTTGCTGCTTTTCGTCCTTTATTACCCAGTTAATGGGCTTCCACAGTGTACTTGTATCCAACTCAACGGCTGTGTGTCAGCTTTCACTGTTCAACTGATGTTTGAATCTTGATATGATCATCTGTCGACTTTCAGATTATCCGTCGATGACTTAATTGATCATCCGTCGACTGCTATGTTAAACATCCGTTGATAGTCATTTGATCATCCGTCGAAGCTTTGTTAAGCATCCGTTGGTAGCTATTTTGGTCATCCGTCGAAGTTTTGTTAATCATCCGTTGGTAGCTATTTTGGCACTTGACTTCATTTCACTTATACATAATTACAAGATATTGCTTATGTACAGTTAATCAACCTATTCTGCATATCTAGTTAAAGTCAACATGACTTATATGCTACTCAAGATTCTATACAAAGGTGCATACAACACTGTGCTACAAACTTATTATTACATAAGCTACTCACTCGATGGATAATAAGTTAATCATCCGTTGGGACTATAATGAGTCATCCGTCGGGACTATAATTCTTATCCGTCGAGTGCTACATTATTTCACTAAGTAAAATCTACTTAGATGTTTTGTTTAGGTAATCATCAAGTACACAACATATTCACAACAATCTCCCCCAATTTATGTCTACTGGAATTGTAGCCATAAACTAAGAGATACTTGATGATAACAAAACATCCTAAACATATATCTTTAAAGATAAGCAGATAAAACTGAAAGTGCTTCAATTTAAACAAAAATGTACAAGGTTTGGCTCACAGTCAGTTCAAGATGCTCCTCTAGTCTGAGCAGATTTTTCTAGATTCTTGAAGGTCTGGATCTTCTTCCAAGCTTTCTGTTGTTTTCTTCAATTTGATTCTGGAGCTGTCTGTGGAATTCTAATTCATCAGATTCTGAGAGATTTAACATTTCTTGCATTTCCAAGAGAGTCTCATTGCTAGAGATACTCAATTAGTCTTCTAATCTGAAGAATCTTCGCACACCCTTGTCATCCATGAATTCCATCAGCCAGTAGGGCCTTAGATGCACTCTTCTCCCTGTGTATGGGATGATAAGAGTTTTGGGTAGTGCATCTTTGGCTCTAACACTCCTTAGCTCTTCAATCTTCTTCAATACTAATCTTCTTGCAGTTACATTGAACCCAAAGTTTTCTTGAAGGATGAATAGACTTTGATCAACACAGCTTGGCTTTCTTGAAGTATCCTGTGAAGAGGCCACTGAATCTCCCTTCCCCCTTTGTACTTGAACATCAACCTTTCAGGTAGGTTTCTGTATATATCAATTGCCCTTACCTCATCCAGCTCCTCCAGATAAAGGTTTAGATCTGAGAATTCTTTGATGTCACACAAGTACAAGTAGTCTCCCCTGTTGACCTTGGGTTGAGCTTTGACTACTGACTTGGATTTGAGAGGTGACAGCTTCACTTTCTTGATTGCCCTTGATTTTGTCCCTTTTGGCTTAGTAAGAATTGGCAAGTTGAAGTTAGGAATTGGTAATTTATACCACTCTATTGGCTCATCCTTTGGCACAATAGGCTCTCCATGTATATTCCTGTAGGGGTCCACCACCCTTATGTCTTCAAACACCACAGAGGGCTTTGATGCTTGAGTTTCAGCTTGAGTGGATTCCTTTGGAAATTGATCTTCCAATTCCTTGTCAACAACATCCAACTTTCTTTTTGTTCTTTTAGCCAGTTCTTTCTTTCTTGGGGATTTCTTCTGTTTTTCAAATCTTCCTCTCTGATTCAGTAGCTTGAGATGGTTGAGAGGGAATTTGTTGAGAAGAATTCACAGCCTGTAGCTTGGCCAAGATAGCAAACTGTTCTTTCTTTTGTTTAGACTTCTTTGCATCTAGAGTAGCTTGCCTCTTTTCCTGCTTCAATCTGGCCTTTTCTTCTTCCTTTGCATGAGCAAATAGTGGATGTCCAGCTACCACACAAATTTCCTTCTAATTTCTGAATATCTTTGCAATTCTCTTTCTTGAGGCTGAATCAGCTGGATCTTTGTAGAGGAGAATAGATCTTGACAGAAGCTTCTTTTCATCAGGCTTGGGTGTCTCATACACAGAATCCATAGGGTTCTTCAAAGATAACTTTGGATAGTTTGCCCTTGGTTTAAGAATTATCTCAGCCTTTGTAGTCTTGATGCAGGAAGATTGTCCTTTCTCCAGATAGTTCATGCTCATCTCATTCACATTGATTGGCTTGACATGAGAGTGACGGATGGCTGACTGATCTGGTTCCTTGACTAATTGAAACTTTTTCTGTATTTCCTCATCAATCTTTTTCCAGTTGATCAGAGTCAACTCTCCTTTATCAGCATCTTTCAAATTTGCTGCTGCTGTATTTATAAGATCTATACCATCTGCAACTGGTGGCTTGGAGATAGTAATTGAAGGTATAATTACTTTGCTAATTTGAACTAGAAGTTTCTCCCCCTCAGTTGGTCCTTTCTCCCCCTTACTTGATTCTCTCTCCCCCTTTTTGTTATCATCAAGTGGAGGAGTTAGGCCTTGTGCTTCAGCCAGTTGCATAAGAAGATTTGTCTGAGTCTGTTGATTTTGAAGAAGTAGAGCCACTGAATTCTCAATAACCTGAACTCTGTTCTCCAGCTTGGCTATCTTCTTGTCAGAATATGATTCTCTCCTTAATCTTAGTAATAGATCATGCATGGTACCATATGGCATTATTGAATCCAGGTTCTCAGAGTTATATGTCTTTAAGTCAGCTATATCTTTTTTCAATTCATCCACACTGAGATTCTGTCTTGAGTGTTGGATCTTCATTAAATGTAAGGAGTCTAGGTGAGCTTGAATAACAGCCTTGGTACCAGCATCTGAAGCTTCCTGAAGGGCCTGCTGAATAGCTATTACTTGTTTTACCAAAGATACCTCAAATTGCCCTGGTGAAAATTCCTTTGCCCATGCCCATTTAGGTAAACTGAAAGCAGAACTTGGGCCTTCAGCTCCCCCTAAGTTCATGCTTCCATCCAAAGAACCAGAGTCATCATCATCAGAATTTACTCCAAATTCTTCAGATGGCTCTCCAGCTTGAGAAGGCATTCTGTTCACAGCAGCTCTATCTCTTTGAAGAGATTCTGTGGTGTGCACTAAATTCAAAGTCTGCTCTGCCTCCACATTGACCTGAGCAGCCAACAGTTGATAGGCTGAAACAGGGTGAGTATAAGTGTCAGCATCCAAGGAAATGTTATCAATTACAGCTTTGTAATGTTACTGAAATTGTCTTTCCTTTTCAGCATCATCCACTATCATTGACTCACTAGCAATGGCTGGTTCCATCCTTATTTCTCCAGTACCTGCCTTTCTCTCATATTCTCTCTTTTATTGCATCAGGGTCTCACCTTGGCTCCCCTCCCTCACACCCTCACCTTCACCTACTAAGGTGGGACTCCTCTCACTCACTTTTGCCAATCCTGAATGAATGGATTGCTGAGATTCACTTTTTTCCTCTCCTTTTGCCTGGGAGCAACCCAGCCTCTCACTCAATGCACTCTCCTCTCTCAGTCCTAAGAGTGATTGTATTACCACCAAATCTTCTGCACTTGAAATTATTGAAGTTTGAAGTTGTGCAGAGACACTCGACGGATAAGTGATATCCGTCGGGTGAGTGGTAAAGCTATCTGATGGATAACTGCTGTTAAGCTTATCCGTCGGGATACAATCACTACTCGACGGATGAGCAATATCCATCGAGAGAGTAGAAATGAATGAGGTGGGAAGAGAAACTATTGTTGACTCTGTGTTGATTGAAGTTATTTGAGGCACAGATGTCACAATAGAATCAGAAAGAATTGGCAAGTGAGCCAACAAATCATCTAAAAGATGATGCTCACTTGCACTAGATTTTAGCTTCCCTAACAGAGTTAAAGAAGGGGAATCAGGAATTGAAGTGTTTATCATGTCCACTTCCAGTGAGTTAGTTGGTGAGTATTGTGTTTCTGTGGCTTCTATTATGAGAGATTTTGGCTGTGACTCCACATTTATTGGAGCCATATCAATCTGAATTTGAGAAGGTGCAGGGACTGTGTCTTTAGCACCAGTTTGCACTAAGTGTGTGCCCTGTGCATCCCCAGTTGTTTTGGATTTCTTCTTTCTAGTGTAAGTTTGGTGTGAGCTTGTGTCCCTAACCCTCTTGGCATGTGCTCTTGGATGAGAGCTTTGTTCAATAGCCACATCCTTTTGGGAGGATGCAGCTAGAAGTGAGCTTTTGTCCTTTTTAAGCACTACAGTTTGTTGGGAAACTGCAGTGTGGCTAGGTCGGGATTCACTCAACTCTCCAACCTTATCCTTGGGGTTTCTTTGATGTTCACCCCTTCCCTCACCTATCTTACCCTCCTTCACACTCCCCTCTTTGGTTTTGGTAGATTTTTGAACTGGTACCTTTTGAGAGATACCAGAGGGGGTTTTCTTTGATTTGAATTTAGAAATTGCAGTTGTTTTGGCAGCTTTGGTAGGCAACTGTTTTGGTAGTTTTGCAGTAGGAGGTGGATAATGAATGGAATTGAGCATATTGACAATATCAGTGTCAGTTTGTGGTGCAGTTACATTATCATCAGGAATCTTGAAACATGCTTTTATTACATCACTATTGATACAGAAATCATTACCTTTGATGGTTAGAGTGATGGTTTTGTCAGTAGAGTTGTAGATTGTTGTTGTCCACATCTCCTCAACAACTTCACAATAAATTGTGGGTGATTCCAGCATGGCAAAACTTAACTTGCAGTTGTGCACGAAGTCCATCATCTTATGATAGTCTTCAGATTGCTGAATCCCCTTATTGACCAAGGCAGTGAAGTTGTTCTTCTCATAGATGAACCCAGTCTGTGACATGATCTTAACTACGGGTGCCATTATTAGAGAAGAAAAGCTTGAAGAGAAAGAGAATTTTTGCTTGAGAGAGAATGAATTAATACAGTTGAATTTGAGAATGATAAAAGAAAATGATTAGAATGAAATAAGCTTTTATACTTTACTCAAAATCAACTGATAAAAATAATAAAGAGAAGTAAATTACCCAATAGAAATTGTCTAAAATAGCCGTTTTAAAAAAAACTGTAAAAATTCTGCCCATTATCCGTCGTGTAATGCTTACAAACTGTAAGTATACTCGATGGATAATGTTCAGGGAATTAACAGTTAAGATTTAGACACTTCGACGGATGAGGATAAGTTGATATCCGTCGAGCTTTAAAATACTCCAGAAAAGTAATTGATTTTTATTTACAATTTGTATATCGACGGATGACTCAACTCGATGGATAATGGTCATCCGTCGAGATGCAAATTTTGACTTAGCCAAAATTTTCATCCAAGACTAAAAATCAGTTAAATTTCTGGCTACTTTTCAACTTGCAAAATAATTCAGATAAATTCAAGAGTAATTAAGCATACCTAACTCACTTACCAACCTTGAAAAGGTGGATTCATCCAGTGGTTTGGTAAAAATATCTACAAGTTGCTTCTCACTTGGAACAAAATGTAATTCTACAGTACCATTCATTACATGTTCCCTTATGAAATGGTACTTGATGTCTATATGCTTTGTCCTTGAATGTTGCACTGGATTTTTAGTGATGGCAATTGCATTTGTTGTCACAGAAAATAGGAATCCTTTCAACTTGCAAACCATAGTCTAGCAATTGATTTTTCATCCATAAAATATGTGCACAGCAACTGCCAGCAGCAATATATTCAGCTTCAGCTGTAGAAGTAGAAACTGAATTTTGTTTTTTACTGAACCAGGACACAAGCTTGTCTCCTAAAAATTGACAGGTTCCTGTTGTGCTTTTTCTATCAATTCTGCAACCTGCATAATCTGCATCTGAATAACCAGTTAGATCAAAGCCAGAATCTCTAGGATACCAAATGCCAAGGTTTGGTGTTCCTTTGAGATATCTGAAGATTCTCTTAATAGCTATCAAATGAGACTCTCTAGGATCAACCTGAAATCTAGCACACAAATATGTAGCAAACATTATATCTGGCCTACTAGCTGTTAAGTACAGAAGTGAGCCAACCATGCCTCTATAACTTGAAATATTCACAGACTTTTCAGTAGTGTTTAGTTCAAGCTTAGTTGCAGTGGCCATGGGAGTTTTTGCAGATGTGCAATCCATTAGATCAAACTTCTTTAAAAGATCAAAAATATATTTAGTTTGACTAATGAATATTCCATCACTAACTTGCTTAACTTGTAAACCAAGAAAGTAAGTTAGTTCTCCCATCATACTCATTTCATACTTGCTTTGCATCAGTTTGGCAAACTTTTTACAAAGTTTCTCATCTGTAGAGCCAAAAATAATATCATCTACATAAATTTGAACAAGTATGCTAGAGCCATTCACATTTCTGAAAAATAAAGTTTTATCTACAGTACCTCTTGTGAAGTGATTTTCCAAAAGGAACTTTGATAAAGTGTCATACCAGGCTCTAGGTGCTTGCTTCAGTCCATAAAGTGCTTTCAGTAGATAATAGACATACTCTGGGAAATTTGGATCTTCAAAGCCAGGAGGTTGACTTACATACACTTCTTCCTCCAAATCTCCATTCAGAAAGGCACTTTTGACATCCATTTGATAGACCTTGAAATTGGCATGGGCTCCATAGGCTAAGAAGATTCTGATGGCTTCAAGTCTTGCAACAGGAGCAAATGTTTCATCAAAATCTATTTCTTCTTGATGACAATAGCCTTTAGCAACCAATCTTGCTTTGTTCCTTACTACTGTGCCATTTTCATCCATCTTGTTTCTGAATACCCATTTAGTGTCTATTGGATTCTTTCCTGTATGCTTGGGTACCAGCTTCCATACTTTATTCCTTTTAAATTGGTTTAGCTCCTCCTGCATAGCTAAAATCCAATCAGGATCTAACAAGGCTTCTTCTACCTTCTTTGGTTCTTCCTTAGACAGGAAGCTGCTGTATATACATTCTTCTTGAGTCGCTCTCCTGGTTTAAACTCTGGAAGAAACATCACCAATAATCAGTTCAAAGGGGTGATCTTTTGTCCATTTTCTTGGTTGAGGTAGATTAGCCCTAGATGAAGAGACCTCAATGTTGTCTTGATGTGTGATTGAGTTTTGATTGCTAGAAACTCCCCCTGAGTTTGTGGATCTTTGATTTGAGATTGGGGTGCTTTCTATGGGTGATCTGCCTTGACTTCCTGCTTCTTTTGATAACCCGACGGATGGTGAATTTTGAGTATAGATGGATGAGGCAGGTTGTCTTCCGACGGATAATACAGATTGCCTTCCGACGGATGAAGCATTATGTAACTCGATGGATGTTGAGTTTTGTGCTTCATTTGTAGTAGATTTGTCTGCATTATCCTTATACACTATTTCTTGATCACTCTCATCATCACTTTCATCACTGACCATCTCAACATTGTCGAATTTGAGGCTCTCATGGTAATCTCCATCTTTTAGTCCTTCAATCTTTTTATCATCAAACACAACATATATAGATTCAACAACAATGTTGGTTCTTAGATTGTAGACTCTATATGCTTTACCAATAGCATATCCAACAAAAATTCTTTCATCTGCTTTAGCATCAAACTTCCCATTTTGATCAGTTTGATTTCTCAGAATATAACATTTACAGCCAAAGACATGAAGAAAGTTCAGAGTTGGCTTCTTGTTCTTGAACAATTGATAAGGTGTCATGCATCTTGCTTGATTAATCAGAGAGATGTTCTGAGTGTAGCATGCAGTGTTTACAGCTTCAACCCAGAAGTATGTTGGTAGTTTTGATTCTTCAAGCATTGTCCTTGCAGCTTCAATAAGAGATCTATTCTTTCTTTTCACTACTCCATTCTGTTGTGGAGTCCTTGCTGCTGAGAACTCATGCAAGATTCCATTTTCCTCACAAAATGCTCTCATGACATAGTTCTTGAACTCAGTTCCATTATCACTCCTGATTCTTCTAACTTTGAAATCAGGATGATTGTTAACTTGCCTTATGTGATTGATGATGATTTCACTAGCTTCATCCTTGGACTTTAGAAAATAGGTTCAAGAGAACTTTGAGAAATCATCTACAATTACTAGGCAAAATCTTTTCTTTGAGATTGACAATATATTGACTGGTCCAAACAAATCCATGTGAAGCAGTTGTAGAGGCTCTTCAATTGCTGAATCAAGTTTCTTCCTGAATGATGCTTTAATCTGCTTCCCTTTTTGGCAGGCATCACACAGTCCATCCTTTGTAAACTCCACCATAGGAATGCCTCTAACTAGCTCTTTCTTTACCAGCTCATTCATGGTCTTGAAGTTCAAATGGGATAGCTTCTTGTGCCATAGCCAACTTTCATCTTGACTTGCTTTACTAAGAAGACAAGTTACAGATTCTGCTTTAGTTGAGTTGAAGTCAGCTAGATACACATTTCCTCTTCTCACACCAGTGAGAACCACTTTGTTGTTTTGATTATTAATCACAACACAGGTTTCTTTGTTGAAGGTTACTGAGTTGCCTTTATCACAAAGCTGGCTGATACTCAACAGATTGTGTTTGAGACCATCCACTAAGGCAACCTCTTCAATGATGACATTGTCCTTTGAAATCAAGCCATATCCCATAGTATAACCTTTGTTGTCATCTCCAAAAGTGATACTTGGGCCAGCTCTCTCTTCAAACTCTGTGAGCAGGGTAGAATCACCAGTCACGTGTCTTGAACAACCACTATCCAAGTACCAAAGATTCCTTCTGTTTCCCTGCACACATCAAAATCAAATCAAGTTGATTTTGGTACCCAAGTTTTCTTGGGTCCTGCCTTGTTAGCTTTCTTCTTCTGTTTCTTAGGTCTTAACTCATTTGACTTAGGAATTTCAGATTCTTCCTTAGTCATTTGGGTTGGACCTTTGAAACCACTAGATGCAACAGAATTATCATGCATGTTATGGCTAACAGGCAGTGTCATGCTTGGTGCAAACATGTTATTCTAGTAAGGCATGCTAAATGGCATTTGAGGCATATTGTATGCAGCATAATATGGATTAGGTGCAAATGGCATATTAGCAAACTGTGCATTCATGTTCTGTGTAGGCATAGCATTAACAGGCATGGGATGCATGACATTCATGTTAGAGAATTGAGGCTGAACAGACATGGGAGTAGGCATGGCAGATTTGCAATTAACAGACAAATGATTTACACTACCACATTTGACACAGATTTTTCTAGGAGCATATTTGTCAGGTGTGTAGTTATTATGTTTGTTAATCCCTACTTTACCATTCCTATTATTTTTCCTTTTAGTCTCTGTTTTTACCTCTATCTTCTCAAGTCTGTCACTTAACTGTTTGACAGTCATGTGACCAACATTAGCCTTCTTCCCTTTCTTGGCTTGACTTGACTCTCCTGAAATAAAGTTCTTAGAAACAGACCCATACTTTTCATTTAGCTTGGTTAATTTGGCTTTGCTAATGGGTTTGCTCACAGCCGACGGATGAGGATTTTTATCATTCGACGGATAACACTTTTTATTATCCGACGGATAGTTCTCATCATCCGTCGAGTCTACATCTGTCAACAATCCATCTACCAAAATAGGTTCTAGTTTCTCCTTATTCTTTTTCCAGGCTTCATCACAAAAAGACTCAATTCCTTGAACCTTGGTGATTTGAGCATGAACATCTCTGGATGTTTTCCATGCTTTAATCACCTCCTGTTCACGATCGAGCTGCTTCTCTAAAATTTCTTCCTTTTTCAAGGACTCAGTTAATTCCTCCTTGGCAATTCTACACTCAATTTTTAGTTTCTCAAACTCAACAAACTGAGACTCAAGCACATTATTCCTCTCACTAAAAAACAAGTTGTTTTATTTGATTTTAGCATTTTCTTTAATGAGGGACTTAAGTGTAACACGCAAATGATACAATTTTGTAGACATGTCATTTATTGCATCATTACACTCAGCTTTAGATAAATGTGCAAGGTTTGTAGTGATTACCTGATTGCTTGAGGAACTTGTCTCTGTTTCATCAGACTTGGCCATAAGGGCTAGATTGACATAGCTGACATCCTCATCTTCATCCAAACCATCAGCTGCCCAGTCATTCTCTTGTGTAATAAAAGCCCTTTCCTTCCGTTTGAGTAGATCAAAGTATTTTTGCTTATAATTCACAGACTCAAATCTTTTCTTACTGGAATCTGACTTTCTACACTCATTTGCAAAATGCCCTGCCAAGCCACATTTGAAACACTTGAATTTTGATTTATCCACCATGTTTCTATTTGGCTTGGCAGCTCCAAAGTTCTTCTTGAACTTGAGCTTGGAAAATCTTCTTGAAAGGAATGCTAGGTGCTCATCAATGTCCTTCATGTCATCTTGACTCAATGAATCTTCACTTTCTGCAGCTAGCCCTTTACCCTTGCTTTCACAGGCCTTTGAAGTTGATTCCACAGCTTCCATCTTCACTTCCTTCTCCTTTTCTAGTTCAGCCACTAGTGCAATGGATCCTCCTTTCTTCTTTCCTCTCTCCATTCTTTCATCCTGCTCTATCTCAAGCTCATAGGTCTTCAGAATGCCATACAGTCTCGCCAAAGTAAACTCCTTATAATCTTGTGAGTTTCTCAATGAGACTGTCATTGGTTTCCATTCCTTTGGAAGAGATCTGAGAAATTTCAGATTGGAGTCTTTAGTCTGATAGACTCTTCCATGCAATTTAAGAGCATTTAATAGCTTTTGGAATCTACTAAAAATGTCAGTGAGTGACTCACTTTCTTCATTATAAAAATGCTCATATTGCTGAATCAGGAGCTGCATTTTATTTTCTCTTACTTGCTCAGTACCATCACAGATTATCTGTATTGTGTCCCAAACTTCCTTGGCAGTCTTGCAGTTGATGATGTTATCAAACATGTCTGCATCAACACCATTGAACATAATGTTCATGGCCTTTTTATCTTTCCTGACTTGTTCAATATCAGGATCAGACCATTCATGCCTTGGCTTTGGAACAGATGGTTCATTTCCTGTTGCAGCTCTTATTGGAACATGAGGGCCTCTTTCTATGCAGTCCACATAGGCCTCATCTTGAGAAAGCATATGAAGATGCATCTTTACCTTCCAATGATGGTAATTATCTTTATCAAGAAAAGGAATCTTGACTCCAACATCTTTCTTGTTCATCTTGCTGAATTGTTTTGATCTTTAAACTCTTTGTAGATTAAGAGCTTGCTTTGATACCAATTGTTAGTCCCTTAACAATATAGCAAGAATTACAGAAGGGGGGTTGAATGGAATTCTTGAACCTTTTTCTTGAAATAAAAATGTTCAACTCGATTATGGATATATTTGTTTTGATTAGCACAATGCGGAATGTAAACTTGAATGAATCAAAACATAAGTAATTAAAAACAAGAGTCTTTAAAAACTTTCTGGTGGATTTAAACAATTCCACCAGAGATATATTTAATATATCGAGAGGACTCTGTGTACAGAAATGCTCACAGCTGCTTACAAAAAATAGAACTGCTAAGAACACAGGAAATGCTAAAGATAGTGCTTACAAAGATTTCTCTGTTGTTGTTTCTTAGCTATCTCAGTTATTTTTCTATTTGCTACTCTCTTGGTTTATATATTACCAAGATTACAAAGTCAAAAGAACTGAACAAATATAAAATCTAACAGTCTTGATCTTTGCTGCTTTTCGTCCTCTATTACCCAGTTAATGGGCTTCCACAGTGTACTTGTATCCAACTCAATGGCTGTGTGTCAGCTTTCACTGTTCAACTGATGTTTGAATCTTGATATGATCATCTGTCGACTTTCAGATCATCCGTCGATGACTTAATTGATCATCCGTCGACTGCTATGTTAAACATCCGTTGATAGTCATTTGATCATCCGTCGAAGCTTTGTTAAGCATCCGTTGGTAGCTATTTTGGTCATCCGTCGAAGCTTTGTTAATCATCTGTTGGTAGTTATTTTGGCACTTGACTTCATTTCACTTATACAGAATTACAAGACATTGCTTATGTACAGTTAATCAACCTATTCTGCATATCTAGTTAAAGTCAACATGACTTATATGCTACTCCAGATTCTATACAAAGGTGCATACAACACTGTGCTACAAACTTATTATTACATAAGCTACTCACTCGATGGATAATAAGTTAATCATCCGTTGGGACTATAATGAGTCATCCGTCGGGACTATAATTCTTATCCGTCGAGTGCTACATTATTTCACTAAGTAAAATCTACTTAGATGTTTTGTTTTGGTAATCATCAAGTACACAACATATTCACAACAGCTTTTGCCTTATCTTGTTCAGAGGTTTTATTTCCCTCTTTTATAGTGTCACCAAGGCCCATTGCACTAAGATGGATTTCAACATCAAGAATCCATATCAAATAATATTTTTCGGTGACATGAAGTGCGTTGAATTCAAGTTTTGTAAGATTCGACATTTTGATTACTAAAAAGAAAGGATAATACACATTAATATCAAGTTAATGATATATCTTAATTTAGAAGTTCACCAAAATTTCATTTTTCACATGCATAATAAACATAATAAAAAAATCAGAAACAATTCATGGCCATGAATTTATAATCATGCCCATGAATTTCTGTTGTATCTCAAATTGGTTCTCTTTCGTGTGCATGCTTCGTTAACACTTTTATAATAAGCACATTCGGACAATATTCAAAAATATGCAAGGAAAACACATATGCATTAATATTTAAAAACGCATGATAATATAATATGATGATGGTGCATTGAATTCAAGCTAATGGTACATCGAATGCAATCTACTGTATAAAATGACTAATTATGATAAAGTCAAATCTGATCAGTTTCAAAGAATACCAATTTACTCTATGAAGATGATTTTATCTGAAAAAGTATAAAACATGAAAAATGTAGAAAATTCCGGGAGCTTTCCATAATGGTAAAGCTCGTTGAAAATGAACAAGTAACGAATTCAGAAAATAGATATTTGTGGACTGTAACATCAGATCAGCTCCTAATTATGATAGTATTTTGATATTTAAGACATCGAAATCGCATTATATGGTAATGGAATGTAATGACAAAATGTAGATATCAAAAAGAGATTTTCAGAATGGTATGACTTATAATATTTGAACTATTATTCAATTTAACATGAATTTTAGAAGTCACTGCATATCATCCTGAATCATACAATAAGATTACACAAAATGCAGATTCTGACATACTTATAAGCAGATTTTGGAAAAACGCAAAGAAGAAAGATTGTAGATAATCAAAAAGCCTTTACAACGAGTATAAACTCAATAAATTCCGATGAATAATGAATCAGATACAAAATATACAAGAATCAGGCATATAACAAGCACATAAAGATCATCCAATTACAACCGAAGCAAAGTAAACTAAAAATAGTGTACTTACCTGGTGGACAAACTGAAATAACGTAGAATCATTCTTCTTCTTGAATTTCCAACACCTATTTACACTTTGATGATCTCCTTTCAACACTTATGTAAAATTGATCTCCTTATTTTATAAGAAAATCGTGCTGATAACGTGTTATATATAATATATATATATAAGAGAGATTGAGAGAGAACTAGATTATAATGAAAGAGATCATCTTGTTATTCTATATCATAAACAAAGTACAAGCAAGCCTTATATAGGCTAGTAGAATGGATGTTACAAGGAAAATGGAGAGCCAAAGGTTGCTAGTAATTAAGATAACCATATGAAAGGTTAAGAGTCATCTATTAATACATAACAACATAACTAATATTGTAAAATATTACTATACTGAAATTTAAATATAAGATAAATAATTCATTATAAAACAATAGTCTAAGAGTAACAACTAACACGTAACCCTCATTTTTTTTTGGCACGGAAAATAAAGATTTTATTAATCTTGAAAATCTTTACAAAGCTCGTAATAAAATGCGGGTTGGACATTCCCCACATCCCATTTATGTTCAGCTATTGAACAGCTGTAAAAGATAATGAGCTACTTTGTTCGCAGAACATTTAACAAAACGAAGAACTATATTCTGATTTTTTTAACTCCTCCAATAGATGTCTGTATTCGTTCACAACTCTCCCAATATATGAATAACCGGAGAAGGAGCTGCGAATTAGTTGCAGGACCTAGAAACAATCGGTTTCAGCTATTACATTCGAAACATTGTTGTTCTTGATCTAGATGAGGGCTTCACATATGCCCAATGCTTCTGCTAAATCAGGGAAAGATCTGTCAAAGGAGCATTATGACAAGGCTTCTACAAGCTGAGCTGAATGATCTCTAACAACAATACCGTGGTTGTATCGACTTGGATTCTCGAAAAGAGCTGCATCAACGTTGACCTTAGCACTTTTTAACGGGGGAGAGCGCCACTGATCTAGACCATCTTCCGGAATTATGAAACTCAAGAACGAGTCAAAATTCTTGTCTTGAACAGCTTTCCATTGGTTAAGGATAAATAACGCTGTATGAACTATTTCTCTGAGACTAATGCTTCTGCTAAGTCAAGGGAAGATCCGCCAAGGGAGCATTTTGACAAGGCTTCTACAAGCTGAGCTGAATGATCTCTAACAACAATAGTGTGGCTGTAGCGACTTGGATCCTCGAAAAGAGCTGCATCAACGTTGACCTTAACACTGTTTAACGGGGGAGAGCGCCACTGATCTAGACCATCTTTCAGAATTATGAAACTCAAGAACGAGTCAAATTTCTTGTCTTGAACAACTTTCCATTAGTTAAGGATAGATAACGCGGCATGAACTATTTCTGAGACTCCAACACCTCGTTGCTTCCAAACTATGTCGTTGTGATTCTTCCATACAGACTAACAGACCAACAAACAATTGCCAAAATACATGTAACACCCCCAAATCTGGGGTCGGGGATTCGGGTTTTCACGAGTTCCATTTCCCTTATCAATACTTAATCTTAACAGTCAACCAACTACTGAGTACTGTGACCCCACAATATTCACACATACACACCACAAGTTATAGTCTCAGAGATGGATACCAAAAGTAACACAAGTCATTTTATTCCATAATTATAAACCGTTACACCTTAAAAGGTGTTATTCCTAGTGAACTAACAATGAGATTTACAGAAGGGGGGTTGAATGTAAATCTCAAAACTTTTTCAAGTTTTGAGCAGTTTCAAAGGCTTTGTGTTTAAAATAAACAAGTGTGTGTGAATTGCTTTAAGCTAATACAGACAGATATATATTCAAGCACAACAGTACAGAACACAACAAACCTTAAAAACTTTTCTGGTGGATTTGTTGTTCCACCAGAGATGGTATTTCAGAAAATCTGTGATTCAAGAAGTTGATCACAGCTGCATCCTAGTACAAACTAGATAATTTTTTCTCAAGATTTTTCTAAACAGCTCTGGAAAAATTTTCTTCTAATTACTAGCTGCTACTTGGTTTATATAACACCAAGTTTACAAGTGAAGACAAAGATAAAAAGTACAATAATAAAATAAGTTCTCCACTTGTTTCTTCTCCATTTTACTCCAGTGCATTGTTGACTATTGCCTCTTTATGCTAGAGTAGAACGGCTGCTTTTTCTGATGTTCCTGAAATAGGCTACCACATCTCAGTTGTCTCTGTCAACCCATGTGCCTCTGTTTGTAGGTACAACTACCACTTGTCAACTGCTATTTAACAGAACATCCGTTGAAGCCTTCATCCGTTGATGGCTTTATCCGTTGATGTGTTAGCAGTTGAAGCTCTATCCGTTGATGCACTCATCCGTTGAAGGATGTTATCCGTTGAAGCTTTAGAGACATCCGTTGAAGCTTTGTTTCTCATCCGTTGAAGGTCTTTAAGTTATCCGTTGACACCATTTCATTTATACAAAATTACAAGGCATGAAATATTTACAATTGGCCTTCCTATCTGCATATCCTTTAGTAGTCAACATGACTTATAATTTCCCTCAACATTTAAGAATTATATCTCAAATTCAGAGACTGAAATGTGCTACAACACTAGACTTATTTCTAAGTAAAGCTACACCATCAACGGATAGCCAAAGTGGTCTTATCCGTTGAGGCTACAAACACTAGATTTCTACTTAAGTGTTTTGTTAAACATATCATCAAACTAATGCACATATATTCCTAACAATCTCCCCCTATTTATGTCTATAAGAATTGTAGACATAAATTCAAGGTTAACTTGATGATAACAAAACACTTAACAAATATATGAACTGAAACTAAGTAGAAATTTAAAAGTGCTGCAAAAGTGTATGTACTAGAAGGTAATTGAAGATTTACAGTGTTTCCAAGGGTGCTCCACTAGCCTGAGCAAATCATCTTTTTCTTCTTTGATCCCTGATTTTCTTTCCTAGCCCTTTGTCATTTTCCTCAATTTGGAGTTGGAGTTGTCTGAAGAATTCAGCTTCATCTTCATCACTGATATCCAACTTAGATTGCATTTCTTTGAGAGTTTCATTGCTGGCAATCTTGAGTTGGTCTTCAAGTCTGAAAAATCTTCTGACTCCTTTATCATCTCTGAATTCCATCAACCAATGAGGTGATTTGTGAATTGTAGTTCCCCTTTCTTGAATGAGTAAGGTTCTGGGCAAAGCATTGGGCTCCCTCCAAGTTTTCCTTATGTTGGCAATCTTGTTGAGAATTTCAGTCTTGGCAGTCCTGGTAAAGCCAGAATCCTTTTGTATGGCTGAAAAGACTCTGATCAAGGTAGAGTAGCCTTCATTCAGAATCCTGTAGAGAGGCCATGTTCTTTCCCCAGCTCCTTTGTATCTGAACACCAATCTCTCTGGTAGCTGTCTGTAAGCAGCAATTCCCCTTACATCCTCCAGCTCATCCAGATAGAGTTCAATGTCCGAAATTTCTTTTATGTCACAGATGTGAACATAATCATCTTTAGAAATGGGTGGCTTAGGGTTAGGTTTATGTTTTTGAGTGAATTTCTTAGAGTTTAGGGGAGGTGTAGATTTGGATTTTCTTTTCTGTTTCTTTGGTAGTGGAAGAGTGGTTAAAAAGGTAGGCAAATTGATGGTGTCCCAATCAATAGGTTCCTCTTTTGGGATGATTGGTTCACCATGGATGTTTATAGTGGGATCAGCAACAAAGGGTTCAGGTATGGAAGGTAGAGATTTAGTTTCTTCAGTGTTGCCTTCACTCCTTCTATGTGCCTTGGCCTTTCTTCTGTTTCCCTTCTGCCATTCCTCTTTTTCCTCCATGCTTTCACCAAATATACTCCCAAAAACCTCATCTAAGTTTGCAATCTTGTCTTCACCTCTGACTTCAATTCCTTTCTCATTTTCAACTAGACTTGACTTTAGCTTTTGTTCAAGCTTTGCTTATGCTCTTTTGTCAGCCTTGAGTTTTTCAGCTTCTTTCTTTAACCTTTTGGTTTCTTCCCTCTTGGCTATTGAGAATTTGGGATGTCCTTGCATCACACATATGCTCTTTCCCTCTCTAAAGATAATAGCCATGTTTCTCCTTACTGCCTCATCCATGGTCTCCTTGTGTTTTATGATGCTAGTACCCAAAACTTTGTCTTCATCAGGCTTTGGAAGAGGAAAGTCCACTTCTTTCATCTGAGCAAAGTCTAGAGGGTTCTTTGTGGAGTCCTTGCTGGATCTGGTGTTGGGCTTGAGAACCATAGGTTTTAGATTCTTGAAAGAAGTCTCTCCAACCTTATTTCTCCTTTCTGGCTTGTGCTCCATATTGATTGGTTCAACCTTTGTGCTATGTTTCACAGATATTGATTTATCTTGTATTGAGCCAAACAGCTGTTGCATCCTTTCATCAATTCTCCTCCTTTGCTCTTTCACTTGAATTTCAGTTGCTGCTAGCTGGATTAAATCAATTCCATCAGGCTTTCCTTTGATTTGAATGATTGGAGAAGTAGTGATGGCAGGAACTAGCACTTTAGATATTTGGATTTTTGTAGATGGCTCTCCTTCCCCTTCCCTTTTACTCTCCCTCTTTTTGTTATCATCAAGGAGAGGGGTCAAGCCCTGTGCTTTTGCCAGCTGCATAAGTAGATTTGTTTGAGATTGTTGGTTGTGAAGAATGGTGGCCACAGAATCTTCAATAACTTGAACTCTGTCTTCCAATTTGGCCAGCCTCTTTTCAGTATGTGATTCTTTTTTCAATCTCAACAAAATGTCCTGCATTGTACCAAAGGGCATGAATGAATCCAATTTTTCAGAATTGTAGGATTTCAAGTCAGCAATATCCTTTCTGAGTTCATCCACACTCAGATTCTGTCTTACTTGCTGCAACTTCATGAGATGCAGTGAGTCCAAGTGAGCTATAAGGATAGCCTTTGTACCAGCATGAGAAGTTTTCTGAATGGCCTGTTTGATAGTATTGATTTGTTTGACTAAGGAGACATTGAATTGCCCTGTTGTAGACTCCTTTGTGAAGGCCCATTCAGGTAGATTTGGAATAGAACTAGGGCCTTCATCTCCCCCTAAGTTCATGCTTCCATCAGAAGAAACAAAGTCATTATCATCAGAATTTACTCTAAATTCTTCAAATGACTCACCAGCTGTTGAAGGCATCTTGTTAATAGCAGTTTTGTCCCTTTGAAGAGATGCTGTTGTATGTACTAGATGTAGTGCCTTTCCTGCCTCCACATTGCCCTGTGCAGCCAATACTTGATAGGCTGAAACAGGATGAGTAAAAGTGTCAGCATCCAAAGAAATGTTATCAATTACAACTTTATAATGTTGCTGAAATTGTCTTTCCTTTTCAGCATCATTCACAATCATTGACTCACTAGCAATGGCTGGATCCATCCTTATATCTGCTGTACCTGCCTTTCTCTCATTTTCTCTATGTTCTTGCATCAGGGGCTCCCCCTGGCTCACACAACTCACTCCCTCACCTTCACCTACTAAGGTGGTACTCCTCTCACTTACTTTTGCCATGCTGGAAGAAATAACATGCATATTTGAGCTCTCAATCTCTCCTTTTGCCTGGGAGCAACCCAGCCTCTCACTCAAATTGTCACTCCCTTCCCTCAGTCCTAGAAGTGATTGTACAGTAATCAAGACTTCTACACTTGGAATTGTTTCAGTTGTGTGTGTAGAGACTATCAACGGATGAGGAATAGCCGTTGAAGGTGAAACTGATGGTATCAATGGATAACTGCTGTCAAGCTTATCCGTTGAAGAACAACCACTTGTCAACGGATGAGTGATATCCGTTGAAGAAGGAAAAGATGCTAACGGATAACTGCTGTCAAGCTTATCCATTGAAGAACAGCCACTTGTCAACGGATGAGTGATATCCGTTGAAGAAGGAAAAGAAGTAGAAATTGAAAGTGATATAACTGTTGAATCTGTGTAGATTGATATGAGTTTTGGTGACACAGATCCTTCAATTACATCTGAAAGAATTTGCGGGTGATCCAACAAATCATCTAAAAGATGATGATCACCTGTATTTGAGTGGGGCTCCTCCCTGAGTTATAAAGAGGGAGAATCAGGAATTGATGGGAATAACATATCCACATCTAGAGATGGTGAGGAAGTGTGTGGTGATTGATGTGTGTTAATTGTGAGAGAATGGGGCTGTGACTCCACATTTGTTGGAGCCACATCAAACTGAGTTTGAGAAGGCATAGATACAGATGGATGTATCTGTGCAGTGTGTGCACCCTGTGTAGAAGATTGGGTTCTAGCTCTCTTTCTTCTAATAAAGGCTTTTGTTGGTGAGTGTTTGGCTTTAGTGTCCCTCCCTCATTTGTGTGTTCCTGGTTGGGAACTATTTTCAATAGTTACATCCTTTTGGGAGGATGCAGCTAGGGATATGCTAGTAACCTTTTCAACCACCACAGCTTTTTGAGAAACTGTGGCTTGGCTAGCTTGGGAAGCACTTTTCTCTCCTTCCTTATCCTGGGGGTTTCTTTGATGTTCACCCCTCCCCTCACCACTCACACCCTGTTCACTCCCCTCATGGTTAATGGTAGGTGTTACAACTGTTGTCTTTTGAGAAACAACAGAGGTGGTTTTCTTTGTCTTTGATTTTGAAAGTTTAGTTTTGGTGACCTTGGTAGGAATCTGTTGGGGCATTGTCACAGATTCCATGGCCACACTAGAAGATAAAGAAATAGAGGGGTTGGAAGAAGTAGGAGTTGTAGAAGCAATTACCTCACCTACCTGTGGTGCATTCATGATTGGTAAATATACCAATGGCACACTGCTGTTGAGATCCATTCTCAATAAATCTGCAAGAACTCTTTTCTCTTGTGCCCATCACTTGAGTTTATTATTCTCATTCGTAATGACCAAACCTTCAGCAACATGGTTAGCCAATAACATAAAGAATCTAGCATAATAGATGTTATTAGGTCTATTAGCTTTGTTACCTAATCTAGTACCCAATTCTAGCATAATATAGTTGCTAAAATTAAAATACCTATCAGAAACAAGCATATAGAGCATATTAACAAGAGATGAAGTTATGGCATCAAAATTGCTAATTTTCCCAGAGAAAACCTTGATAAAGGCATCCCCAAGAAAACTCCATTCTTTCCTAAGGCCTTTTCTTCTAATACTCCCTAAGCTAGCAGAGTTAAGAGAATAACCTATGGAATCTAACATGCTGGATACATCATTATCAGTGTGTGGTGTCATGGCATTGTTCTCAGGTAATTTAAAACATGCTATTAAGTCATCACAGTTAACACAGTGTTTTATACCTTTGAGAGTGAAGGAGATAGTCATATCTATGGAGTTGAACTCATCAGATGTCCAAATCTCCTCAACTACTTCACAGTAAATCGTTGGGGCTTCCAGCATTGCATAGCTAAGTTTACAGTTTTTGATGAAGTCCATCATTTTGTGATAATCTGAGTGGGCTTCATTCTTTTCTACCAAAGCTATGAAATTGTTCTTCTCATAGATGAACCCAGATTGAGACATAATCTTTACTACTGGTGCCATTGTTGTGAGTAGAAATTGCAGAGAATAACTTGAAGGTTTTGCAGAGAGAAAATGGTAAAAGCTTTGAAATTTCAAGAAAGCGTAAAGTAAAAATGAAAAATCAGAAGGGCTTATATACTTTCTCAAATTAAAAAAAACATAAATAAGAGATTAAACAATAAATATGTGTAAGTGAATTTCAGCCGTTTAAGAATAAACTGTAAGTATTCTGAAAACTACCTTTAAAACAAATACATACAGCTGTATGTATGAGTATCAACGGTTAAGACAATAGAATCAACGGCTGTGAAACACTTGAATCGACTGATGTGATATTTCAACGGATAAGGTAAACTGTCATCCGTTGAAGAGCACTTCAGTTTTATCCGTTGACGGATAAAAATTCCAGAAATGTATATGACTTTCAACGGATAATGAACATCCGTTGACAAAACAATTTTGACTTTCAACGGATAGGGAATATTCGTTGATGGAATAATCTATGTTAAAAATCAAATTTGTTCTTGTAGCTAATACATTTCAGGCTTCAAATTCAAATTGCAATGAGGACATGAATTTTAAGAGTAATTAAGCATACCTAGCTCACTTACCAATCTTGTGAATGTTGATTCATCAAGTGGCTTGGTAAATATGTCTGCAATTTGTTGTTCACTTGGAACAAAATGAAGTTCCACTGTACCTTTCATCACATGTTCCCTAATGAAGTGGTACTTGATATCAATGTGCTTGGTCCTTGAGTGCTGCACAGGATTCTCTGTTATGGCTATGGCACTTGTGTTGTCACAAAAAATAGGAATTCTATCAACATGTAGTCCATAATCAAGGAGTTGATTCCTCATGCATAACACTTGAGAGCAGCAACTTCCAGCAGCAATGTATTCAGCCTCAGCTGTAGAAGTAGAGACTGAATTTTGCTTTTTGCTAAACCATGATACAAGCTTGTTTCCCAGGAATTGGCAGGAGCCTGTTGTACTTTTCCTGTCTATTTTGCAACCTGCATAGTCTGCATCTGAGTAGCCAATTAGATCAAAACCAGACTCTCTAGGGTACCAAATTCCTAGATTTGGAGTCCCCTTGAGATATCTGAAAATTCTTTTAATAGCTACTAAGTGAGATTCTTTAGGGTCAGCTTGAAATCTAGCACAGAGACATGTAGAAAACATTATATCTGGTCTACTGGCAGTTAAATATAAAAGTGAACCAACCATGCCTCTATAACTTGTAATGTCCACAGACCTTTCAGTCTTATTTAATTCAAGTTTGGCGGCAGTGGCCATGGGAGTTTTTGCAGATGAACATTCTATTAAGTCAAACTTCTTTAAAAGATCATAAATATATTTAGTTTGACTAATGAAAATTCCATCACTAACTTGTTTAACTTGTAAACCAAGAAAATAGGTTAGTTCTCCCATCAGGCTCATTTCATAATTACTTTGCATTAGCTTAGCAAACTTTTTACAAAGCTTATCATCTGTAGATCCAAATATTATGTCATCTACATAAATTTGAACAAGTATACTAGAGCCATTAACATTCCTAAAGAAGAGAGTTTTATCAACAGTACCTCTAGTGAAGTGATTCTCCAAAAGGAATTTTGATAAGGTTTCATACCAGGCTCTAGGTGCTTGCTTCAGTCCATAGAGTGCTTTCAACAGATAATACACATAGTCTGGAAAATTTGAATCTTCAAACCCTGGAGGTTGACTTACATAAACTTCTTCCTCCAATTTCCCATTTAGAAATGCACTCTTGACATCCATTTGATAGACTTTGAAATTGGCATGGGCTGCATAGGCTAGAAAAATTCTGATGGCTTCAAGTCTTGCAACAGGAGCATATGTCTCATCAAAATCTATTCCTTCTTGTTGAGAATAGCCTTTAGCAACCAATCTGGCTTTATTCCTTATGACAATGCCATTTTCATCCATCTTGTTTCTGAATACCCATTTTGTGTCAATAGGACTCTTGTTCTTTGGTTTGGGTACCAGCTTCCAAACTTTGTTTCTCTCAAATTGGTTCAGCTCTTCCTGCATAGCTAATATCCAATCTGGATCCAATAAAGCTTCTTCCACTTTCTTAGGTTCCTCCTGAGATAGAAAACTACTATACAGACATTCATCTTGAGTAGCTTTTCTTGTTTGCACTTTAGATGATGCATCACCAATGATCAGTTCAAAGGGATGATTCTTGGTCCATTTACTTTGAGGTGGAAGATATACTCTAGATGAGGTGGCCTCAGTATTGTCATGATGTGAGACAGAGTGTTGATTATTTGAAACTCCCCCTGAGTTGTTGGTCCTTTGCAGGGAACTTGGAGTTCTATCAACTGATGATGTAAATCGATTATCCGTTGATGAACTATGATCAACGGATGCTTCATTTTGTACTTCAACGGATGATGCATTATGTCTTTCAACGGATACTGCATTGCCTCTATCAACGGATGCAGAATTTTGTGCATTATCCAAGGGCATGTTTTGAATCCTTTTTGAAGTGTCATCTCCATCAGTCTCCTCTTCACTATCATCACAATATATCTCAATGTTGTCAAATTTGAGTCTCTCATGGTGTCCCTCATCTGTTAGTCCATCAATCTTTTTATCATCAAACACAACATGCACAAATTCCATAACAATGTTGGTTCTTAGATTGTAGACCCTATAAGATTTTCCAGTTGAGTAACCAACAAATATCCCTTCATCAGCCTTTGCATCAAACTTCCCTTTATGGTCAGATTGATTTCTCAGTATAAAGCATTTACATCCAAAGACATGAAGAAAGTTTAGAGTTGGTTTTCTTCTCTTGAACAACTGATAAGGAGTCATGCCTTTAGCTTGATTGATCAAAGAAATATTCTGAGTGTAGCAGGCACAATTAACAGCTTCAGCCCAGAAATATGTTGGTAACTTTGATTCTTCAAGCATTGTTCTAGCAACCTCAATTAAAGATCTGTTCTTTCTTTCAACTACCCCATTTTGCTGAGGCGTTCTTGGAGCTGAGAACTCATGCATGATTCCATTTTCTTCACAGAACAGCCTCATTGTCAAATTCTTGAACTCAGTTCCATTGTCACTCCTGATATTCCTAACCTTCAAGTCAGGATGATTATTGACTTGCCTGATGTGATTGATAATGATTTCACTTGCTTCATCCTTTGATCCAAGAAAATAGACCCATGAAAACTTTGAGAAATCATCTACAATCACTAAGCAATATCTTTTTCTTGCAATTGACAATACATTGACTGGTCCAAACAAATCCATATGTAGCAGCTGTAATGGTTCATCAATTGTTGTTTCAAGCTTCTTTTTGAATGATGATTTCCTTTGTTTGCCTTTCTGACAAGCATCACACAAACCATCCCTTGAGAATTCAATAAGAGGAATTCCTCTAACTAAGTCCTTTTTGACTAGATCATTCATTGTCTTGAAATTCAAATGAGATAGCTTCTTGTGCCATAGCCAACTTTCAACTGGACTTGCTTTGCTGAAGAGACAAGTAATAGATTCTGCATCAGTAGAGTTGAAGTCAGCTAAGTACACATTTCCTTTTCTAACTCCAGTTAGAACCACTTTGTTGTCTTTCTTACTGGTGACAACACAGGCTTCAGAATTGAAGGAAATTGTATTCCCTCTATCACATAGTTGACTGATGCTCAGTAAGTTGTGCTTGAGACCATCAACTAATGCAACTTCATCAATGATGACATTCCTTGTTGAAATCAAGCCATATCCCATACTAAACCCTTTGCTGTCATCTCCAAAGGTTATGCTAGGGCCAGCTCTCTCCTTAAACTCTGTGAGCAGGGAGAAATCTCCTGTCATGTGTCTTGAACAGCCACTGTCCAAGTACCATAGATTTCTTCTGTTTCCCTGCACACCATAAAATCAATCAAGTTGATTTTGGTACCCAAGTTTCCTTGGGTCCATTCATGTTAGCCTTTCTCCTAGACTTCATTCCTCCTGCATCTTTAGACTTAGGTAACTTTGAGTCAACCTTGATCTTAGATGTAGTTGGTTGAGGTGTAGGGTTAGTCACAGAATCATTTAGCACATTTGGAATTTGATAAGGCATGGATTGTGCAAACATGTTATTCCACATAGGCATATTGTATGGCATTTGAGGCATACTAAATGCAGCAAGATAAGGATTGTTAAAATATGGCATGTTTGCAAAATGTGCATAAGGATTCTGTTGAGACATAACAGGCATAGCATGCAGAGGTGATGCAGACATATTAGGCATGGAAGAGGGTACAGGTATGGGAGTTTTCTTAATAGATTTGCAATTAGCAGATAGATGATTAACACTATTACAATGCACACAGCTTTTTCTAGGAGCATACTTATCAGGTGTGTAATTGTTATGTTTGTTAACCCCTACCTTCCCATTTCTATTAGATTTCCTTTTAGTTTCCTTTTTATCCTCAACCACTTTGAGCCTATTCTTTAACTGTTCTAAGGTCATGTGTCCTATATTCACCTTACTGAAATCTTTGGATGTGCTTGCTTCTTCTTTGACAAAGTTCTTGGAAGTTGAACCAAACTTTTTGTTGAGTTTCTTTAGATTTTCACTTTTAGAAACATCTGCCTATTTTAATTGAGGAACCTTCAACGGATGCTCCTTTTCTTCCTTCAACGGATAATTTTCATCATCCGTTGATTCCACATCCGTTGACAGCCCATCAATTAATTCCATTTTCTTTTTGTTTTTATCCCAGGCAGTCTCACAAAATGATTCAATTCCTTGGACCTTGACAATTTGAGCACTAACATCCCTAGATGTCTTCCAGGCTTTAATCACCTCTTGCTCTCTCTCTAATTGATTAGAAAGTATTTCTACTTTCTTAACAGATTCAGCTAGTTCATTTTCAACAGATATACAATGTAGCTTAGTTTTCTCTAGGTCAATCAACTTATCTTCTAACACAGCATTTCTATTACTTAAAAACAGATTATTCTCTTTAATCCTACTATTTTCTTTAGCAAGAGATTTAAGAGACACACGCAAGTGATACAATTCAGTAGACATGTCATTAAAAGCATCATTGCACTCTTCTTTAGTAAGCTGTGTTAAATCAGTAGTGATTACCTGGTTGCTTGATGAACTAACTTCATTTTCCTCAGAATCAGCCATGAGAGCCAAGTTGACATATTCCACATCTTCATCCTCTTCTTCTCCATCAGCTGCCCAGTCTTTTTCTTGAGTAATGAAAGCCTTCTCCTTTTGCTTGAGCAGATCAAAATATTTCTTTTTGTAATCTACTTGGTCAAATTTCTTCTTTTCAGAAGTTGGCTTTCTGCACTCACTTGCAAAGTGTCCACTTATACCACAATTGAAACACTTGAACTTGGATTTGTCCATCATGTTCTTATGAGGTTTAGTGGCTCTAGTGTTTTTCTTAAATTTCATCTTTGCAAATCTTCTGGACAGAAATGCAAGATGCTCATCAATACCATCAGAGTCATCTTGGCTGGAGTTGTCTTCATTCTCAGCAACTTGCTCCTTACCCTTACTTGATTCTGATTTGCTTGTGCCATCTTTGGAGTTTAATGTTGATCTCACAGTTTCTTGTCTGCATTCTTTCTCATTTTTAGCTACCAAGGCAACTGAACCTCCTTTCTTTCTTCCCTTCTCCAATACCTCATCCTGTTCCAGCTCTAGTTCATAAGTCTTCAAGATTCTATATAATCTTTCAAGAGTGAAGTCCTTATAATCTTGAGAGTTTCTCAAGGAGACAGTCATGGGTTTCCATTCCTTTGGCAAGGATCTTAAAAATTTAAGATTTGAATCCTTCACCTAGTACACTCTACCATACAGCTTCAGTCCATTCAACAGCTTTTGGAATCTATTGAATGTGTCATTTAAAGATTCATTTTCTTCAAAATGAAAATACTCATATTGTTGAATGAGAAGCTACATTTTGTTTTCTTTTACTTGTTCTGTACCTTCACACAGTAGCTGAACTGTGTCCCAAACCTCTTTGGCAGTTGTGCAATTTATCACATTATCAAACATATCCTTGTCAAGACCATTAAACAAAATGTTCATAGCCTTCTTATCCTTGTGGACTTCTTCTGTGTCTTCCATTGTCCATTCTGCTCTAGGTTTTGGAATGGATTGACCAACAACAATTGTGGCTGTAGCAACTGTGGCTACTTTGTGGGGAATGTGAGGACCATTCTCAATGCAGTTTACATAACCTTCATCTTGGGAGAGTAGATGAAGGTGCATTTTCACCTTCCAATGGTGATAACTGTCTTTGTCAAGAACTGAGATTTTTACTCCAATATCCTTCTTACTCATCTTTGTTAGTTTCCAAGAACTTTAAACTCTTTGTGTGTCAAGAGCCTGCTCTGATACCAATTGTTATTCCTAGTGAACTAACAATGAGATTTACAGAAGGGGGGTTGAATGTAAATCTCAAAACTTTTTCAAGTTTTGAGCAGTTTCAAAGGCTTTGTGTTTAAGATAAACAAGTGTGTGAATTGCTTTAAGCTAATACAGACAGATATATATTCAAGCACAAAAGTACAGAACACAACAGACCTTAAAAACTTTTCTGGTGGATTTGTTGTTCCACCAGAGATGGTATTTCAGAAAATCTGTGATTCAAGAAGTTGATCACAGCTGCATCCTAGTACAAACTAGATAATTTTTTCTCAAGATTTTTCTAAACAGCTCTGGAAAAATTCTCTTCTAATTACTAGCTGCTACTTGGTTTATATAACACCAAGTTTACAAGTGAAGACAAAGATAAAAAGTACAATAATAAAATAAGTTCTCCACTTGTTTCTTCTCCATTTTACTCCAGTGCATTGTTGACTATTGCCTCTTTATGCTAGAGTAGAACGGCTGCTTTTTCTGATGTTCCTGAAATAGGCTACCACATCTCAGTTGTCTCTGTCAACCCATGTGCCTCTGTTTGTAGGTACAACTACCACTTGTCAACTGCTATTTAACAGAACATCCGTTGAAGCCTTCATCTGTTGATGGCTTTATCCGTTGTGTTAGCAGTTGAAGCTCTATCCGTTGATGCACTCATCCGTTGAAGGATGTTATCTGTTGAAGCTTTAGAGACATCCGTTGAAGCTTTGTTTCTCATCCGTTGAAGGTCTTTAAGTTATCCGTTGACACCATTTCATTTATACAAAATTACAAGGCATGAAATATTTACAATTGGCCTTCCTATCTGCATATCCTTTAGTAGTCAACATGACTTATAATTTCCCTCAATATTTAAGAATTATATCTCAAATTCAGAGACTGAAATGTGCTACAACACTAGACTTATTTCTAAGTAAAGCTACACCATCAACGGATAGCCAAAGTGGTCTTATCCGTTGAGGCTACAAACACTAGATTTCTACTTAAGTGTTTTGTTAAACATATCATCAAACTAATGCACATATATTCCTAACAAAAGGGTTTCTGAATAATTTACATATTCCTTGCCATTATTACAATTCATATTATACATAAGTCTGGTTCATCAATAGTTGAAAACCTAGCCCATTGGTAGCTCCTACCTCAGCTACGGCGGCATCAACACTTCCAGAAAACTGCGGAACGTTTCCTAACCGCTTGCGAATTGGAAGCTTGGTCTTGTTCATCTTTTCTATCTGTTGTTGTGTGATGAAAGAAGAAAGTAAGGGTGAGCAACAAGCCCACCAAAATAATATGTATTATAATTAACAATATATGAGCATTTTCATAGTACTCATGAAAGTCTTGGTCAAGAAGAAATGAACCAAGTTTGTTATTTTAATGCGACGAAGTCGCAAAATATTCAGTATACATATATACTTCTCAAATCTTTGAAATCCTCTGACATGTATAATATACACAGAGTTCTCGTTTATAACTGTATAAAATATCGTTGCAAGGTGATCTCATATATCTAACCTTGTCTCAACATTTTTCTGAAAATCTTTGTCATGCATAAGATAATCATTTACTAGATATAAGTTGAAAAGATGAAGTTACAAGATACTCCCATATACTTATATCTTTTCCGAATACTACTTGAACTACCACCGTTTAAGTTATAATTAGTTTCAAAAGTTCATCACATAAATGAGACTACAAGATAAGATTTGAATAGATTCAATCTTTGAAATATCATTCAAAAGAAATGAAGTTACGAGATACTTCATTAAGTCCCGATATATATATCCATATATATCTCTCATACATTTCCTGAAAACCTCTGTCATGTAAAGTATGAACAGAGTTGTAATATCCAATGAATTTGGAAAGAAAAGAATTTTGGCATAAACCCGATATCTTGCTGATCAGGCAAAGATACCAATAAGTAACCTTTTCTACTGTAGATGGATGAATTCCTCGCCGGTCATAACCCTGGCCGCATTAGGACCTCGTGCTAGACCGTTACCCGGCCACTCACGCATGGATGGACTGTCACCCAGCCTCTTACACCTTCATAGACCGTACCCCGGCCTGTCGCTTATGCCGACTCAATTAGATGGACTTACTTCCCGAACATTGGGCAAGTAATCAAATTGTTTTCTCAAAACAGCAACCTCGTTGCGAATATAAAATACACCACAGAGCCGAATCCCTAAGATTTTTGAGCGAATATTCAAGTCTCCTTCGAAAGGAAGATCTTAAATCTGGAAACGAGTTTTTTTGGGATCCGCTCTAACTTTTAAAATCATTTTGAAGACTCAAAAACATTTTTAAGAATGTTTGGAGTAATGCTGATTTAATAAAATAAATCAGTCCCGATATATTAGAAAATATCTGAATATTATTATTTAAATAATATTCCCATAAAGGATAATCTTTATAAAAATAATTGAAGTAGAAGTTTTAAAACTCATACTTGAAATGAATAATAATTAACCAAAGATATACTTATACGAAAGTACGATCTTTATTTGAATAATCGAAAATAAGTTTGATTATCGAAACATTATTCTTTAATAAAATAAAGAATATTATTTAATAAAAGAAGCGGAGTCATAAGTCCTCGAATGAATATTCAAAATAATATTCATTTAATAAAATAAGCGGAGTCATAAGTCCTCGAATGAATATTCAAAATAATATTCATTAAATAAGATAAAGTTATCGAATAAACCTTATTCGATTAATAGTTTTGAAAACTATATCTATATATATATAAATAAATAAATATATATATATATATTATACTCGGGAACATCGACTCCCGGTTTAGAAAATGTTCACCTTTGGGTCCCCTATACTAAGGGTATACACAACTACTGTTTATCTCTAGCACAGGTATTATGCAACTTATAAGCATTTGAATCAACAATTAGATATCAAGATTACGAAACAAACATGCATATATACCATATCACATGCTCCAATATATCGCAAGATTTGCTAATAACAATCATGCACTTATCACAAGATAATGCATATACATATATTTACATCACTACAACAGTATAACGGGTAGAAAACTTGCCTGAGTGCTCCGGGGTAGACTTAAGCTTAGAGTGGGTCCGGTAACCTATGAACAACAACATAAGCCGAAATTAAACCAAAGTCGCTTATGAATCTATACTTTAACCAATTAGACCCTAACGTTCGCTTTTGCGCTTAACGATTCACTTTAAGTCGCTCGAGTACCCTCGGCTCCACCATTTTTAATAAATTAACCATTAAGGGTTTTAAGGCGATTCTTTCGCGAGTACCCTCCCAACTGCCAAATCCACTTTACATAATTGTTTCATAATCCAATTAGTCATTTAAGGTCCTTAACCAATGTTTCAAAGTAAGGCGAGGGGTAATGGTTCGTTCGCGAAACGCCGTTACTTAAAACGGTCGTTTCTCCTAATCCGTACATCGGATTCAAGCGAACCACATATCAAAACGAAGCTCGTAACATGAGCTATCTAATCATGGCAATGGTCAAAACCTAACAGTGAGTTCTCGGGTCCTGATGTTAAGAACAAAAACAGTTTAAAGTAAATCGGGCATTACGACGGCTATATTTACGCGATTATCAAATTTTATCCTACTCCAAATCAACCACAAATCAACCATACAACCAAACTCCATCTATACAATACTACAACAGCCCCAACACCTCAAGTTCTCCAATTTATATTATTCTCAAACATGAACTAAACTATTTTTAAGTTCATTAACCAATAATCCAAGATTTACAACTCCAAACTCACTACAAAACCAACCACACTCTAAGTCTACAAGAATCATGCTTCTCATGAACCATACCAAACACAAAAACTCTAAATATTCAAAAGTAGGGCTAGGGTATGAGATTATACCTTCCTTGGTGAGTAAAAGTAACTAAGGAGTTTGGAATCACCCTTGAAAGTTCTTACCAAAGCTTAATCTAACCAAAAACACAAGATCAAACAATTTAAATTTATTGAAAACACTATTCACTCTCTTCTTAAATGATTTATTGAAAGAGATTGTGAAGGAATTTGGAGCTTAAACTCCTAGGATAGCCATAACTAATCATAAGGAACCTTGGATAATTACCTTGCAATTTAACAATGCTTGGATCTTGGATTTTGAATTTTTTTCTTTGAAAAAAAGGAAGAAGCCGAGAGCTTCTTGTTGGAAATGAAGGTCAACTTTGTGTTTTTGTGTTATGAATTGTTTTGTTGGTTGTTTTGCCTTTTGTTTTGCTAAATTACCTTTTAACCATGGTAAATTTTGTGTGGTTCACAATCAACCAACAACACACTTCTTTTTGTCATGCTTAGGTCATCATTCTTATGTCATATTCCCATGCTTGTCCTCTTCTTATTGGTTTGATGACATCATCATCACTAACCTCTTTGATTAACTCCTAATTACTTGCCTAATGACCGCTGATCTGTTAAACGGTTCGCTTAACTTTCATTCTCGTTTATCGTTTGAGGGATCATAACCGGGATCTTATTACTTAGGTTCCCTTAACATTTCTCAATACATTATATTCCTTTTATGATCCTCTCTTATACTCCTTGAATTTAAATCTTTTTTATCCTGTTACCTTATACTCAATTCTTTCGATATCTGGTGGATTTTCGGAAAAAATCAAAGTGTTCGAATTTGGATTCTGACGATTTTTACATACATTTATATACCATATAGAGTACTAATAAGATATCAGAATGACAATAAAAGAATCTCTACAAAGTGTGACATGAAAAGTTTTCCTATTCAGCATAATCAACAAAAACACTATTGATAAGGGTTTCAAAAATTTCAAAAATTGGGGTTATTACAATACATACCTCTTCTGTCATTCAGCAAAAGAGTGGAAGTCGGCCGTTACATTGCTGATTGAAGTGAAGTGCTGACATTCATCAAATGAGCATGTGACAAGAGCGTGTAACATAGATTCGTCATCATTGTTGCAGACTGGGCATTGAGGATTGACTTGAATCTTCCTGACTTGTAACATATCTTTGGTGGGCAAACAATTAGTTGAAACCCGCCAAACAAAATTTATCTATTTTATTTGAAATTTTCAAATTTCAGAGTTGTCTCCAAAATCCCGAGTTATCATATGTATTTGTCTGATTTTTTGATTTTTGAATAATGTTGTAGGCGATTTTCACCGACCCACTTTTTCATGACGCCAGTACCATGTATCCTTCTCCCTATCTATAAGAGGAATAGAAAGAATCAAGTCAGCATCTCGGGTTTCGTAAACATCCCGCACATATGGATTCTCAAGTTTTTTCTACATCCTAAGTTTTTTCTCTTATTTTAAACAGCGAGGCCACTTTTTGATTATAAATAGCATCATTAGCAGTGTGCACATATGGATTCTCAATCGAAGGAAGCCATGAAGAATGTAAGATATCAACTTCTTTCCTGTCACCAATACAACACGAAAGCTCCTGAGAAACCAAATTATGAGCCTCGAGAATGCTCCGCCAAATGTAGTTAGGATTGGAACCTAACTTAGCTGTTAGAAAAGTACGAGTAGGGTAACATCTCACTTTAAAGATGCTGACTAACCAGTTTTTCCAGGTATGATATGAGTCTCCATGCCTAATTACCCAATAAAACTATGTTAAGATCTCGGAGATTTCGAAAACTCATTCCACCATTAATCTTGACCGCCGCTAAACGACTCCTACACATCCAATATATGCTTCTATTTTTTGAGCTATCAGATTTCCACCAAAATTTTTCCATAGCCATTTCCAACTCATTGCACACCTCAACTGGAAGTAAGAAAATACTCATAGAATAGTTCGGGAGAGTCTGAGCAGTGCTCTTGATCAAAACATCCTTGCCTCCTTTTGATAGAGATTTCTTATCCCACCCTTTTGGATGTAACACTCATTGAGTGAATGGTTTTTTTTTTCCGTGTGTAAAAATGTTAATTTTTGATACCAACACACGTAAAACGACTCTAGCAAAAAATACAAAGTAAGGTAAGCCAATTATTGTTGCTTGTTTTACCTGATAAATGACCTGACTATTCATGAACAAAATATGAAATATTACGAAATTACTACACAAATATATATATATATATATGTATAGGCTATTGGAATTTATTCAGGCCAAAATATGATAAACGATATGCCATTGACATATGTGATTATTTTCCATATATTAATAACTAGCCCGTAACAAACTACTAATCCTCATATTGCATAAAATCTATTCTATTGTGATTTTGTTGAACTCCAACGCATCGCTTGAACTCTTGAAGCACATCACAACAGAGCTAAACTACCATCTATTCATTGCTGCACTAGTAGAAATTCCTAGCTGTTGCCCTCTAATTTTTTTTGCCACTTACCAGGAAATTGATTCCGAGAGCCCCTAATTGCTAGATTGCAGCACAAAGCAACTGGCTCTTTGGCGTCATAACATCCTTTCTAAGGATTTGACTATACCAACATTTGCTCTGCATTAAGAAGGCTTAATCAAGGAAACCAACAAAAACAATATCACATCAAGCAATACAATTAGACAGAAGTATGTAGAGTTTAAGTCCAAAAAATGTCACTTTTACTTTCTAATGTCAACATAGTTCCAAGTAAATCTGAAACAGGGAAAGTTCCCCTAACCTGATATATATCATAAAATCAACAAAAACACAGGATAACTGAAACACTATTACAAAAGAAATAATTGCACAAAATAACGAGAAAAAATCTGGCAAGACAAGACCATCTGATACACACTGTACGGCGGAGGAAGACATAATATTCATAATATCATCGGTGACAAAGGCTCATTACATTATTACAGCAACCCACGATGATATCTTCCATCTGCTCAGGTCCAAATCAATTTACAGCTGCACTTGCAGACTTGCATTTCATCATCAGGAAATACTGCAACCGCTCTTCCAAATCTCAGACTATTAAGCAAGTATACAAGGTAGGGCAGCAGAGGATGTACATGACATATAAAAGCTAGAAGTTGTGGATCTCTTGCAAAATTGTGTTTCTCCAAAATAAAGTAGCTTTAAAGTTCATCACAACAAATTAAAAAAGCTCCTCCGAATTGAACTTGTTCCAGGCTTCCTATTGATAGATATAAATAAAACAAAACCTAATTTAAAAAAAAGGGAGTGAATGCATAATCATTAAGAACTAAAGTGTTTAAAAGGAAATTCTTCATAAAAATTAGCACAAAAAGGAAGAAATAATCTTTATATAGCAGAAAGAAAAACAATATGAAAGCTTCATGAGACTATTTTGGCACTTGAGTCTAAGAAACCTTTTGATTGGAAAATAGTTACACAGAAAAGTGTCAAAAAAACACCATTAGGTGACAATAAAATAGCATGATATGTGAATTATCTACTCAGTACATATACCTACATCTGATGCATTCTAAATGTGTTAAATGTCTCAAGCTTGAACATAGTCCACATAACAAAAATGACAGGTAGTCAATGTTTATCTATTCCGGAGAATGAAGATTGTACATATATAAGATACCTTAAGCAGGTCAAACACCTTCTCGGCAATATACTTCTGTTGAATATTTGCACCCTTTTGTTGTACTTTATCAGGATGTATGCACAAAGTTGCTTTCCTATAAGCTTTTTTAACTGAAGCACCCGTAATCAGATCAGTCAAAGACACAGGTTGCCATCCACATTCAGGCCAGAGCACCTAAAAATCATTCACAAGTGTAAAAATTGGTTTCTCTCTAACAAACAATATTTTTTTTGCAGTAAAGTGTTTCTTTCAAAATTTAGACGAGGCTAAAGACAAGGATGAAGAAGACACACATATTGCAAAGTTGAAATCAGTGCACGCAAGTTTCCCTCTTTCCCAGCGGCCCAACGCTTAATCTCAATATCTAAAGTTTCAGCAATTCTCTGAAATACAGAAGATTATAATCAGGCAAGTCAACCAACAGAAAACAGTAAATAAAAACTACATCAGTCATTCGGTGATCTATGTTATCTTGTTCTTTTGACGCAAATAAAGTATCTAAAGTTTCAAGAACGAATGGTAACTGAATGTTAATCATTTGATTCCAGAGGAACATGATCAAAAAAAAATCTTAGCAGAACTAGGTATAGACCCGTACATCCCATAATTATATGTGCATAACATATATACGATATAATTAAACCATAATTGCACATTGTGTGAGTGCATGCATTTTCTTCTTTTCATGAATTACATGTGCATTTATATGCAAATATGCAAGTGAGGTAAATAAGTTTACACCTCATATCATAATTAGCACTTCAGTTCGACGTCTGACTAAATATAGAGGCAAGCCAAATGCTAAGAAAATCCCTGATAAGACTATGAATTTGGACCATGTGATTAAAATTTGCAGGCAAAAAATATGTCTATCATGATGATAGTTCACATTTTAATTTGATATTAAAAACAATTACAAAGTTGATTATATTCTATTTAGAAGTAATGTAACGGACCACCACGTATAGAAGCGATTAACTTAACCATGCTCATGGAAACATTTGATGTGAGATGCTACAATTTCTTACATGTCTTTCTTCCTGATCTCTTTGTAGTTGAAGGTCACGTTGATTCTTTTCAGCCACTGCTTTAGCCTGAGAATGCAAACCCAAGAAGCATTAAGAGTGAATAAGTTGCAAGAAGAAAGAGAGTGGATAAATTTTCATCAACTAAAGTGATTTCAATTTGTCAAAAGGTAAGAATTACAAATAAACTATAACTTTTGCAGCAAGAAAGTCATACCGCACGCTCCTGAGTGCGTTGATGGCGTTCTAATCTAGCTTTTCTTCTTTCTTCAGTCTCCCCTTCAACATCCTGGAAATCTCCACTTGGAGCAGCTATTGCAATCGGAAACATTTATCAATCAACAAATCAGAGAGGAAGTGGCAAAAAAGTGTAAGTGTAATAATGGTAGAAATCAGATTGATGAGAGACCTCCAAAAATCGAGCTAAGATCATCTACAATGTTGGTGGTCGAAGATGCCTTCTTCATGTTTGATGAGCCTCCACCTTGGGATGATCTCCTTGTGCCATCAGCCCCTCCCCTATTTTGAGAATGAGGATCCAATGAAGGGTCCTGAAATTGCGATAAAATGTGGATAATTACAATATAACATACACATTTACCTTCTATAAAGTCTAAGAAGTGAGAATTCATGGTGCATATAAAGCCCTATGCTACTTACAGATGAGCTCGCCCTCGGCCTCGGTGCACTGTTTGGTCGAGAACCCATATTGAAAAACGACTCTAGGTCATTATCATTCTTTTGTTGGCTTGTTCTTGCTGCAGCAGTAGCAGCTGCCCTATCTCGTGCTTCTGCAGCTGCTCTTTCCCTAGCTGCAGCAGCAACCCGATCCACAGCAGCTCGTTCAGCTCTACGGCGTGCTTCTGCTTCAGCCCTGGCAGCAGAAGCTTTTTCCTTGGCTTCCTTTTCTCTTGCTTCAGCATTTGCCCTTTCCCTAGCTTCTGCAGCAGCTCTTTCTGCTCTTTCTCTTGCCTCGGCTGCTGCCCTACTACGCGCTTCAGCTTGTGCTCTCTGAACTGCAGCTCTCTCACTTTTAAGGCGAGCATCGGCAGCGGCTTTTTCACGGGCCTCTGCAGCTGCTCTTTCACGAGCTTCCCTCGTGGCCCTTTCAACGGCTTGTCTAGCCTTTTCTCTTTCAATCTCCCTGGTTCTTTCTTTCTCCAGTCTCCTCTGTTCTCTCTCTTCCTCTTCCCTGTGTTGCCGCTCACGATTCAATCTCTCCTGGTTTTCTACAATTTCCTCGTCCAGTAGATCCTGCTCATCTCTTTCACGCTGCACAGATTCTTTACTTCTAGCAGCCTTTGCATGCTCTCTTTCTCTTACCTCCTTAGCATTCTTCAATTTTGCCTCAGCACGATCCACGGCATCCTTCATTGCTGCAGCAGATGCAGCAGCAGCAGAGTTTGTGCTAAAGTTATCCCCAGAATTAATATCAACATTCTCATTGAAATTCCTAGCCATAGCAAATTCTTCGAGTTCATCTATCGAAGTAACCATGGGATCCTTGGGTGCAGAACGGAAAGGATTACGACTCTGAGAGTACTGAGCGGAATTTGGTGGAGAAAAATCATTGCCTTTGGATCTGGCATTTGAAGCCGAGAAGGCCTTTTCAGCTTTTGATGTGTGTCTGGGTATAGGAGGAGGGGGTCTTGAAGGTGGTGGAGCTCTAGTGGGTTGTGTAAAGAGAGGAATTTCTGATACAGTGAGCCACACGTCATCAGATGATTGTGTACGTTCTTCTGTTCTATAAGACTGATCAGCCTGGGAATTTGCCTCATCAATATTGACATTTCCATATGAAGGGGAAGAATCACGCCGGCCTATTGGTTTCTGAGGTTCTGTTGAGGCAGCAGGCATTTCAAATAAGTTTTGATGAGATTCATGATAATTATCAACAGGCACCTTCTTCTGAGAGCTTCTCTCTGTATAAGTTTTAAAAGCTGGTATCCCAAAAGCTTCATTACCAGCAGTTTCTTGTGTCCTCTTCATGCTTGATCTTACCCTAGACGGGCTCCCATCTTTCACAGAGTTTTTCATTCCAGATAAATGTGCAGGCACAGATTTACCAAAATCACCAAGGGGATCTATATCATCAAACATTCCTGTACTTACAGATGACTTGTTTTCCTTTGACTTTCCAGTATGACTAAGCTTGCTGATCTCTTCCAGAGGATCGGTAAAAGAAGGCACCCCTGCGGTGCGATTTGATTCCAGTACCACAAACGGGTCATCCATCACCTTGGGTGTTTGATTTGAATTAGCAGATGGTCTGGAAGTCTGATTTGACTCTGGCATTGGCCTGTACAAACAGAAAATATAAATATGATGTCAATGAGCTGGCACCGAATAATCTGCTGAGTCTACACATATTGCAGGCATGTCAGATGGGAAAATGGCAAGAGAGCGATTTTTACAGAAGTTTTTTGCGATCATGCATGTTAACATGTATCATAATAAATGCTTTAGTTTTATCATGTCTCGCATAAACGTAACTTAAATTGCATCCAATTTCAACACATGCCCAAAGGTAGGTACATATTTATTATCTAATAGTCGACTTGTTTCCATGTAGGAAAAAAAGTTTAATCTTGAAATAAAAATCACATGTAATAAATGACACTGTTGAAAACATTTTTATCAATAAGAAAAAATCATTCATATATTCATAACTTTTCTTTTTTTGGTACATGCAGAGTATCTGGAAAAAAAATCTCAATCGATAAGAAAAGCTTGCCCAATCAATTGATCTTTCCCATAAACATGATATTTTCAACAGTTCCAATTTTGTTACGTTTCTTATTTATGAATAAAACATATATGCAGCAACGGTTTCAAAATAAGAAAAAAGAAAAAGTGAACAGTATCAAATCAAACAAAAAAGTAATGCCCAGAGGAGACAAAGAAGTATTTAGTTATACTCGATAAAACGATAAAACTAACATGATACCACCTCAATATTAACCTTGAGTGAATAAACTAACAGATGTTTTGAGCCTCGTAACCTATTGCTGAGCTTGGAAATTCGGTTCTCTCAACTGCTAAATAGCTACACAGAGTACTATCTACCAGATATAGAAATATTTTTTATTTGAAACAAATGCTTTTTCAACAATATCACGCATTGGTAAATTATGCACTATGAATATCAAGGACATTGACATGCTTTGATATTATGATTTACTATTACTTCATTGAATTTAAGCTAATAAAGAATTGCTCTATTGTGCAAAAATTATTGAACGCGCACGCCACATACGCCACATATGCAACTTATCTAGTTCTTTACTTCATTAAATATTATTTGGTTTTCTAATAAGATTAAAATATTATTCGGCTTTCTAAAAGATTTCAAAATCTTCATTAAATAGTCAAAACCTAAACAATCGCACCTAGCATGCATGATATATTTATTCATTGCAACTGTTAACTTAAGTTACTGAATGACTGGTTTCTTCTGCATCTCTTATTTCCTACTAAAATCTAATTAATCAAATGCAGTGAATGCCTCTTTTTTCTCTCTTGGCTTTTAGTAGTTCACCTAGTTTGTTACAAGGCGAGGGGAAATAAAGACTTGGTCCCTGGGGGATCAGCGTTTGTTACTAGGATATTCCAGAAAGACTCTTCACACACACACACACACACATATAGTAAATCAGGAGTATATCTTCAATCAGTTGAAATGTTTGTTGTTTAGAAACTCAGAAAAGTAAAATGAACCTATTCAAGTTGCATGATAACAAAAAACCGAGATACTGCTTCCTAAGATGTAACAACACATTAGACAAATCCATCTTTAAAACATAAGAAAAGAATGTCAAAATAAAACAAACTATAGACATTGAACTATCTCGACTACAGAGATAAATGTAAACAGATAACAGGAGATGAAAAGTAGAACTAGGACGGAATTCAGACAAAACGAGCATATGTTCAACTGTTTATCACAAGAGCACTTCTAAATATAACAGTAGTACAAATATAATTTCAACGTTAAGGTTCCCATTTCATCTACAGCTATCTTACCCCGAGTATTTACTTTAGCTACAAATACCCATGTTCGTCACTGGGAGACGGGGATAGACACCCGCCCCTTTATTTTGCGGGAAAATGGGCATTTTTTTAATATTTCAGGGTTTAACACTTGAACACGTGTCCCTTCCTACACGTACAGGTAACAAACCTAAAGTACGAGACTTCATGCAAATACAAAAACTCCTACGTAACAACACTTATAAATAAAGCAGTGCAGATAATAATTCATTCATTAAAAGTCCATAAAAGCATAAAAGTTCAAAAAGCTAAACAAACACCAGCTACGCAATAAATCTTAACAGCAATCACTTATACACAAAGACACAATTCAAGCAGAAATGTTACCTGTTATTCGGACTACTACTCCCGAATCCAGGCAACAAATCATCAAAATCACTGGCAGTCCTACTAATATTCTTTTTCTTCGGTTCAGCCTTCTCCTTCCTATTCAAATTCCCCAACAGCTCATCGAAATGATCACCACTACTAAATTTCTTAGGCGAACTAACAACATTCCCAAACACATTCTCCTCAAACTTACTACTCGAAGACTCCGACTTACTCTTCAATCCAGGCAATCCATCAAAAATATCATCATCATACACCGGCTTATCGTAAACCGGATCAGACGGAGCCGAATCCCATTTACTCTTGGCTTCAACCTTCGCCTCATTTTTAAAAATCGAATCGTAATCAAAACTCGACATCGACGAAGCAGCGTTAGCATTAGAATTGGAAGAAGAGTACTTCGGAGGTCCACCGAACACATCACTGAACTGATCATCGGAAAACGGAGAAGGCGATGAACGATCCGACCCGATTCCGGCGGATTTCATCGGCGCCGATTTGCCTGACGGCTTATAACCTAAATCGCGGGCAAATATACCTAAATCATCCATTGATTGATCTTAAATCGATCAGATCTGACCTCAATGGATCTAAAAATCGAAGTTCTTGAGCAAAATCAAGTGAATTATATGTATGTATGTATGATTGTATGTATAGGTGTATGTATAAATAAATTAGAAGGAAGGAAGGAAGAAGATTAGGGTTGGATGATGCAAACGGCAGAAAATGTCGAATTCGTCTTCCCTCGTTCGTCTTCTTCTTGCTTCTATTTTCTCATTCCTTCCTCCATTTTTCAATTTATTATTTTGAATTGAATCCTCTTTTTTTCTTTTCATTTCGTTATTTTTGCATTTCACCTTTTTAAATTTCCAATTTTTTTCTTATCACATGGTTACAGATTTCGGAAATCGAAATAATTTTGTTTACGTATAAATTTGTAATTTATTGGTTAATTTTTAAAAATTTGATGATTTATCGAAAATAGATCAAATCGAATATATATTTTTGACCGATTTTTAGCTATTTATCGGCGATTTTTGAAAAATTGGCTAATTTTATAATCATGTTTATTGGTACTGTCTCAATTTCGTTCGATATTTATATATTATTTTATTAAATTATTACAAACTATATGAAATCAAATTTTAGATAATTTAGTTGTTTGTCGATTTTTTATCCTTGAAATATTATTACATAAAAAATATAGCAAGTATAAAATAAAATACGGGATAGAGAAAATACAAGGTACTCATTCAATCTGAGCCCGGGGCATTTCTTTTCGCTCTCTTGTCTACCTAAAGGTATAAAGTCTGAATATTTTTATACTGTTAAATAACTAATATGTTCTTCAGTTTTTTGCAAAATTCCAGTATATTGTCATTCCTTTACAGTATTATACATGTATATATATATAATACATGTTATATGTGTGTATATACAATTCAAAACTTATCTCTTTCAAAACCAAAACCTTATCATCTTACTTTTTTCTTACAAACACATCGACGCAATTCCTTAGAATTTAAATTTTGATCTAATATTAAACCCCCATCCTCCAAATTTCAGTTTAAATTTTTAATTCAAAAATGATTATATTCTCTTTTATACATCAAACCTGTCTAAACTTCTATATCCATTTATGCTTCTTTGCATTTTTGATATATTAGGCGTGCTTTTTTTTTGTCTTTGTCAAATATAAAATTGTTTTGCATATTACAAGAGATATGTTGTTTTGACATTGTTGAGTGGCATTTATGACACTTTATAACGCTCCGTAAAGCTTTGAATTGATGTTTTGTACTCAAATTATTGGTGTTTTTAACGTATTTTTGTAGTATTTTTGCATATCTGGCATTTATCAGGAATACAAGTGAACTTGCATTGATTTGATGCTAATATGGTGTTAGGATGATGTCCATAATAAAAGTTCGTGAAAAGACCAACCCAAATCAGCAAAAAAAGAAGAAGTCAAAAAATTCTCCAGAGAGTCAGCGCGCTCGCGCTATGATAGCGCGCGGCCGCGCCCAAAGAACAGAAACTCAGCGCGGCCACGCCAGGTCGAGATAAAAGAATCCTGATTCTCTTGTGATTCTGATTGATGGACTTCTACTCTGCATGGGCTGCTATATAAACATAATTTATGTTCGTTTTTCATAACAAGACGTACCAGAGCTTAAGGAGAAGGCGTAAGAAGACCGTAGAGCACAATTCAACCAAGGCGAAGAGGATCTAGTTTATACTTGTGATTCTTTGTTTTAAGTTGTAACTTTGGATGCTAGTTTTCTTATTCGTGAACATATACTCTTGTTTCGTACTTGGTTTATTATTTATTCACTATAAAGACTACGTTTATTATATCATGCTTTCATCGGAACCCACGTTGATGATGAGTTCGATTATGGGCTAATCGTTATCATGGGGTTCTAACGGATTTATGGATTTCTTTAATTAATTTGTTTCGATGCCTTAGCGTGTGGTGATTGTATGATAACCTAGTATTGGTTGTGCTTATGCATCTTATGAGCTTCATGAACTTATGAGATAGCGTATTAATCTTTAATGAAGCGAAATTGAATTTAAAGGTTTAGAACTTGTCATGCTAGCATATGTTCATGTATTTGTTATGCATGATTCGTAGGTAATTTTAACCATCTTACTTGCCCTATGTAATTACGATAGATAACTTTTGCATTAAACCGTTATGTTGTCAAATTCTATAGACATATAGGGTCTCAATATAATTAGTTTCTATTCAGCTTCTATCTCTTTTGTGCATCTCTGGTAGTATGGTATTCGTACAACGAAAGTTGGCGTTTATCAGTTTCGTGTTATCTGATTAGTGTCATCATCATTACATGCTAAGGTTAAGAACGAAAAGGCTATTGAATGAAATATTTAATGAAGTTAGAATCCCATGTTTGTGTCATATAGTATTCAACTCTATTTAATCTCTTAGTTAATGCTCTTTAGTATAATCTCTTAGTTAATTGTAGTTATAAACAACCTCAATTTGTTATTCGTCTTAGCATTGGATAATAACCATACCATTGTTGCATAAATACATTGATTGAAATTAACCTAAATCAGTCCCTGTGGGAATGAACTAGAATTTATTCTATATTACTTGCGATCGCGTATACTTGCGTGAATATTAGCACGTGTTTCAGCTCTAACAGACATCAAGTGCGATGATTGGATTTAACTATTTCAAAAAAGGTATACAAGTATTATCGTTTTTCTTTGCTATTCATTTGATTTGTGTCTGGATTCGAAGATGATGTTGTTTATGATATGTGTTTATCTAATATAAGTTAACTTGCCCGCAAGGGTTAGCTCAGTTGGTTAAAGATGAGATAACTATCCTCTTGGTCACAGGTTCGAATCCCACGGGAGGAGAATTTATGATTATGCCTCCTGAGTCAGATTTTATCGCTTAAATACAGTCTATCTTGGTTCACGTGGTTTGCAGGCTATTGCGTGAGCCCTTAGGGTTTACCCAATGCGCATCCGAAGGGTAGCGTCTTGCGGGTTACCTACGATAAAAAAAATATATAAGTAAACTTTTTTCGGTATCTATGGGTAACCCATTTTGTTTTATACCTTTGCACACCAAGCATTTGATTTTAGTTCCGGGAGAGGTTCAATTATTTTAATTATTTAAAGTTTTGAGGAATCAAATGTCTATTTTTTTTTGAAATATTTTAGTTTTAAGCATTTCTCTTGATATTTATATTTTTTGATTCTTAAATATTCATGAATACAAGTTGAATTAGGGTTCTTTTTTTACAACATATGTATGTATCATAAACTAATCGTAGTTGTTTATTGTTTCAGATGATAGTGATTAACAGTTTGAAGAAATTTGGAATGTTGGTAGAGAACTTACTTCATTCTTCTCCAATTTGTTTGTTAGTTTTTGATTTTCTTTATTTATACTCTTAAATGTCATTTTGAAGTTAGTATATATTTTATTAAGTGTTTGATATAATGCTTAAATTTATTTTGATTTAATTTTAACTTTTGAATTAAAGAAAGATCATTTGTGTGTATATGATTTTGCAAGTTTTTGTGTGTTTGTTTTTTATGCCAAGTTTGAAATTTTATGGTAACTATTAGAGCGATTGATTGGTTGTGATTATTGTTAGTTTGCGTGTGTTTGTATGTGATTGGTTGATTGGTTTAAATTACACGAATGAATGTGTTTGCAGATTCACGTTGTGTGTCACAAACATAATTTCTCACTTCTCACTTTATATTCATGTCATATGTTTGTTAGTTATCCTAAGTTGGTTGTTGATTTTCGTTCTAAGATTTTCACATCCGGAGAAACGAATATTAAATATTAGTGAATAAGAAGACATTCGAAGGAGATAAGCACACCGAAGTTAATTCTTACTCCGCTGAGTTGTTCTTCATAGTGTGTGCTTAATATTATTGATAATTTGTTATTTGGTCACAACTTTATAATTGGTAGAAAATTATCTAAATCCAGGACTGAAATTAAAATAAGGTAACTCACCACATGCACTACTTGAAAAACGTCAATAGACATCGGTTCTGGGTTGATATAAAAAATTTCAAAAACCGATGTCTAGGTGGGTGTAGAGAAAAGTCAATATTTTTAACACCGGTTTCAGACTGATGTGAAAGACTGCATAACACATCGTTTCTAACTAAATAACCGATGTATTACGCGTACTAAGACATCAGTTAGTAACCGATATTTTAAACACATACTCAGACATCTGTTGGTAACCGATTAAAAAATAGGAAATGATGTCAATTGACATATGCAACAACGGTTCTATAGATGGAAACGATGTATTAAACGTACTAAGACATCAGTGAATAACCAATATCTGTGGTTACATATTTAATTATTATATACACACACATATATGCACCAAAAATATCAAAAAGAAAAACAAGCAGAATCAATCACATATAAAAAACCAAAACATCGATTATCATTATCAAACTTATAAAGCATTCGAATATACAATCTTGATGATATCAAAAACATAATTATCAAATACACAACATTTTAAAGTTAAAATGAAATTCCTGTACTAATCGTTTTAGATAAGAATTTTTACATAAATGTAACACATTAAAAAGCTCCTCCAACATCTGTAACACGTTCCATAATAGCGACCACGAGGGTCTAAAAAGGCTGATACACTCCAACAAACACATGCCTCCCCGTCATCGATTATCATTATCAAACTTATAAAGCATTCGAATATACAATCTTGATGATATCAAAAACATAATTATCAAATACACAACATTTTAAAGTTAAAATGAAATTCCTGTACTAATCGTTTTAGATAAGAATTTTTACATAAATGTAACACATTAAAAAGCTCCTCGAACATCTGCAACACGTTCCATAATAGCGACCACGAGGGTCTAAAAAGGCTGATACACTCCAACAAACACATGCCTCCCCGTCGACGCACCATATCTGTACATCAAATGCGATCCCTGAAGCTACAATTTCATGAAATTCATTCCATCACTCCTATTAGTCTCTAAACTGACTTCTAATAAAATCGGTAACCAAAAAACATTTTCAATTTTTATTTTTTATATAAAGATTTATAGAATAATTTTAAATCAAGATTGAAAAAGAAAAGGGACTTACATGATAATTATGATAAACATTTACGGGTTTCAAATTAAACATAAAAAAAGATAAAATGTTTAGATATGCCTTGAACTTTAAGAAACTTAAAGGCCAAATCATCAAGTCCCAATCAAATTTTACATGTAAAAAGATTCAAGATAACAATGAATAAATTTATAATATTTTAACAAAACCGGATTCAATAAAAAAGAAATCAATTGATGATACTTACAAACTTACCAAATTTGATAACAAACTGATTTTATCGGAAATATAACCTCTCAACCCCTGACTCCTAAGGTCTCTGAAATATAATTAAAATAAAGAAAATATGCATGGTAAGTCAGTCACCTAATGTTACACTTTATCAACTTATACTACCGATAAAGCAAGGTCTGAATATCAAAGAAAATTCACAACATCCAACTTTATGTAAATGGAGAAGTATCTCAGGGATCACCATTCCAACATTGCTTTATTATTTTACTCTCACCATTTCTTTATAAATCTTGCACTCCATCAAAATGTCTACATTATTGCAGCTGTATAAGACCAAAATTTAATTCATTTACATATTCCTTTTAGCTCGCTAAGTTTCAAATTTCTATCTATTTTAGCTTATATGGTTTAATTATTGTAAAAAAGAAACTATCTTTGATACTACCTGCACATGTCATATCAATAACATGCTTAACATTTCCACTTAACCACATAATTAATGTGAAATTATGGATTCATTCTAGCAAGTATGTGTATGTGTGTGTGTATTTCTTAGTATTAAGAACATACCAAAATTCCCTCTAGATCCTTTGGAGAATACGACTGGACAAGTTTCCCTTTCTTTTATCTCTTATATTTGATGGTCTCCAAAGTTAAATACAAGCATAAGACACCCTTTACATTATTATCTTACTATATTTAAGAAATTATAACCAAAATTTAGATGTTTAATATAGTCATATAGTACATAATTTATACCTTCCTTGTGGTCGGGTAGACTTCACAACCGACACATAATTCTTAATAGTCTTTATCTTTTTCAACAAGTATAAAACAGATTTAGAGTAAACACAAACAGAGTAAAATTGTTACAAAAAGTATTACCATCATATGCAAAAATAACAGAAAAATTGTTCTACCTTCTGCATTCTTGACTTCTGTCGCTTGCTACCAAATCATAAAACAAATTATTAGTAAAGGGAGTACAAACAACAACTTCACTTCTATGCTCATTCATTATATTCCAATATCTTACCATTATCATCAAATTGTGTTGTATCAAATGCTCAAAGATTAACCTTCTCCAATCCAACACATGTGCCATGTATTTTCATCTCAAAGTAAGTACATATACTAATATCAAGTGATAGAGATAACAAATCAATACATCCACAAACACACACATACATATGAGGAAGTAAAATTACCAGCGATGTCCTGCTTATTCTTAATCCTAACATGACATTTGATCCCTTAATTGTATTTTCCAAGTCATCTCCTTAAGTGCCCACATCGCAATAACTCCAAAAGTGAGACAACAATTAGAAAACACATGTATAGAATGACATCAAATTTTATTAAGTAATGAAGAATGATATAAACACCATGATAATTCTTTGGGAAATTTAATCCAACAGGAAATGCACACTTCATATGTTTACTAGTGAAAGAAAAGTCGGACACCCCACGACCACCAAGTATGTGAAAGTAGAGTGAGTTTCAGTTTGGACACAACCCCGTAATTAATTGTAAATAGCTCTAGTCGGGTCTAGTCGCTCAGTGTCAGAATCAACCAATATGTAAAAAAAGTTCAATCGATTAAAACCCAAAATTTTAATTTTGAAACAAAATTTAAAAAAAATACTTACTAATTTAAGAGGCTTTAAGGGAGATAACATCACAATCGACCTCGCTAAAGCTTCCTCTGCAAAAGCTGAGTGTTTTAATTGAAAGAAAAATAAAGGGTTCGAGCTAATTAAGATTCGACATTGGGGGTTTGAAAGTTAGGGTTTAAATTAGGGGTTTGGAGTTTTGGGTTTCGATTCAGGTTCGAATTAGGGTTCTTGAGAGGTGAGATTGTGATGCGTAGAGTGATATAGTGAGAAGAGAAAGAGGGGAATGAGAGCTGTTGGTGCAGAGATGAAGAAGCGGGAGGAAATAAAATTTTCTGAAGAGGAAAATGAAAAATAAATGGGGGAAAAGTTTTAAGGAAGTGAGGAAATTGTGGGAAAGAGAGAAACGAGTGTTTTTTTTATCTTTTTTAAAAGGCGTTTTGAGACATCGGTTTTAACTATAACTGATGTATAAAAATAATTTAACATCAATTCTTGTAAAACCGATGTAAAAGACCCCTTTAACATTGGTCACCAATGCAACCGATGTTAAAGGGGTGATGTTTATTGACTATTTTTTTGTAGTGATGTAAGACTTGCTGAAAGTTTCAATTAAGTGATTTCTTTGACTTTGTGATGCTGCCTTCATAGATATAAGGATATTTATCATGAGATTTAGAAATATTATATGTTTGTATGTGTATCTACATGTAAGTTGCAAGTGATGGGTCGAAGCTTCCTTTAGAAGCTTTGTAACCCCCCATTCAAATTGCATACTACATGTTAGGTCACACAACACTGTGGAAGGGGGTTGAATACAGTGTTTAATACAATCAAATCAATTTAGAACACAAGTAACAGAAAACAGATGTATTCGATATAATAAACTCTGTTATAATGGAACTGTTCTCTCTCAGTGATGAACAAATATCACGAGAGCTGCTAGGTTACAATGTATGATCTTCTCGATAATGATAACACATATAGTGTAAACCTATGTCTCTTTTTATATAGTACACAGTTACAAGATAACTTCTAATTGATATGGAATATAATTATGTCTCTTAAAATATATCAATCAGATATCTTATATAATTCTTCTAGTCCTCTAACTCTTTCCTTGCATATCTTCTTCTGTATTAGTCTCGATCTTCTACTGTTAATCAGCTTCCTTCCTTAACTGTAAGTCCTCCCGTACTTAAGTTCTGATATGACATTAAGTCCTGACTTCCAGTAAGTACTGATTTCAGTAAGAACTGATATTTCCTGTTTGTTAAGATCTGAAAACTAAACATGAAACATATTAGACATGACATCTCAAATATATCCAACAATCTTCCCCAACTTGTAAATTATGCAAGAATATACAAGTTAATAGATTTGATGATGTCAAAAACATTTAAGTTCAAATGCAATAAGAGTTTAATAAGACTATCAATTACAACTTACAGAACATCCAGCTTTACCAACATCACTGGATCAATCTGAATCCATAATGATTCTTAAAAAAATCTTTCACCAGCTTATCTTCAGCTTTCCTCAGAACTTCAACTAACTGTGCTTTGACCTGCATCAGTTCTTCTTCTTTACTATCACCAATCTGATAAATGGCTATTTTGAGAGCTTGAATGGATGTTCTTTCAAGTCCATCACCAAGTCTGATAACTTTAGGATGTAAAGAGTTTTCATTATAACATAAGCATTTTCCTTTCAGAATTACTTCCACCTTAGCAAAATTCTTCATCATAGGAATTTTTCTTTCATCATCTTCGGTAATCATTGGACTATAATGAGAAGTTTTTGTACCAGAGATTCTAAATAGATCTTTTATAGCCTTCAAAATATATTCTGACCATCTTCTTGTAACATCAGATTTTACTTCAAGAAGATAGTGAATATGTTGAAGCTCCCTGACAGACTTCATTAGTACATCAGTATCAGCTAGTCTATAAGTCCTTCCATCATTGAGAAATAAAATCAATTTCTCTTTAAGATTCTCCTTATCATGAGCATATATCACAACTTGAGCAGACAACACCTTGTCAATGTGCTTTTGTTTGATTTGTTCATATGGTTTGTCTGTCAACATGAAAGGATCTGATAGAGTAACTTCTACTCCTGTTTGAATCTTCTCTTCATCAGAACCTAATCCAGCTCTATCTCCAGGTTGCTTGGCTCTCAACCCAAATTTAGCGAGTTGATTAATCATGAGATTGGATTTTGGTTCAACTGGAGTAGCTTTCTTCCATAACAACTTCTTCTTATCAGCAATTGTCATTTTATTCAAATCAACTTGATCAGAATTTGTTGTTTTTTCTGTAGCTTGCTGTCCTTCATTCTGAACAACTTGAGCAGTGTCAGAGGTTGTTTTAGATTCTTCAATTATCTTTCTTCTTTTCAGAATTTGAACAGTTTCATCTTCAACAAGATTATCATCAGTTACTTGAACTATTTTGCACACTGGTTTCATCAGAACTTGAGGAATTTTCATCTCCAGTGACTTGGTTGGTTCATCAACTTTTCCTTTCCCTTTGTCTTTGGGATCACTCTCAGTCTATGATCTAGTCTTGAACTTTGAAATTTTAGAATTTGACTTTTCCTTGATCACAATACCTTTTTCCTTAGGCCTTAGAGGTTTCTTTACATCAGAAGCTTTAAACTTAAGATTTGTCTTCTCAGTTGCAAATCTAGCTTCTTCTGCCTTGAGAGCTTCTAAATCCATTCCTGGATTGTGTTTCAGAAATAATCTTCTTGCTATCTCCTCATCAAGTGTCTGGATTTTAGGATCTTTATAATAAACAGTAGTCTGCTTCCCATTTAGCTTCAGAGTTTGCATAAACTTCTGAGAGTCTTTTGATCCTAACTGAATCAGAATATCAAAACTTGACATCAGACTTTGTTTATCAGCACTTGACTTCAGACTTTGAGCATTCACAACATCAGAACTTGACTTGTTCTGTATAGAAGATTTTCCTTGAACTTTTATTTGACCTCTGCTCTTTTCAGGGTTTCCCTGGTCATCACCTTTATCATCCTTCTTCTTCAGTACTTGTAGGTGAGCATTTGGACTTAACTACCTTCTCCCCCTTTTTGGCATCATCAGGAAGTAAGAGAGAGAGAGAGAAGAAGTTCAACTGAAGATTGGATTTCATCCAATTGAGCTTTCTGAGAAGCTTGATTAACCAGAACCTCAGCAATTTGGGCCTGTTGCTCCTCTTGAACCTTCTCAATGGCTTCAATTTTCTCAAGAGTAGGTCTGACATACCTATTCTTGTCAAGCTTGAGCTGTAGATCTAGCTTATCAGCTTGTTCCTTGAGTGTATCAACCTTAGCATGAGTAATAGAATGTAGACCATGAAGACTTCTTGTACTCATAGCTGTAACTTTGAGTTGAGTCTTAAAATCAGAATTTGACAATAACTCATCAGCTTTTGATACATGCTTTGTCAGAATTTTGGTGCATGGAATAAAATCTGATTCATTCCACTTCTTGGTCCACTCAACTCCCCTGTAAGTTTCTTCCCAAGGTACAGGAGCATCCTGTCTAACAAATTTCTTCACCAAAGTTTCCTTGCCCAGAATAGGAACTGGAGTTTCAACAAAAATACTGTCTCCAGAACTTGAGGAAGTTTCATCATTTTCTGACAGTACAAGAGTGTGTGATTGTTGTGCATATGTTATGTACTTGATGATTACATGAGCAAAACACCTAAATAGATTTTACTTGGTGAAATAATGTAGCACTCGACGGATAAGAATTTTAGTCCCGATGGATAACTCATAATAGTCCCGACGGATGATGACTTATTATCCATCGAGTGAGTAGCTTATGTAATAATGAGTCTGTAGCACATTTCTGCATACAACTTTGTATAGATTCTGTAGTAGCATATAAGTCATGTTGACTTTAACTAGATATGTAGAATAGGTTGATTAATTGTACATAATTGATGTCTTGTAATTTTGCATAAATGAATTGAAGTCAAGTGCCAAAATAGCTACCGACGGATGATTAACAAAGCCATCGACGGATGATCAAATGGCTATCAACGGATGTTCAATATAGCAGTCAATGAATGATCAATAAAGCCATCAACGGATGATCATAAACTCGACGGATGATCATAAACTCGACGGATGATCATGCACACAATGGATAAAGAATTCAAATATCAGTTGATAGTGACAGCATAGTCACATGCGTCGAAGTGTATGCAAATGGAATGATGAAGCCTATTAACTGGGTAATAGAGAACAAAGTAGCAAAGTATTAGACCCGATAGTTTTTATAATGATCCTGTCTTTTGACTTTATAATTTTGGTAATATATAAACCAAGAAGTAGCAAATAGAAAGACATGAATCTGGGAACACAACAAGAGAAACATTTGTAAGCAGAATTATTAGCATTTCGTTGTATTCTCAGTAGTTCAATATTTGTAAGCAGCTGTGAGCATATTTGCACACAGGGTTCTCTCGATATATAATATATATCTCGGGTGGAATCATTCAAATCCACCAGAAAGTTTTTAAAGACTCTTGTTTTTAATTACTTGTGTTTTGATTCACTTAAGTTTTTATTCCGCATTGTGCTAATCAATATACTTATTTTTATATTTGAGTTAGAACACTTTATTTCAAGAAAAAGTTTCAAGAATTCCATTCAACCCCCCTTCTGTAATTCTTGTCATATTATTGAGGGACTAACAATTGGTATCAGAGCAAGCTCTTAAGTTACAAAGAGTTTAAAGATCAAAACAATACAACAAGATGAACAAGAAGGATGTTGGAGTCAAGATCCCTTTTCTGGATAAAGATAATTACCATCATTGGAAGGTAAAGATGCATCTTCACATGCTTTCTCAAGAAGAGGCCTATGTGGACTGCATAGAAAGAGGCCCTCATGTTCCAATGAGAGCTGCAACATGAAATGAGCCATCAGTCCCCAAGCCAAGGCATGAATGGTCCGATCCTGACATTGAACAAGTCAGGAAGGATAAAAAGGCCATGAATATCCTGTTTAATGGAGTTGATGGAGATATGTTTGACAACATTATCAACTGCAAAACTGCCAAGGAAGTTTGGGATACAATACAGATCATCTGTGATGGCACTGAGCAAGTTAGAGAAAACAAGATGCAGGACCTGATTCGGCAATATGAGCATTTCCATAATGAAGAAAGTGAGTCTCTCACTGACATCTTTAGTAGGTTTCAGAAACTACTAAATGCTCTAAAGTTGCATGGAAGGGTCTATCAGACTAAAGATTCCAATCTGAAATTTCTTAGATCTCTTCCAAAGGAATGGAAACCAATGACAGTCTCATTAAGAAACTCATAAGACTATAAGGAGTTTACTTTGGAGAGACTGTATGGCATCCTTAAAACCTATGAGCTTGAAATAGAGCAGGATGAAATGATGAAGAGAGGAAAGAAGAAAGGAGGATCCATTGCACTAGTTGCTGAGTTGGAAAAGGAGAAGGAAGTGAAGATGGAAGTTGTTGAATTAACTTCAAGGGTCTGTGAGAACAAGGGCAAAGGGCTTGCAGTAGAAAGTGAAGATTCATTGAGCCAAGATGACATGGAGGACATTGATGAGCACCTAGCTTTTCTTTCCAGGAGATTTGCCAAGCTCAAGTTCAAGAAGAACTTTGGAGCAGCCAAGCCAAATAGAAACATGGTGGATAAATCAAAATTCAAATGTTTCAAATGTGGCTTGGCAGGGCATTTTGCCAGTGAGTGTAGGAAGTCAGATTCCAGTAAGAAAAAGTTTGAGTCTGTGGATTATAAGCAAAAATACTTTGATCTACTCAAGCAAAAGGAAAGGGCTTTTATTACACAAGAAAATGACTGGGCAGCAGATGGTCTGGATGAAGATGAAGATGTCAGCTATGTCAATCTAGCCATAATGGCAAAAAATTGATGAGACAGAAACAAGTTCCTCAAGTAATCAGGTAATTACTACGAACCTTGCACATTTGTCTAAAGCTGAGTGTAATGATGCCATTAATGACATTTCTACAGAGTTATATCATTTGCGTGTTACACTTAAGTCTTTTACTAAAGAAAATGCTAAAATCAAAGAAAATAATTTGTTTTTAATTGAGAGGAATAATGTGCTTGAGTCTCAGTTTATTGATTTTGAGAAATTAAGAATTGAGTGTAAGATTGCCAATGAGGAATTAACTGAGTCCTTGAAAAAGGAAGAAATTTTGAAGAAGCAGCTCGAGCGGGAACAAGAGGTGATTAAGGCATGGAAAACATCCAGGGATGTCCATGCTCAAATCACCAAAGTTCAAGGAATTGTGTCTTTCTGTGATGAAGCCTGGAAAAAGAACAAAGAGAAACTAGAACCTCATTTGGTAGATGGACTGCTAACAGATGTAGACTCGACGGATGATGAAGATCATCCGTCGGATAACAAAAAGTGTTATCCGTCGAATAATGAAAATTCTCATCCGTCAGGTGTGAGCAAGCCCATGAGTAAAGCCAAACTAGTTAAGCTGAATGAGAAGTATGGGTTTGTTTCCAAGAACTTTGTTTCAGGAGAGTCGAGTCAAGTTAAGAAAGAAAAAAAGGCTAATGTTGGTCACATGACTGTCAAACAATTAAGTGACAGACTTGAAAAGATTGAGGTAAAAATAGAGATTAAAAAGAAAAATAATAGAAATGGTAAAGTAGGGATTAACAAACACAATAACTACATACCTGATAAATATGCTCCTAGAAAAATCTGTGTCAAGTGTGGTAGTGTAAATCATCTGTCTGTTAATTGCAAATCTGCCATGCCTACTTCCATGTCTGTGCAACCTCAATTTCCTAACATGAATGCCATACCTCCCATGCATGTTAATGCTATGTCTACACAGAACATGAATGCACAGTTTGCTAATATGCCATTTGCACCTAATCCTTATTATGCTGCATATAGTATGCCACAAATGCCATTTAGCATGGCTTACTGGAATAACATGTTTATAGATAGCATGCCATTTCCTGTTAGTCATAATATGCATGATAATTCTGTTGCAATGAATGGTTTCAAAGGCTCAACTCAAATGACTAAGGATGAATCTGAAATTCCTAAGCCAAATGAGACAAAGCCTATGAAACAGAAAAAGAAAGCTAACAAGGCAGGACTTAAGGAAACTTGGGTACCAAAATCAACTTGATTTGATTTTGATGTGTGCAGGGAACAGAAAGAATCTTTGTTACTTGGATAGTGGTTGTTCAAGACACATGACTGGTGATTCTGCCCTGCTCAAAGAGTTTAAGGAGAGAGCTGGCCCAAGTATCACTTTTGGAGATGACATCAAGGGTTATACTGTGGGATATGGCTTGATTTCAAAGGACAATGTCATCATTGAGGAGGTTCCTTTAGTGGATGGTCTCAAACACAATCTGTTGAGTATCAGCCAGCTTTGTGATAAAGGCAATTCAGTAACCTTCAACTCAGAAGCCTGTGTTGTAACTAATAAAAGAAGCAACAAAGTGGTTCTCACTGGTGTGAGAAAAGGAAATGTGTACCTAGCTGATTTCAACTCATCTAATGCAGAATCTGTAACTTGTCTTCTCAGTAAAGCAAGTCAGGATGAAAGTTGGCTATGGCACAAGAAGCTATCCCACTTAAACTTCAAGACCATGAATGAGCTAGTAAAGAAAGAACTGGTCAGAGGCATTCCTCTAGTGGAGTTTTCTAAGGATGGACTGTGTGATGCCTGCCAAAAGGGGAAGTAGATTAAAGCATCATTCAGGAAGAAACTTGATTCAACAATTGAAGAGCCTTTGCAACTGTTTCACATGGATTTGTTTGGACCAGTCAATGTATTGTCCATTTCAAGGAAAAGATTTTGCCTAGTAATTGTAGATGATTTCTCAAAGTTCTCTTGGACATATTTCCTAAAGTCTAAAGATGAGGCTAGTGAAATCATCATCAATCACATAAGGCAAGTCAATAATCATCCTGATTTCAAGGTTAGAAGAATAAGGAGTGACAATGGAACTTGTTGGGTCCCAATGTGTTTGTAGAAGGGGGGGTTGAATACAAACAGTACCGAATAATCGAATTAAATGCGGAATAAAAAATGTGAAACAAAATTCAAGTTAAATAAAAATATTATTAAACTTGAAAGGTGTTACAACAACTGTATCGATTACAAGGAATTAATCTCAAATTAATTATCACAAATCTAGAATAAATTCGACATGAACTTTTTCTATTTTTGTAATAAAAAGATTCAAATGCTAAACGCAATTTGAGATTAAGTTCTAGGGATTTTGATCCGCTAGATTGTTACACAAGAACAAGATAAATAATTCTAGTGGTTTGGATTTAACATTAACAAACTAGAAATTGATCTTGAATTTCTGCAGATAAAAGATGATATTTTTCAGAGGCGGCTGCTTTCTTTTGTTCTTGTCTTGATTGAGAGAGTAAAATGATATGCTGCTTCTCTGCTTCTATTTAAATCAACAAAACCAATAGAATTGACTTGGCATGACAATCCTATAGCTGGCAAGACTTTCGGTAGGACAATTGAATGAACTAGCAAGACAATCTGAATGAACTAGCAAGACAATCAGAATGAACTAGCAAGACAATCACCCTCCTGATGTAACTTTCGGTATGACAATGTAAAATGGCCTAGCATGACAATCGGTATGACAATCCTGATTGTCATGCTAGTTCATTTTCAATTGTCTTGCTGATTTAATGCTTGAATTTAATCCAATTAAACTTCTGAAAATTCCTAAAATTCCTAGAATTAAATCAGAATTAATTAATCAATTAATTCAATTAATAAATAAATTATTCTTCGCAGATATAATTTATTTTCTTAATTAAATTAGATGACTCAATTAATTAATAGAGAATTAATTCTAGTCTTGAGCAGCAACCATTCTTCTGCAAATCTTCTGAAAATCACTGAAAATTATGAATCAATTCCACCACTTCAACGTTGACACTCGATGTACTGTCTGGTTCATGAGTGACTAACTTCCGTGACGTTTCTTCATGTCTTGACTTTGACACTTTGATTTTCTTCAGATTAAATCCTTGTAATTTATTGATACCCTGACGAGATCTCTGTCACTTGATTAAATCCACGATCTTGACTTATATCACTGAGGCATGATCAATTTCTTGAACTTCTTCCAGTGAATTAACTCCTCAAGTCTGTAGATGAACCTTGTCTCTGAATCCTTTGACAGATATTACTTTGCGAGATCTCTTTGACGGTCGATCCACTATTTACTTATTACATTCTTATTTGAGTTGAGTTGAATCCTCGAATATACAAATAGGTCTATGACATATGACTTACAATCTCCCCCTATTTGTTTGTTAGACAATAACACACAAATACCTAGAGGATAACTCAACTAACAAATAAGAAAAAGATATAAATATACATGCAAAGTAAATAGTAGAAAAGTTCTGGATGAGATTTAACATTTTCCAGATTCCAAGTAGATGTTCCTCTAGACTGAACATATCTTCAAGTAGTTTCATCTTCATTTGTACAACCACATTTCCTGTTGAGAAGCCCATATCTCTTGCTTCTCCCCCTATGAGAATCAACTGATTAAAGAAGATCACCTTCGTTTTACCACCTCTCCCGTACAATAGGATCCGCAGATAAAAACCAATGGTACTCCCCTAACAGCTTCTTCCCTTACTAGGAAATCACCTTGTGTTTACCACCTCTCCCGTACAATAGGATCCGTAGTTACAAACAACAATGGTGTGGTGTAGTGTACATGTAGGATCTTTTTCTTACTCCCTGCTCTGATACCAATTGTTGGGTCCCAATGTGTTTGTAGAAGGGGGGGTTGAATACAAACAGTACCGAATAATCGAATTAAATGCGGAATAAAAAATGTGAAACAAAATTCAAGTTAAATAAAAATATTATTAAACTTGAAAGGTGTTACAACAACTGTATCGATTACAAGGAATTAATCTCAAATTAATTATCACAAATCTAGAATAAATTCGACATGAACTTTTTCTATTTTTGTAATAAAAAGATTCAAATGCTAAACGCAATTTGAGATTAAGTTCTAGGGATTTTGATCCGCTAGATTGTTACACAAGAACAAGATAAATAATTCTAGTGGTTTGGATTTAACATTAACAAACTAGAAATTGATCTTGAATTTCTGCAGATAAAAGATGATATTTTTCAGAGGCGGCTGCTTTCTTTTGTTCTTGTCTTGATTGAGAGAGTAAAATGATATGCTGCTTCTCTGCTTCTATTTAAATCAACAAAACCAATAGAATTGACTTGGCATGACAATCCTATAGCTGGCAAGACTTTCGGTAGGACAATTGAATGAACTAGCAAGACAATCTGAATGAACTAGCAAGACAATCAGAATGAACTAGCAAGACAATCACCCTCCTGATGTAACTTTCGGTATGACAATGTAAAATGGCCTAGCATGACAATCGGTATGACAATCCTGATTGTCATGCTAGTTCATTTTCAATTGTCTTGCTGATTTAATGCTTGAATTTAATCCAATTAAACTTCTGAAAATTCCTAAAATTCCTAGAATTAAATCAGAATTAATTAATCAATTAATTCAATTAATAAATAAATTATTCTTCGCAGATATAATTTATTTTCTTAATTAAATTAGATGACTCAATTAATTAATAGAGAATTAATTCTAGTCTTGAGCAGCAACCATTCTTCTGCAAATCTTCTGAAAACCACTGAAAATTATGAATCAATTCCACCACTTCAACGTTGACACTCGATGTACTGTCTGGTTCATGAGTGACTAACTTCCGTGACGTTTCTTCATGTCTTGACTTTGACACTTTGATTTTCTTCAGATTAAATCCTTGTAATTTATTGATACCCTGACGAGATCTCTGTCACTTGATTAAATCCACGATCTTGACTTATATCACTGAGGCATGATCAATTTCTTGAACTTCTTCCAGTGAATTAACTCCTCAAGTCTGTAGATGAACCTTGTCTCTGAATCCTTTGACAGATATTACTTTGCGAGATCTCTTTGACGGTCGATCCACTATTTACTTATTACATTCTTATTTGAGTTGAGTTGAATCCTCGAATATACAAATAGGTCTATGACATATGACTTACAATCTCCCCCTATTTGTTTGTTAGACAATAACACACAAATACCTAGAGGATAACTCAACTAACAAATAAGAAAAAGATATAAATATACATGCAAAGTAAATAGTAGAAAAGTTCTGGATGAGATTTAACATTTTCCAGATTCCAAGTAGATGTTCCTCTAGACTGAACATATCTTCAAGTAGTTTCATCTTCATTTGTACAACCACATTTCCTGTTGAGAAGCCCATATCTCTTGCTTCTCCCCCTATGAGAATCAACTGATTAAAGAAGATCACCTTCGTTTTACCACCTCTCCCGTACAATAGGATCCGCAGATAAAAACCAATGGTACTCCCCTAACAGCTTCTTCCCTTACTAGGAAATCACCTTGTGTTTACCACCTCTCCCGTACAATAGGATCCGTAGTTAGAAACAACAATGGTGTGGTGTAGTGTACATGTAGGATCTTTTTCTTACTCCCTGCTATTTCTCCCCCTTAGTTGAGGAATCCTCCAAACTATTACTTAAGCTTCTATCTCCCCTTTAAAGAAGGAATGTATGCCGTCGTCTGAAGGAGTTCTCATATTTCACTTGGTTGGAAAAGAAATAACAAGTAGTTTCTCTTTCTTCCTCACTGTGAGTGTGTGATCCTGTTTTAGTGTACCTCACATGTGTTTCACTCTTCTCTCCACTCGTGTTTACACTCATTCTCACAAGTGTCTCACTCCTCTCATAGCTCCAAAAATCAGCTATACCTGCAAGGAAAATCACCTTAGCCATCCTTAAGGAGGTCACAGGTGGTGCAATGGGAGTTCACAAATCCCCATCCTTGTTAAACTCGTCAGATAAATCTGAGTCATAATCTACAAGTTGCTAGTTTCCCTTTTAGGGTTCCAGATTTGAATTCTGGGAAGGTAAACAATGATCCAAAGATTTTAGCATAAAGATCAAGGTTCCCTTCTAATGCCTGTGAAGACATTTCCTTGTGACTCATCAGGTAATATCTAAATCATTGTCAACAAGTTGCCGATCTGCACCTATGTCAGATCCACTATCCGCAGATGCATCCAGGGGATTTAAGCCTGGGGAGGTAGACACTGACCACTGACATATGGCTTTTGGATCAGTATCCTCTCCTAACACCTGTAAAGGCAATTGGTCCACTAACGAACCTTGAACAATCGAATCTGACCTTAAAATGGTCGAAACTCTTGTTTCCGTCAACTCATCCTTTGTGTGTGTAACCTCTCCTTGTGCATCAAGAATTGTTTATGTTTGAAGTGGTGACACTACATCGGATACCTTGGCCGACAGGCAAACTTCAATAGACTCACCCTGTTGAGAGAATGAATCTAGTAACTGTTTTTGTGCCTTTTCAGCCATTACATCTTTTTGAGAAGATGTATGGGGGCTAGCAGTTGTCTCGGTTTAAATACTACTCATCTATGTAGGAGACAGAGCTACTGGGTTGACTACAGAACCTTCCTTATGTGGTGCACTAAGGCACTATCTCCCTCACGCTCATTCATACTACATTTAGTGGTAAGAGAGTGTTGGTTGGTTCTGTTTTTGTGTTTGTCTTTACAGTCTGGGATAGACGTTGTGGGTTTTCAACCTCATGACTGTCAATGAAAGAAAGTCATTGGAGACTGATCCTGTATCATAGAACATATGGTAATAGAGAGAAAATGATTTACAATAGTGATTTCAAAAGATTTTACATGAAATAAGAAATCACTAATGTAGAAAGAAGTTTAATTTTTGTTTTTCAATATGAATGAGTTTTTGATAAAACATTGATCACTTAGGGTAAAGTCTAAGTAATTCTCATTCATGTCAAAAGCTTACAAATATCTGCAACATAATGTTAACAAGATATCATTGACCGATACTTGTCAAGTACTTTAGATACTAATTGTTATGTTGCATAAACAATATATCACTGCACATATAAAACAATATGATTGTGCCTAGTGATAAGAGAGTTATAAATATGACGACTCTACTAGTTCATATAAAATTATAACTTCTGTTAGAGTGCCATACCATGTCCTTGACGATTGCTTGAGCAGTATACTAGTTCATACCAACCTGAAATGAGATTGTGAAGAAGAGATTGCATAGTCCAATAGATCTGCAGCTGCAAAGTCCATGAACTGTGGTGCACTGACTTCCTCTTTTGACTCACCAATCAGGAGTACACTTGTACACATCTTACTAGAGTACAATTCCAAGTGTAATGTGCAGCAGGTGTCTGATATGTCGTAATATTCTCAAGTCTCGTCACTGGTGCTATATGTTAGATACTGCTTCCTGATAATAACCTAGCACAATATACAAAATTACAATGATAACATTCCCAGCTTGCAAACAGCCATATCCCTCAGATAAACCTTTGCTGTTATCTCCAAAGGTAATCATGGGGCCAGCTTTCTCAATCCACATTTGATAGCAGGGCTCTATCTCCGGTCATATGTCTTGATGATCCACTGTCAAGAATCCACACTACCGGTTACACCTGTTTAATGCCCTGCACTACAAATGGATTAGACCTTCTTCGGAACCCAAACTTGGTTGGGCCCGGCATACTTGTAGAACTGTCCTTTGTCAGGCAAAACAACATTTTTAATTTTAATTGCCTCAACTTTCTCAATGACTGAACATTTGACCTTGTAAACAGCGTTAACAAATTTCTGTTTAAGCTTAGGCACAAATGTCTCCTTTCTAGCCTTAGAAGGACTAGCAGTCTTAGACCTATCATGCTTCTTGTTATTCACATGCTGACGAGGAGTAGTCTTATCATTAGACACATGCTTACCATTAAAATAAGCATACATCATATTAAAAGCACAAGACATACAATTAGCAACACCACATGCTTTATGAGAGTGATTAACAGCAGGCAATTTATGCATGGTAGACATGGCATTATTGTTATCCAACTCATGTGTGTCTGAGTTAGTCTCAGTTGCTTTCACAACTTTGACTGGAACTTTCGACTCACTTGACTTGGAAACAATCTTCTCATTAGCATGATCCTCAGCACGTATTTCTTCTTGAATAACAGAAGAGGTCGCATCAAATGGTTCAGCAATTGATGCTTTATAGAGGGGTTCATCAACACCCTTAAGCACATGTGGTACTTCCCTCCCTTTAGCACAGACATGAGGAGGGGAGTTTATGCCTAATTCTCCAATAGCAGCATTGTAATCATAACCTATTCCAGATGTTTGATTAACAGCATGCTTACTGTAGAACTCTTTAGCCTTCGTACAAGAATTGAAGTAGGCTCTAACCTTAGTCTCAAGACCGGTGATCTTGTCTTTGAGAATAGTTTCGAGTTTTCTATAACAGTCAACTCTATTCTCTAGAAAAGATACCTGTTCTTTTAATTTGTCTTGATTAATGTGCACAAGTCTTAATTCATTGACCTCTTTCTCAAGGTCTGTGATCTGTAAACTTAACAGTTCATTATCACGACGTGCACAATCTAAGTTACCTCTTAGATGATAAACCATTTCAGCATCAGAAAGTTTTACCTCTATTCTTGACGATGAAGCTTTTCCATCAATAGCCATAAGAGCAAGATTTCCTTCATCTTCATCTTCACTGTCAGTATCATCCCAGCTTCTTCCCTTTGCCAGATAAGCCCTTTCAGAGTTCTTTCTTACTTGCTTTGGCTTCCTACATTCTGTGGCAAAGTGTCCCAACTCATTGCAGTTATAGCATCTAATGGTGCTTCGATCAACCATCCCTGTTTTGTACCCACCACTGCTGGTGTTAGAGGATGAAGATCCACCTTTCTGGAATTTGTTGTAGTTGGACTTGTACTTAAGCTTGGGATTCCTCCTGAATCTGATATGGGAGAATCTCTTGACAATTTGGGCCATTGATTCATCTTCCAATTGCTCCAGCTCTTCCAAGGAATAAAAATCATCACTTGATTGATTTGTAGTAGGAGGATCATATTCTGCTACTAACTCATTTTCCTCACCCTTGGAAAACTGTACCATTCTTTCTAACTGTTGAGATTGTTGTTGTTGTTGACCTTCAGCTACAAGTGCATTAGATGTGCTGACCATTCTATCCTTCCCGTAGACTTCCTTCTGTTGAATCTGCTCCAACTCATAAGTTTTTAACACTCCATAGAGCCTGTCCAAAGAAATCTCACTCAGATCTCTAGCTTCTCTAATGGCAGTGATTCTATGTTCAAGATGAGCTGGCAGTGTTAAAAGGAACTTTTTGTTGACCTCCCTGATTGAATAATACTTTCCATTGATGTTCAGGTTGTTGATCAACGCATTGTACCTCTCAAACACTTCAGTAATTCCTTCTCCTGGATTTGATTTGAAATATTCATATTCAGAGGTTAGGATTTCCAACTTGTTCTCCCTAACTTCCTCTGTGCCTTCATTAATCACCTCAATAGTTTCCCACATGTGTTTGGAATTTTTACAGTTCATCACATGTCTGTTCATCAAGGGATCAAGGGAATCAATTAATATTAATTGAAGGCTGGCATCCAAGGAGGCTTCTTCCTTCTCAGCAGGAGTAAAATCTTCAGGCTCTTTTGGATAGGTTCTAGCTTCAGTAGTCACCACACCATCTATTATTACCTCCGGTTCAATAACCATCGGAGTTTTTATACCCTTCTTTAACAAGTTTGAATATTTGGGATTTGCAACTTGTAAAAATAATAGCATCTTCTTCTTCCACATGATATAATTCTCTTTATCAAATTGTGGAATTTTAACGGTTCCAACTTTATGTGAAGTCATTATGAATTTTTGAATAAATAAAAATTCAAGGAGTTGAAAAATCACAAAAGTCTAGGATCTTGATTTGTTCGTTAATCAGAAGGCTCTGATACCAATTGTTGGGTCCCAATGTGTTTGTAGAAGGGGGGGTTGAATACAAACAGTACCGAATAATCGAATTAAATGCGGAATAAAAAATGTGAAACAAAATTCAAGTTAAATAAAAATATTATTAAACTTGAAAGGTGTTACAACAACTGTATCGATTACAAGGAATTAATCTCAAATTAATTATCACAAATCTAGAATAAATTCGACATGAACTTTTTCTATTTTTGTAATAAAAAGATTCAAATGCTAAACGCAATTTGAGATTAAGTTCTAGGGATTTTGATCCGCTAGATTGTTACACAAGAACAAGATAAATAATTCTAGTGGTTTGGATTTAACATTAACAAACTAGAAATTGATCTTGAATTTCTGCAGATAAAAGATGATATTTTTCAGAGGCGGCTGCTTTCTTTTGTTCTTGTCTTGATTGAGAGAGTAAAATGATATGCTGCTTCTCTGCTTCTATTTAAATCAACAAAACCAATAGAATTGACTTGGCATGACAATCCTATAGCTGGCAAGACTTTCGGTAGGACAATTGAATGAACTAGCAAGACAATCTGAATGAACTAGCAAGACAATCAGAATGAACTAGCAAGACAATCACCCTCCTGATGTAACTTTCGGTATGACAATGTAAAATGGCCTAGCATGACAATCGGTATGACAATCCTGATTGTCATGCTAGTTCATTTTCAATTGTCTTGCTGATTTAATGCTTGAATTTAATCCAATTAAACTTCTGAAAATTCCTAAAATTCCTAGAATTAAATCAGAATTAATTAATCAATTAATTCAATTAATAAATAAATTATTCTTCGCAGATATAATTTATTTTCTTAATTAAATTAGATGACTCAATTAATTAATAGAGAATTAATTCTAGTCTTGAGCAGCAACCATTCTTCTGCAAATCTTCTGAAAATCACTGAAAATTATGAATCAATTCCACCACTTCAACGTTGACACTCGATGTACTGTCTGGTTCATGAGTGACTAACTTCCGTGACGTTTCTTCATGTCTTGACTTTGACACTTTGATTTTCTTCAGATTAAATCCTTGTAATTTATTGATACCCTGACGAGATCTCTGTCACTTGATTAAATCCACGATCTTGACTTATATCACTGAGGCATGATCAATTTCTTGAACTTCTTCCAGTGAATTAACTCCTCAAGTCTGTAGATGAACCTTGTCTCTGAATCCTTTGACAGATATTACTTTGCGAGATCTCTTTGACGGTCGATCCACTATTTACTTATTACATTCTTATTTGAGTTGAGTTGAATCCTCGAATATACAAATAGGTCTATGACATATGACTTACAGAACTGAGTTCAAGAATTCTATCATGAGAGCATTTTGTGAGGAAAACGGGATTCTGCATGAGTTTTCAGTAGCAAGGACTCCACAATAGAATGGAGTAGTGGAATGGAAGAACATATCACTTATTGAAGATGCAAGGACAATGCTTGAAGAATCAAATTTACCAACATATATCTGGGCTGAAGCTGTAAATACTGCATATTACACTCAGAATATTTCTCTGGTTAATCAAGCAAGATGCATGACTCCCTATCAATTGTTCAAGAACAAGAAGCCAACTCTAAACTTTCTTCATGTCTTTGGCTGCAAATGCTATATTCTGAGAAATCAGACTGATCAAAATGGGAAGTTTGATGCTAAAGCAGATGAAGGAATTTTTGTTGGATATGTTGTTGGTAAAGCATATAGAGTCTACAATATAAGAACCAACATTGTTGTGGAATCAATACATGTTGTGCTTGATGATAAAAAGATTGAAGGACTAAAAGATGGAGATTATCATGAGAGCCTCAAATTCGATAATGTGGAGATGGTTAGTGATGACAGTGATGATGAAAGTGATCAAGAGAATATATCTAAGGATAATGCAGATAAATCTACCACCAATGAAGCACAAAACTCAACATTTGTCGAGTTGCATAATGCTTCATTCGTCGGAAGGCAATCTGCGTTATCCGTCGGAAGATAACCAGCTTCATCCGTCGGTACTTAAAATTTACCATCCGTCGGGTTATCAAGAGGAGCAGGAAGTCAAGATAGATCACCTATAGAAAGTTCCCCTTTCTCAAATCAAATATCCACAAACTCAGGGGTTTTTTCTAACAATCAAAACTCAATCACACATCAAGAAAACAATAAGGTTTCTTCATCTAGAGCTAATCTACCTCAACAAAGGAAGTGGACAAAAGATCACCCCTTTGAGCTTATTATTGGTGATGTTTCTTCTAGAGTTCAAACAAGAAGAGCAACTCAGGAAGAATGTCTATACAACAGCTTTCTTTCCAAGGAAGAACCAAAGAAGGTAGAAGAAGCTTTGTTGGATCCTGATTGGATTTTAGCTATGCAGGAGGAGCTAAACCAATTTGAAAGGAATAATGTAGAGAAGCTGGTGCCCAAGCCTAAAGGAAGAATCCAATAGACACCAAGTGGGTATTCAGAAACAAGATGGATGAAAATGGCATAGTTGTAGGAACAAAGCTAGATTGGTTGCTAAGGGCTATTGTCAGCAAGAAGGAATAGATTTTGATGAAACATTTGCTCCTGTAGCAAGACTTGAAGCCATCAGAATCTTCTTAGCCTATGCAGCTCATGCCAATTTCAAAGTCTATCAAATGGATGTCAAAAGTGCCTTTCTGAATGGATTTGGAGGAAGAAGTTTATGTCAGTCAACCTCCTGGTTTTGAAGATCCAAATTTTCCAGAATATGTCTATTATCTTCTGAAAGCACTTTATGGACTGAAGCAAGCACCTAGAGCCTGGTATGACACTTTATCAAAGTTCCTTTTGGAAAATCACTTCACAAGAGGTACTGTAGATAAAACTTTATTTTTCAGAAATGTTAATGGCTCTAGTATACTTGTTCAAATCTATGTAGATGATATTATTTTTGGTTCTACAGATGAGAAACTTTGTAAAAAGTTTGTCAAATTGATGCAAAGTAAGTATGAAATGAGTATGATGGGAGAACTAACTTACTTTATTGGTTTACAAGTTAAGCAAGTTAGTGATGGAATATTCATTAGTCAAACTAAATATATTTTTGATCTTTTAAAGAAGTTTGATCTAATGGATTGCACATTTGCAAAAAACTCCCATGGCCACTGCAACTAAGCTTGAATTAAACACTACTGAAAAGTCTGTGGATATTTCAAGTTATAGAGGCATGGTTGGCTCACTTTTATACTTAACAGCTAGTAGGCCAGATATAATGTTTGCTACATATTTATGTGCTAGATTTCAGGCTGATCCTAGAGAATCTCACTTAATAGCTATTAAGAGAATTTTCAGATATCTCAAGGGAACACCAAACCTTGGCATTTGGTACCCTAGAGATTCTGGTTTTGATCTAACTGGTTATTCAGATGCAGATTATGCAGGTTGTAGAATTGATAGAAAGAGTACAACAGGAATCTGTCAATTTCTAGGAAACAAGCTTGTGTCCTAGTTCAGTAAAAAGCAAAATTCAGTTTCTACTTCTACAGCTGAAGCTGAATATATTGCTGCTGGCAGTTGCTGTGCACAGATTTTATGGATGAGAAATTAATTGCTAGACTATGGTTTGCAAGTTGAGAGGATTCCTATTTTATGTGATAACACAAGTGCAATTTCCATCACTGAAAATCCAGTACAACATTCAAGGACAAAGCACATAGATATCAAGTACCATTTCATAAGGGAACATGTAATGAATGGTACTGTGGAACTACATTTTGTTCCCAGTGAGAAGCAGCTTGCAGATATCTTTACCAAACCACTGGATGAATCCACCTTTTCAAGGTTGGTAAGTGAGTTAGGTATGCTTAATTACTCTTAAATCTATCTGAGTTAATTTGCAAGTTGAAATGCAACCAGAGATTTAATTGATTTTTCAGTCTAGGATGAAATTTTGGCCAAGTCAAAATTTACATCTCGACAGATGACCCTTATCCATCGAGTTTGGTCATCCATCGAAATACAATTTACTAATAAAAATCAATTACTTTTCCGGAATATTTTATGTCTCGACGGATAAAAGTTTATCCTCATCCGTCGAATTTTCTTAATCTAAGCCGTTAATTCCCTGTACATTATCCATCGAGTATACTTACAGTTTGTAAGCATGACACGACGAATAATGGGATGAATTTTTACAGTTTATTTTTAAACGGCTATTTTAGGCAATTTCTATTGGTTACTTTATTTTACTTTATTATTTTTATCAGTTATTTTTGAGATAGTATAAAAGCTTATTTCATTGCAATTGCTTTTCTTTTATCATTCTCAATTCAACTGCTCTAATTTCACTCTCTCTCAAAGCACTTACTCTCTTTCTCTCCAAGCTCTTATTCTCTAACAGTGGCACCTGTTGTAAAGATTATGTCTCAAATTGGGTTCATTTATGAGAAGAACAATTTCACTGCATTAGTGAACAAGGGTATTCAACAATCAGATGACTATCACAAGATGATTGACTTTGTGAAGAATTGCAAGCTCAATTATGCCATGCTGGAATCACCTACAATTTTCTGTGAAGTTGTTGAAGAGATGTGGACCACTGCTACCTACAATTCTACAGATAAGACCATCACTCTAACCATTAAAGGTAAAGAATTCTATATAAATAGTGATGTGATAAAAGCATGTTTCAAAATTCCTGATAACAATGTGACTTCACCACACACTGACACTGATATAATCAATATGCTCAATTCCATGCACTATGCACTTCCCACTTCTAAATTGAGTGATATTAGAAGAATGGGTCTTCGGAAAGAGTGGAGTTTCTTGTGTGATGTAGTTACAAAGGTTTTCTCAGGAAAGATCAGTAATTTTGATTCAGTGAATATTTCCATGCTTAACATGCTATACATGCTAGTTACAGATAAATTTTATAATTTTAGTGACCTTGTCTTGTTTGAGTTAGGTTTTAAATTAGGGGAGTTAAATAAAAGAGGTAAAAATGTGTATTATGCTAGATTTCTTATGTTATTGGCTAACCACATATGTGAAGAGATTGTGCTTGAGAACCCAAACAACAAACTAGATTGTTGGGTTCAAGAGAGAAGGCTCATTGCAGATTTGAATAGGGTCAATCATCACAAGGATGTGCCAATGTTCTACTTTCCTGTAATGCAAGCACCTCAGGTAAGTGAGGTAAGTTCATCCATCCCTACAACTATTCCAACCTCCACACTTTCTTTGAGTTCAAGAGTAGCTATGACAACTGTGCCAATGACCAAACAGTTACCTACCAAAGCTGCCAAACCTACTATTATTTCATAATCCAAATCAAAGAAAGCCCCTTCTGGTATCTCCCAAAAGATGCCAGTTGAAAAATCCACTAAAGCCAAAGAGGGGAGTGTGAAGGAGGGTAAGTTAGGCGAGGGAAGGGGTGAACATAAAAGAAACCCCAAGAATAAGGTTGGAGAGTTGAGTGAATCCCAGCCTAGCCACACTGCAGTTTCCCAACAAACTGTAGTGCTTAAAAAGGACAAAAGCTCATTTCTAGTTGCATCCTCCCTAAAAATGTAGCTATTGAACAAAGCTCTCAACCAAGAGCACAGGCCAAGAGGGTTAGGGACACAAGCTCACCCCAAACTTATGCCAGAAAGAAGAAATCAAAAACCTTTGGGGATGCACAGGGTACACACACTGTGCAAACTGGTGCTAAAGACACAGTCACTGCACCTTCACAAATTCAGCTTGATGTGGCTCTAATAAATGTGGAGTCACAGCCAAAATCTCTAGTTATAGAAGCACCTCAGAGACCATACTCACCAACAAATTCTCTGGATGTGGATATGATAAACACATCAATTCCTGATTCCCCTTCTTTAACTCTGTTGGGGAAGCCAAAATCTAGTGCAAGTGAGCATCATCTTTTAGATGATTTGTTGGCTCACTTGCCAATTCTTTCGGGAACTGTTGTGTCATCTGTGCCTAAAATATCTTCAATTAGCACAGAGTCAACAATAGTTTCTATTCCCAGCTCATTCATTTTTACTCTCTCGACGGATGAACAGATTGTATCCCGACGGATAAGCCTAACAGCAGTTATCCGTCGGATAGCAAAACCACTCACTCGATGGATATCACTCATCCGTTGAGTATCTCTGAACAGCTTCAAACTTCAATTATTTCAAGTGCAGAAGATTTAGTGGTTGTACAGTCACTCTTAGGATTGAGAGAGAAGAGTGTTTTGAGTGAGAGTCTGGGTTGCTCCCAGGAAAAAGGAGAGGAAATGAGTGAAAATCTGCAATCCATTTCTTCAGGATTGGCAAAAGGGAGTGAGAGGAGTCCCACCTCAGTAGGTGAAGGTGAGGGTGTGAGGGTGGGGAGCCAGGGTGAGACCCTGATGCAACAAAAGAGAGAAAATGAGAGAAATGCACGTACTGGAGCAATAAGGATGGATGTCATTGCTAGTGAGTCAATGAATGCCCAGGATGCAGACAGGGAAGGACTATCTCAGCATCCTAAAGCTGTTATATATTCTACTTCCCTTGATACTGAGGCATTTACTCACCCTGTTCCAGCTTATCAAATTCTAGCTGAACAGGGTAATAACAATGCAGAAAGGATGCTCAATCTGGTGCATACCACCCAGTCTATACAAAGGGCTAAGGATGCCATCACAGCTTTGCCTTCTACAGTTGGTGATGTGGACTATGAGACTGGGGGTTCAGCTGATTTCTTTGGAGATGGGAGTGGGGATAGTGAAGATGAAGCAATGGACATAGGGGGAGAAGTAGGCTCAAGCTCTAGGTCAAGTATGCCATCATGGGCATTCTCAAAGAACTGTGATGAGCATTACTTCAAGACAACCCTGATCCAGTTAATCAATCAGACAAATACTGCTCTTCAAACCACTACCAATGCAAGCACCAAGAAGCTCCTTCAGGCACATCTTGCCTCCCTGCAACTTCAGCAAATATAAGGCCTCCAGCATGCTAGAGATGTGGATTCTATGAAGGGTGATATTGAGGAGATGAAGAAGGCTATTTCAGACAGGATAGATTCTAAACTTCCAGAAGCTACAATGCTTGACATCAAGAAGAAATTAAGGAAAAATTCTGATCTGTCAACCAAGATAGATGCCTTGGATACAAGAATGTTAGCCATGGAAGCATCTTTGACTGCCATTCATCTCCATCAAGCCCAACAGACTAATCTACTTCAAAAACTGGTGGCAGCTCAAACCCCCTCCACAACTCAACTTGATGATAACAAAAAGGGGGAGAAAGGACCAAGTGAGGGGAGAAGCTTCAGATACAAATCAGTAAAGTAATTATGCCTTCAATTACTATCTCAAAGCCACCAGTCACAGATGGTATAGATCTGATTCAAGCAGCAACAACCAACTTGAAAGTTGTTGAGAAAGAAAAGTTGAGTTTGGTCAACTGAAAGAAGATTGATGAGGAGATACAGAAGAAATTTGAACTTGTCAAGGAGCCAGTTAAGTCAGCCATCCATCACTCTCAAGTCAAGCAAATTAGTGTGAATGAGATGAGCATGAACTATCTGGAAAGAGGATAATCTTCCTGAATCAAGTCTCCAAAGGCTGAAATGATTCTTAAACCAAGGGCAAACTACTCAAAATCATCCTTGAAGAACCCCTTGGACACTGTGTATGAGACACCCAAGCCTGATGAGAAGAAGCTTCTGTCAAGATCAATTGCCTTCTATAAAGATCCAGTTGATTCATCTTCTAAAAGGAGAATTGCTAAGATTGTCAGGAATGGGAAAGAAATTTGTGTGGTGGCTGGATATCCTCAATTTGCTCAAGCAAATAGAGAAGAAAAAGCTCGATTGAAGCAAGAAAAGAAGCAGGCTGCTCTAGATGCTAGAAAGGCTAAACAAAAGAGAGAGCAGATTGCTATCTTGGCCAAGCTACATGCTGTAAATTCATCACAACAAATTCCCTCTCAACCATCTGAAGCTACTGAATCAAGAAAGCAAGTTGAAGAACAGAAGAAATCTCCAAGAAAGAAAGAATTGGCTAAAATAACTAAAAGGAGACTGGATATTGTTGACAAGGAATTGGAAGATCAATTTCCTAAGGAATCCACACCAGCTACAACTCAAGCATCAAAGCCCTCTGCGGTATTTGAAGACAAGGGTGGTGGATCCCTACAGGAATATTCATGGTGAACCTATTGTGCCCAAGGATGAGCCAATAGAATGGGAGAACATACCAATTCCAGACTTCAATCTACCAATCCTTAGCAAGCCAAAAAGGACAAAGTCAAGACCAGTCAAGAAAGTGAAGTTGTAACCTCTCAAATCCAAATCTATAGCCAAAGATCAACCCAAAGTCAATAGGGGAGACTATCTGTACTTGTGTGACATCAAAGAATTTTCTGATCTAAATCTCTATCTGGATGAACTAGATGAAGTAAGAGGTATTGATGTATACAGAAACCTACCTGAAAGGTTAGTGTTCAAGTACAAAGAAGGAAAGGAGATCCAGTGGCCACTTCACAGGATTCTTCAAGAGAGCCAAGCTGTACTGATTAAAGTTTATTCATCCTTGAAGAAGAACTTTGGGTTCAATGTCACTGCAAGAAGACTAGTATTGAAGTAGATTGAAGAACTAAGGAGTGTTAGAGCTAAAGATGCACTCCCAAAGACTCTAATCATCCCTTACAAAGAGAGAAGAGTGCATCTAAGGCCATACTGGCTGATGGAGTTCATAGATGATAAAGGTGTGAGAAGATTCTTTAAATTAGAAGACCAATTGAGCATCTCTAGCAATGAGACTCTTTTGGAAATGCAAGGAAAGCTAAATCTCTCAGAATCTGATGAACTGGAATTCCACAGGCAGCTCCAAAATCAGATTGATGAAAATAACAGAAAGCTTTAAAGAAGATCCAAACCTTCAAGAAACTAGATAAATCTGCTCAGGCTAGAGGAGCATCTTGAAAATGAATGTGAGGTAAACTTTGTACATTTTGTTATTTAAAGCACTTTTCAGTATTATCTACTTTCTTTTAAAGTTGTATGTTTAGGGTGTTTTGTTATCATCAAGTATCTCTTAATTTATGGCTACAATTCCAGTAGACATAAATTAGGGGAGATTGTTGTGCATATGTTGTGTACTTGATGATTACATGAACAAAACACCTAAGTAGATTTTACTTGGTGAAATAATGTAGCACTCGACGGATAAGAATTTTAGTCCCGACGGATAACTCATAATAGTCCCGACGGATGATGACTTATTATCCATCGAGTGAGTAGCTTATGTAATAATGAGTCTGTAGCACATTTCTGCATACACCTTTGTATAGATTCTGTAGTAGCATATAAGTCATGTTGACTTTAACTAGATATGCAGAATAAGTTGATTAATTGTACATAAATGATGTCTTCTAATTTTGCATAAATGAATTGAAGTCAAGTGCCAAAATAGCTACCGACGGATGATTAACAAAGCCATCGACGGATGATCAAATGGCTATCAACGGATGTTCAATATAGCAGTCGACGAATGATCAATAAAGCCATCAACGGATGATCATAAACTCGACGGATGATCATGCACTCAACGGATAAAGAATTCAAATATCAGTTGACAGTGACAGCATAGTCACATGCGTCGAAGTGTATGCAAATGGAATGAGGAAGCCTATTAACTGGGTAATAGAGAACAAAGTAGCAAAGTATTAGACCCGATAGTTTTTATAATGATCCTGTCTTTTGATTTTGTAATCTTGGTAATATATAAACCAAGAAGTAGCAAATAGAAAAACATGAATCTGGGAACACAACAAGAGAAACATTTGTAAGAAGAATTATTAGCATTTCGTTGTATTCTCAGTAGTTCAATATTTGTAAGCAGCTGTGAGCATATTTGCACACAGGGTTCTCTCGATATATAATATATATCTCTGGTGGAATCATTCAAATCCACCAGAAAGTTTTTAAAGACTCTTGTTTTTAATTACTTGTGTTTTGATTCACTTAAGTTTTTATTTCACATTGTGCTAATCAATACACTTATATTTATATTTGAGTTAGAACACTTTATTTCAAGAAAAAGTTTCAAGAATTACATTCAACCCCCCTTCTGTAATTCTTGTCATATTTTAAGGGACTAACAGTGATGCAACTGGAGATTCAAGAATAACATTATCTAAATTCTGATCATCAGAATTTATCTCCAGAGCTGGCCTCTTTGATGTAGATGGTATCTCAGCATCTAAGATTAGAGATTTGACTATAGATGGCTGAGCTTCAGTAGTTGGAGCTTCCAGATAAAGAACCTGAGGTATATTCAAATTGTGAATATCTATCTCAGAGCTGTCAGTTTGTTCTTTAGCATCATCTGTAGCTTTTATTGGAGAGTCAGGAGGGGTAACCACTATATCAGTAGCAGTGTCTGTGGCTTGAGCTGGAGAAATCAGAGCTTCAATAATGATTGGTTCTTGTGAGATTAGAGATTCCTGATCCCCTTCCTCTGCTTCTTCATTATCTTCTGATGAAGATTTAGCCAAATACCTCCTAGCCTTCATTTTCTTCAATCTCCGTGCCAAAGAAGGAGTTGCTGTTGCAGTATCAGAATTTACAAATTTCCTTGTCAAAAGTATCAGAACTTTGAGCTGCTGTTTCTTTCTGAGAAGTAACATTCTCAGCTTAATTTATCACAGGTTCTGATGCAGGAATCTGTGCTTCAATTGTTTCATCCTCAAATCAATAAAATTTATTATTGACCATAATTGTAATCAAAATATTCATCACAGGATAAAGTGAAAAATAGATGAAGTAAAGATTAACAAATTGCAATTAAAATATGCACAGTCACATAATTTGAGAAACAGAGACTAAATCTTGCAATTAAAGGAAATTTCATTAATATATCAGATGAGTACATTTCATGAAATTTATCAATTACATGCAAAAATTATAAGATAGTCCTATTCTAAGATTCTTAACATCAACAGCCTTAGTCCTAGTCTAAGAAGCTTGACAAAGCTGATGGTGAAGAGAAACGGATGGATGACAATTAATTCTTCTTCATGCTTTCAACAAAGAGTACAACAAGATGAATGATTTTCTCCTGCTATTTAAGAATACGAAGATGAACTTCTCTTTGGAAAGACAACAGGTCATTTTTGATGTTGTCTGGAAGTTGAATCCAGATGTCGAATGGAATGTTGTTAATAGGAAATGAAGTCGGAATTCCATTTCGAAAAATGGTCACAGTGTCTGTGCCATAGCAGTAAAACCATCTAAAATGTGTCATTGTTTGAGAGAAATGAAAAGATGTGATTTTACTGATGATTGATCAGGCATTTAAATAGCCAATGGAATACCAAGGGACGCGAGGACTGTTTAACAATTACAAGTAAAAATAATGATGCCTCGACTCCCTAGACCGATGTGTAATAATAACAGTCAGTAAAAAGTTAAAGCAGGAGTTAATGGGCACGGGAAATAATTAACAATTGTTGTGCACATGCAGTTTTTCAAGACCAACACGTTTACCACTAACCCATAATGATTATGACTGTTTTTATTTTACCCAAATATATTCTGATTTAAATATGACTGTTTTAGATTTTACCACAAATAAGTCAAGTAAAGAATAATGCCACATAAGCATCAAGGATTAGAGCTGGCAATTCTTTCGTTTCGTGTACTTTCGTATTTCGTGTCATGAATGTCCAACCCAAATCCGAACCGTTAATGATTCATTTCGTTTCGTATTAGTGTACCTTCATTTCGTGTACGTTTCGTGTCGTGTTTCGTGTAATTTAAAATTAATAATAAAAATAAAGATAAATAAAATCTATATTTAAATATTAGGTTTTTATTAGTCGAGTCTTAAGTTAATAAGTCATAAAGACTCAAATGTATTCAATTATAATGAAATTTAAATTTGAATCTATTTCATGTACATATTATATGTAAAATATTATTGCAAGATATATTTATTCATATAATTTTGATAAATTTATTTAAAAATTTATTTATTTTGTGTACTTTCGTTTCGTGTCGTGTACCCAAGTGTAAACCCAAAACCGACACTAAATTCATCCGTGTAATTTTGTGTTCGTGTACTTTCGTGTTCGTGTACCAAAAATGTTAAACCAAACCCGTTATTTTCGTGTCGTTTTCATGTCGTGTTATCGTGTTGTGTATGAAATTGCCGGGATTTAATATCAGAACTTAACTTATATCAGATTTTAACAGTCATCAGAATCTGGCTTCTGTACTCAATAAGTGAATGTTTGTTTCTATAATTCTCCATACAAAGACTGACTTGTTTTCCTCAGAGTTTAATCATCAGAACTTCCATCAGAACTTGTCCTCGGAAATTATGTAAATGACACTTAACTGTTTGTCAAAAACAACTTAATCACCACAGTAATTTTCATCATTCATATGGAGTGAAAGTGTGTGCATTCAGCAGAATATCAGATAAAGATTAAAGTCTGATAAACTTCAGTACATCTTAGAAATAAGGCTTAACTGAGAAAACTGCTTAAAATCTGTCATCAATCATGAAGTCTATTATAGAACAAATTTATGCATGAGTCCACCTCAACTGTTTGTGCTCATTTTATGCATCTTTTGAAATTCCTTTTTACAATGGCTTCTCAGTGTAAGTGAGTCACGACTATTTATCAGAATTTATGCTGTTGTCAGAGTATTTCTCCAGTAATCAGAGAATGTGAAAAGTCACCAAGAAAATTTATTTGCTTTTCTAATGCATATTACTTAATACCAGCAATGCACTTGGGTCTTCCCTTCCACATATTTACTCTAGATCTCAAATGAGTACCTGACTTTTATTCTTTTCTTTTCTTTTCTTTTGATAAGTGAGGCTTATTAGCATGTAGTTCATCCTTAAGATTTACTGGCATCAGAATTTGACAGATAAGAAACAAGATTCTAGTTTGTGACTTAGTAATAAGATACACAAAGTAAACTTGACTAAGCTCAATATCAGAATTTGCTTGTGTTAATGAGTTTCCACATGAACAACTAAGTCAAACATGGGATTTCTAGTATGTTAAAGACTACTAGGTCAGCATCTAGCACAATTATCCTTATTAGATTGAATAGTCACAGAACATTCAAAACACTTATCAGAGTATATAGATCCACATCAGATAACAATCAGCATTTAATGAATTTTCAAATTAAGCACATGTTAGATATATTTGATAATGTCATGGCTAATATGTTTTATGTTTAGATTTCAGATCTTATTTGAACAGAACAAATCAGTACTTAACTGATCAGTACTTATACTGGAAGTCAGAACTTAAGGGATATCAGTACTTATGTTATCAGGAGATAGATATCAGAACTTAAGTGCTGAAGGACGATCAGATAAGGACAGTAGCTGATTAAAGTTAAGAAGATCAAGATAAACATAAGAAGAGATATGCATGAAGAAGGAATTCCGTGAAGAATGGAATACTTGGAATAGAAGATATCTGATTGATATATTTTAGGAAGCAGAATTATATTCCATATCAATTAGCGAATATCTTGTAACTGTGTAGTATATAAACACAGACATAGGGTTTACACTATAAGTGTTATCATTATCGAGAATATTATTTATTATAACCCTAGCAGCTCTCGTGATATTTTGTTCATCACTGAGAGATAACAGTTCCAGATTGTAACAGAGTTTATTGTTTAAATAAAGTTTGTTTTCTGTTACATAAGTTCTTGAAGTTTGATTTGATTGTAATAAACACTGTATTCACCCCCTCTACAGTGAAAGTGTGACCTAACAAGTGGTATCAGAGCTATCTGTTAACACACATACAGTTAAAGATCCAAACACAATCATGTTTCTGGAAGCAACAGATCCAGAATACCTTGATAGAATCAAGGAAGGGCCTCACAAACCTACCAAGCTCGCTGTTGTAGTTGCAGGTGAAGCAGCAATGACCGTACCAAAGGAAAAGAATGATTACACTGCTGAAGATATAGCATCTATTGCTAAGGATGCCAAGGTACGTCACTTATTGCATAGTGCCATTGATAATGTAATGTCAAACAGGGTAATCAACTGCAAGACTGCTAAGGAGATATGGGATGCACTGGAGACAAGGTGTCAAGGAACTGAAACAGTTAAGAAGAACAGGAAGACAATACTCACTCAAGAGTATGAACACTTTGACTCTAGGACTAATGAGTCATTGACTGATGTATATGATAGATTTGTCAAACTCTTGAATGACTTGTCATTAGTAAATAAGGAGTATGATCTTGAAGATACAAACCTCAAATTCCTGTTAGCTCTTCCTGAATGTTGGGATTTGAAGGCAACAACAATAAGAGACAACTACAATCTTGATGAAACAACTCTTGATGAAATCTATGGAATGCTCAAGACTCATGAACTTGAGATGGAACAAAGAAGCAAGAGGAAAGGAGGAAAGTCAAGGACAGTTGCTCTCAAGGTTGAAGAGGAATCCCCCAAACCACCTTCCTCAAAGAAAGATAAGGGTAAAGCTCTTATCATAAAATCTGATACTGAGTCATCAAGTTCTGAGAGTGATGATGACTCAGATTCTGAAAGCTTGCCTGAAACTGATGCTGATGAGGAGATGATGAAGCTGTGTGCTCTTATGGTGAAAGGAATCACAAAGATTGCATACAGGAAGTTCAGGAAGGGAAAGAAGTTTTCCAGGAAAGGCATAAGTTCTGATAAGAAGAATTTCAGAAGATCTAAAGGAAGAGGAGGAAAGTCTGACAGAGGAGATTACGCTAATGTTAAATGTTATAATTGTGGTGAGAAAGGCCACATATCTCCTGATTGCAAGAAGACCAAGAATGACAAAGGCAAAGCTCTTGTCACAAAGCAGAAAAGCTGGACAGACACCTCAGACTCTGAAAGTGAGGAGAACTATGCATTGATGGCAAATGCTGATAAATCAAGTTCTGAGAGCAGTTCTGAAGCTGCTGAAACAAAGGTACCTCAGACTACTTATGCTTTTCATACTGATGATATTAATGAGTTGAGAAGATATCTTAAAACCATGTTTGTTAGTTATAGAGATCAAACTTTAACATGTGAAAGATTAACTTCTGAAAATCTTGCTTTTAGGAAAAGAAATGATTTCTTAGAAAAAGAGTTAGTCATGTTTCATCAAACTCAGCAGGATAGAGATGATGCTTTTTATGTTAGGGATGAAGTGCTAAAAATGAATGAATCTCTAAAAACTGAGTTAGAAAAGGAGAGAGAGATTATCAGAACTTGGACTAACTTTGGCAAAACAACTCAAAATTTGCTAAGCAGTGGAAACTGGAAAGAGGGCTTAGGCTATGGAGAAAATAAAAAAGGAACTGTAGAAATTAAGCCTGTTGATAAGCAAAAGCCAAAGTTAAAACCTGTTAAGTTTGTAACTGAAAAATCCGAAAATGAGAAATCAGAAGTTAAAAAGGAATTAGCTTCTGACAAACTAAAACAGGAAAAGACAGCTGAAGTTAACATAGGCTTAATGACAAAGAAGCAGCTTAAGCATAAGCTGAAAGATGTTAAGAATATAAACAAGGTAAAATCACCTAGGAAAAACAGGAATGGAAAGGAAGGTGTGAATAAAAGCAATAACTATAAATCTGTTCCTGATGCTCCTAGGAAAGCATGTCATAACTGTGGAAGTTCTAACCATCTGGCTTCTTTTTGCAGGAAGAATAAGAATATTAACTCCTTATCTACAAAGTCAGGAGTTAAGAGTCAGTCTGTTAGATACAAACCACAAAATCCTTGTTTTCATTGTGGTAGTTTATGGCATTCCATTTATACTTGTAAGGAATATCATAGTTTGTACTATGATTATTATCAAATAAAACCTTCTTTAAAGAAAGTTTCTGTTGTTCCTTCTAGTATAAGTTCTGATAAGAAAACTGTTAACATAAAATCTGATGTTAAATCCGCTGCAAATGTTAACAAACCTAAAAAGGCCAAAGGATCCAAGCAAGTCTGGGTCCTTAAAACTAATAATTAGTGGTCTTTTTGATTGCAGGGCAACAGGAAAAATATTTTAGTTCTGGACAGTGGATGTTCAGGACATATGACTGGAAATAAGGCCCTGCTATCAGACTTTGTGGAGAAAGCTGGCCCAAGTGTTTCTTATGGAGATGGCAACATTGGAAAAACTTTGGGATATGGCAATATCAATCTTGGGAATGTCATTATTAAAGATGTAGCTCTGGTCTCAGGACTTAAACACAACTTACTGAGTATAAGTCAAATCTGTGACAGAGGTTATCATGTTGATTTCTTTGCAGAACATTGTGAAATAGTTAGTAAATCTAAAGGAAAAATTGTTCTGAAGGGATTCAGGCGTGGTAACATTTATGAAGCTAAGCTTTCAACAAGTTCTGATGGTTCTGCAATCTGTTTAGTGAGTAGAGCCTCAACTGAAGAAAGCTGGAATTGGCACAAGAAACTCTCTCATTTAAACTTCAACAAGATAAATGAACTGATCAAGAAAGATCTTGTGAGAGGACTGCCAAAATCAGTGTTTGTTCCTGATGGTCTTTGTGACTCATGTCAGAAGGCTAAACAAAGAAAATCTTCGTTCAAGAGCAAGACTGAATCATCAATTCTTGAGCCTTATTATCTACTTCATGTTGATCTATTTGGTCCAGTGAATGTCATGTCTATTGCAAAGAAGAAATATGCATTGGTCATAGTAGATGAGTTCACCAGATACACATAGGTGTATTTCTTGCACACAAAAAGTGAAACTGCATCTATCCTGATTGATCATGTCAAACATCTGGATAAATTGATTAAAGATTCTGTGAAAATTTTGAGGAGTGATAATGGCACTGAATTCAAGAATTTGATAATGGAAGAGTTCTGCAAAAATCATGGAATAAAGCAGGAATTTTCTGCTCCTGGAACTCCACAGCAAAATGGAGTTGTTGAAAGGAAGAATAGAACTCTAATTGAAGCTGCACGAACAATGCTTGAAGAAGCAAAGCTTCCAACCTATTTCTGGGCTGAAGCTGTGCAGACTGCTTGTTTTACTCAAAATGCAACACTCATTAACAAGCATGGAAAAACACCATATGAGATGGTGAAGAACAAAAAGCCAAATCTCAAATACTTTCATGTATTTGGATGTAAGTGTTTTGTTCTCAAGACTCATCCTGAACAGCTATCCAAGGTTGATCTAAAAGCTGATGAGGGAATCTTTGTAGGATATCCACTTTCTACAAAAGCCTTCAGAGTCTATAATTTGAGAACAAAAGTGGTCATGGAATCTATCAATGTCTCTTTTGATGACAAGAAGATCACTGGACTTGAAGATTGCATTGATCATGATAAGCTGAGATTTGAAAATGAAGATTCATATTCTGATACCTCAAGTCCTGACAGTCTAACTCCTGATACTGTAAATTCTGATGGATTAAACTCTGATGTTATTGAAACTGTGGTGACTACGTCAAAGGAAGATGCACCAATGCAGGGGGAGCATACTCAAGATATTATCACATCTCAAGAAGCATCAGAACATACATCTGGCTCTTCAAATTCTGATTCGTCAAGTTCTGATAAGCCAAGTACTGACAGTGCTGAAAATCTAAATACTGAAGGATCCAACTCAGAGAGCATAGTTTCAGGGGGAGCATCAGAAAATGAAACCGAAGACAGCATGAATCATGGGGGAGCATCCAGTTCTAGAGAAAATCTTCCATCTGCAAGGAAGTGGACAAAATCACATACACCTGATTTAATAATTGGAAATCCTGAGGCAGGTGTCAGAACTAGAACAGGTACTTCGAATGAATGTCTTTACAATTCTTTTCTCTCTCAGTCTGAGCCAAAGAAAGTGGAAGAAGCTCTTCAAGATGCTGATTGGGTGCAAGCAATGCAGGAAGAGTTGAATGAATTTGAAAGAAACAAAGTCTGGACCTTAGTGCCAAGACCCAAGAATAGATCGGTTGTTGGTACAAAGTGGGTATTCAGAAACAAAACTGACAGTGATGGCATAATTGTAAGGAACAAGGCAAGGCTGGTTGCAAAAGGATATTCTCAACAGGAGGGAATTGACTATGATGAAACATTTGCTCCAGTTGCTAGGTTAGAAGCCATAAGGATATTCATGGCTTATGCTGCTCACAAAAAGTTTACTGTCTTTCAAATGGATGTGAAAAGTGCTTTTCTCAATGGAGAATTGGAAGAGGAAGTATATGTTGAACAACCTCCAGGCTTTGTAGATTCCAAACATCCAGATTATGTCTACAGGCTTGATAAAGCACTTTATGGACTTAAGCAAGCTCCTAGAGCATGGTATGAGACTTTAGCTCAGTTTCTTCTGGAAAGTGGATTCAACAGAGGAACTATTGACAAAACATTGTTCTATCTCAACCATGGCAAGGACTTACTTTTGATCCAGATTTATGTTGATGATATTATTTTTGGGTCTCCAAATGACAAACTTTGCAAAAAGTTTGCCAACCTAATGCAGTCAAGATATCAGATGAGTATGATGGGAGAACTTAGTTATTTTCTGGGCCTTCAAGTCAAGCAGAGTGAAGAAGGAACTTTTATTTGTCAATCTAAGTACACCAGAAACTTGCTGAAAAAATTTGGAATGCAAGACTGTTCAAGTGCATCCACTCCCATGGCCACTGCAACAAAACTGGATAAGGATACTGGTAATTCAGTAGATATTACTGATTACAGAGGTATGATTGGCTCACTTCTCTATCTAACTGCTAGTAGACCAGATATCATGTTTGCTACCTGTCTTTGTGCAAGATTTCAAGCAGATCCAAGAGAACCTCACTTAACAGCTGTAAAAAGAATCTTTAAGTATCTTAAAGGAACAGCTGATCTAGGATTATGGTATCCTAGAGAATCAGATTTTAAATTAATAGGTTACTCAGATGCAGATTTTGCAGGTTGCAAAATTGACAGGAAAAGCACAAGTGGTAGCTGCCAATTTCTTGGAGGCAGGTTGGTTTCTTGGTATAGCAAGAAACAAAAGTCAATTTCCACATCAACTGCAGAAGCAGAGTATATTGCTACAGGAAGCTGCTGTGCACAGATTCTCTGGATGAAGAATCAGTTACTAGATTATGGGTTAACGTATTTCAAAATCCCTATTTACTGTGATAATCAAAGTGCTATTGCTATGACAGGTAATCCAGTTCAACACTCTATGACAAAGCACATCAGCATCAGGTACCATTTCATCAGGGAACATGTGGATGAAGGTACAGTGGAATTGCATTTTGTTCCCACAGATCAACAAGTAGCAGATATCTTCACAAAACCACTGTGTGAAGCTACCTTTTCAAAATTGGTAAATGAACTTGGAATGATTTCAGGTTCTTTCTCTAAATCTGCTTAAACTTGTTCTATGTTATCAGACTTTATGATCAGTATTTACAGAATTAATCTCTTTGTATATTCTGTGCATTAATTGATAAATGTCTTTAAGTACTGACTGTTGTCTGATATATGTTTCTAAACTCTGATAAGTGATATGTCTGTTTCAGTAACTATTCAATCCTATGAGGATAACTGTGCTAGATACTGACCTACTAGTCTTCAATAAACAAATGATCCCATGAAAGAAGTAATTATTTCTGTGGAAATCTTATGACACAAGCAAATTCTGATAACTGAGCTTAGTTAAGTTTACTTTGTATATCTTATTACTAAGTCACAAATTAGAATAATGCTACTCATCTGTTTAAGTTCTGATTCTAGTAAAACTGCTGAATGTACTAAGTGCTGATAAACCTCACTTATCAAAAGAAGAAGAACAATAATCAAAGAATAATATCAGGTACTCCTTTGAGATCTAGAGTAAAAATGTGAAAGGGACGACCCAAGTGCATTGCTGGTATTAAGTAAATATGCATTAGAAAAGCAAAATATTTTCTTGGTGACTTTTCACACTCTATGATTACTGGAGAAATACTCTGATAATAGCATAAATTCTGATAAACAGTCGTGACTCACTTACACTGAGAAGCCTCTGTAAAATAGAATTTCAAAAGATGCATAAAATTAGCACAAAAACAGCAGAGGTGAACTCATGCATGAACTCATTTATCAGTAGGTTTCAGGATAATGGCAGCTCTTTAGCAAAATTTTAATTATGACTTATTTCTAAGATGTACTGAAGTAGATCAGACTTTACTCTTTGTCTGTTATTTAGCTTAATGCACACACACATCACTCCATATGAATGATGAAATTTCTGTGGTGGTCTATGTTATTTTAGATCAACAGTCATTGTGTCACTTTTGCACAAATTCTGAGGACAAGTTCTAGTTACACGTTCTGATGATTAAGTTCTAACGTTCATAACTAAGAACTTGTATGAGTATTTACTAAGATAGATATTCCTTGTTCGAGTTAAGACATTATGTTCTGATGACTGTTAAGTCTGGTATAGGTCTAAGTTCTGATTTTTCAGTCTAACCCTTTACTTGACTTATCTGTGAGTAAAATTTGGTAATAGTCTCAGATTAATTTCGAAATGTTGAAGTGGAAGATTAATAGTCTATGGTTAAAACATAATGGCACTCGTCCTTGAACAGTTCACTCTTGTTACATGTGTACATTCCTTTTCCAATGACAGTTATTCTTTTTCAAAGTCTAGGGAGACGAGGTAGAATTAATTCTACCTGTCTGCATTCAATATCTTTGTGTCTCTTGGCATTCTCATGCCTATATATGCAACCACTTCACATTAGTCTTCTCATCACACTTGTATCACAAATTCAGTCTTGTTTTTCATTTACTATCACAAATGGCTGAATTTGGCTGGTTCTACAATTACGGTGATGAGACTGTGCATGTCTTTTTGAATGGAATTTCAACTCCCTACCCTATCACCAACATCCCTCACAATCTCTGGATTCAATTTCCAGAGGTTATCAAACGTGATCTGGTGGCCGTTCGAAGAGACCTTCACTTTCGTCGTATCCGTCAGCAAGAGCGAATCATTCGACTCGCTATCTTGTTTGTCGAAGATAGGAAGAGGAGGATGTCTTAATCTCATCTTCTTCCTGTTCTTCTTCATCCTCAGCTTTGTCAGGCTTCTTAGCTAAGACTAAAGCTGTTGACGTTAGGATTAGAAGCTTAGGGAAAATCTTGTATTGATGTAATTTCTATTTCATATATGTATTGACTTGATATATTAATGAAAACTGTTTTTACTTCAAGATTTTGTCTCCGAGTTATTTTATCTGTAGTGTTAAATCCTGCTTGATATTCTGATGACCATTTAAATTTTGTCTTTATTTAAGTTCTGATTCTTTGTTAGCACTTATTCATCGAAATTATCTCGGTCATTTTTAACATGATTCATTTTCAGAATATTAATGTTGCAGTGAAAAACAATTCAATCAGTGCTAACGGTTTCAATTTTGAATTAAACCTGTGTCTCTTGATAACTGAAATGGTTTTTCCTTGAATCAAGGCAACTGGATAAGTAATCATTCCTGTTTTCTCGAGCCCAGTAACTATCCGTTATTACTGCATGTCTGACAGGTGTCCAACGGTAACATTTTTCTTCGAGTATAAGAACAACAGAGAGAAGATTTCTTTAATCTTTTACTTTCTTTATACTTTATCTCTCTTCTTACTTTTACTCTCTTTCTCATTCTTTCTCACGTTGGTTTTTCATACAGACATTATCTCACACACATAACAGGCATACTTGAATTTCAATATTTTTTCACATGGCACCAAAGGATTTAATCATTGATGGAGCAAAGTTTGTTCCAAACAACTATGCTGCGATTCTTGATCATGCTGAAGCTCCATCTGAATTGCATTTTGTGCAAGATCTTCTTGCACATAGTGAGGTTGGGTACGCCTTAACTCAGCCTGAATTATTTTCAAGTCAACAAGTTCTGCGGTTCTGGAGGACTGGAGTTTATGATGATGGTGGTAAATGAGGAACTCCCAGTATTATCTTCCAAGTGGGTGATTCTTCCTATGTAGTCACTCCTGGTACAGTACGAAGAGCATTACATCTTCCAGAAGATTGTACCTTCTCTATACCAGAGGAATCAGAACTTCGGGGGTTAATGACTGATTTGGGATATGAAAAGAGTCTGACGAAACTTGGACAGTTGAAACGGGCTAATATCAGAAGAGAATGGAGTTTCTTCTTCGATTGCATCACCAAGGCTTTTGGCAACAAGTGTTCAAATTTTGATGCCATCCCAATTCTGAGTCAACACATCGGGTATGCTATTATCCATCAAACTCATTTTGATTTTGCAACTGGAATAATTGGTTTTATTGGGGATAGGATGACAGAGGATCGAGATGTTGTTTATTTTGCTAGATTCTGTCAACTTATTTATACGTATTGTACTGCTGAACCCCAGTTAGTCAGCACTCAAACCCCACCTTTTAAGGTTGCAAAAAGGTACTTTAACGACCTGATAAATGCTGACACAAAGAAATCAATGGTGAGACAATTACAGATTCCTCAGTCTGTGAAACAGATTCTGGTAAATGCTGATCCTGCTACTTACAAATCTGTTTACTCAAATGTTCAACCAACTCACCATAACCAAAATCCATCAACCTCAGTCCCTACCTCTCATTCTACTCAACCTACCCTCAGAACTTATCTCAAATCCTATCTCTCCACTTCACAGACTGCTCAACCTTCTTCTTCAGCACCTACTGTGAAGCCTACATCCTCTAAGCCAAAGAGAACAAAGACTGTTCCTCAAACATCTCAGAAGAAGAGGAGGATTACTTTGAGAGATGAATCAGATTCTGAGGATCAGATTCCCTCTTCAGAACCTATGATAGATGAAGCTGAGAAGGCAACTTCTCAGAAGGATTCTGCAATTGGGGGTTCTAGGCTTCTCAAGAGGCTTAGACGTATGACGGTTCCTGCAACTCCCAAGGAATCCAAATCAACAAGGAAGTACAAGAAACAGAGGGCACAGAGGCCAGTTTCAGATGATGAGGAGGAAGCAGCTAAGGAAGGGGATCAGGAATCTCTGATCTCACAAGACAAGGAATTTGCTCCAGTCACTTCTTCTCCATCAACTCCATCTCAGGAACCTGTATCTGACAAGGCTAATTCACCTTCTATATCTCTTGTTGATCCAGGCACAAGTGCTGAAATTGATATTCAGAACTTGGTTGTGCCTGAAATACTTCTCTTAGAAGCTCCAACAGCAAATAATCCTTCCACAACACCTGTTACTGATGCTGTTCAAACTCCTGAGTTATCACTAACACCTTCTCTGCATCAAGATGATGATCAGATTTTAGGTGAGCATCAGGATATGGCTGTTGATCAGAACTTAGTATCAGATCAGCAATTAGAGGATGTTGAAGCCTCCATTGCTACTCATACAGTTGTCTTATCAGAAGATACTGATTCTTTAAGTTCTGATGCTGCAAATGTTGGAGATACTGGTGAAGCTGCTACAACTGTAGATGCTGATGAAGCAGGTCCTTCAGGACATACTCCTCCACTGACTCTTCCTAAGTCTGAACTGCTAAAGGAGTTTGTTATCAGGGATGCACCGGTACCTTGGAGTGAAACTCCTGCAGGTCAGGAGTGGACTAAGGAATGGAACTCAGTTTCATGTGTTCCAAATGCTTTACATCTTGCTGAGCACTTGACTAAAGCTGATGAAATGTTACATTCTGATGATTTTAAAATCCAGCTTAGAGTCACTGCATTGAGTACTAAACATCTACAAGGTCTTCATTCCAACACTCATGCAGAGCTACACAAGATTCAGGAGAACTTTATTAAACAGGAACAAGTTTGGAAACTTGATAAGAAAAAGTTCTTCCAACCTACCATTGACAGGGTTGCTTATATTGAGAAAACTCAAGAGAAGCAACAAGCTCAGATTGATCAAATTCTGACAAATCAAGCTTCTCAGCAATCGCAACTTACTGAAATCCAGACCTCAGTGGAACTACTTATCTCTCTTTTATTACCTGCTGATGCCAAAAAGGGGGAGAAGGTAATTAAGTCCAAATGCAAAACCAACAAGTCACTGCAAGGAAAGGATGATGGAAAAGATGACCAAGGAAACTCTGGAATGGGTGGTGGTCATAGTCAAGGTAGAAGGTTTACATCAAGACAAGCTAGTCACAGAACAAGTTCTGATACTGGGAAAAGAATAAGTTCTGCTGCTGGTAAAAGGATAAGTTCTGATGAACTTCTAGATCTTGATGAGGAAATGTCAAGACAGTTATTTCTTCAAGAAAATCCAGGGATGGACTTGGAAAGTTTAAAGGAAGAAGAAGCCAGACTTAAATCAGAGAAAGTCACATCTAAATCTGAAGCTTCTGGTAAAAAGTTACTTCCAAAACCTAAAGGCATTGTGATCAAAGAAAGGATACATACTGAAGAAACTTTGGCTAGATCACAACCACAGATAGATCCAAGATCCATGGGTAAAGAAAAGGTTGGTGAACCTATCAAGCCTTATGTACCTCCTGATGAAGAAGAAATTACTGATGGAAAAGATAATCTTGCTCTGACTTCAAGAAAAGTTCTTAAAACAACCTCTGACATGGCTCAAGTTGTTCAGAGTCAAGAAATTGTAAGTTCTGATATTCAGAAGAAGCAAGTAACCTCTGACAGTGCTCAAGTTAACTTGATATCAGAAAATAAATCTAAAACACTCCTACCAGGATTCACTAAAGCAAAACAGACTCAATCTTTGAAGGCTACTTCAAGTGGTTTTGAAGCAAGAGTAGTTACTGGAAAGGAAGCTAGAGATAAAACTGGATTGGGACGTGCTGATGAAAGAAGAGTACACAACACTACCGATGATCCAACTTCCTTGAGTGAACCAGGTATTGGAGCAACAACTCCTGAGAGATTAAATCAACTAGAATCTGTACAGATGGTTTACCATACCTTCTTGAAAGAATACATCATGTTGTATTTCATGACAGATGGTAGGGTTTATCATATAAGAACAAAATGCCATTCCATTGAAGTATTTTGAAGAATTGGAGCATGTATTATTCTTACTTCAAGTGGATGACAGAATAACAGAGACTGCTGCAAACTACTTAAAGGAACAGATTCAGAGACAGAAAAGACTTTATTCTGTTAAGTCTGACAGCAGATATGTTCCAAAGTACAGAAATCACAATGGTGATATTGTTGATATGAAGCCTAATACTGCACAGATCAGAACATATCTTGGTATTAAGGGGCTTGAATTCAATCTAGAGTCTAACAAAGCTTATGTCATAAGACTAGATCGGGAGTTGAGAAAAGCAAAGATTAATGATCTCAGAGCTGCAATATTTCAAACTGGTGAAGATACTGCAGAGCTTAAAGATGTCAAACGGAGAATGATTGATGAACTCAGATATGCTGAGAAATGTTTGTTGAAGAATTATCTCAGAACAACTCCTGACATCAGAGAGATCAGAAAATGATGAAGCCAAGTCGAAGATCTACAACTGCTTAAATTCTGATATTTATACAGATTGAAGTTGTTATCAGAAGTTGAATTGGTAAAAACTTTAAGGACTGTAAGTTGTAGTTATCTTGTCTATTTCTCATGCATTTGTACTTAATGTTTTTGACATCATCAAATATCTGTTAAACTTGTATATTTTGTTAATTTACAAGTTGGGGGAGATTGTTAGATATATTTGATAATGTCATGGCTAATATGTTTTATGTTTAGATTTCAGATCTTATTTGAACAGAACAAATCAGTACTTAACTGATCAGTACTTATACTGGAAGTCAGAACTTAAGGGATATCAGTACTTATGTTATCAGGAGATAGATATCAGAACTTAAGTGCTGAAGGACGATCAGATAAGGACAGTAGCTGATTAAAGTTAAGAAGATCAAGATAAACATAAGAAGAGATATGCATGAAGAAGGAATTCCGTGAAGAATGGAATACTTGGAATAGAAGATATCTGATTGATATATTTTAGGAAGCAGAATTATATTCCATATCAATTAGCGAATATCTTGTAACTGTGTAGTATATAAACACAGACATAGGGTTTACACTATAAGTGTTATCATTATCGAGAATATTATTTATTATAACCCTAGCAGCTCTCGTGATATTTTGTTCATCACTGAGAGATAACAGTTCCAGATTGTAACAGAGTTTATTGTTTAAATAAAGTTTGTTTTCTGTTACATAAGTTCTTGAAGTTTGATTTGATTGTAATAAACACTGTATTCACCCCCTCTACAGTGAAAGTGTGACCTAACAGCACATATTACATAGAGATAATACAATCTGTAAATACTGATCATAAAGTCTGATGCATGAGAACAAAAACTAAGCAGATTTAGAGAAAGAACCTGAAACCATTCCAAGTTCATTTACCAATCTTATAAAGGTAGCTTCACATAGTGGTTTTGTGAAGATATCTGCTAGCTGTTGATCTGTTGGAACAAAATACAATTCCACTGTACCTTCATCCACATGTTCCCTTATGAAATGGTACCTAATGCTGATGTGCTTTGTCATTGAGTGTTGAACTGGAATACCTGTCATAACAATAACACTTTGATTATCACAGTAAATAGGGATTTTAGAAAATTCTAACCCATAATCCAGTAACTGATTCTTCATCCAAAGAATCTGTGCACAACAGCTTCCTGCAGCAATATATTCTGCTTCTGCAGTTGATGTGGAAATTGACTTCTATTTCTTGCTAAACCAAGAAACCAATCTGCCTCCAAGAAATTGGCAGCTTCCACTAGTGCTTTTCCTGTCTATTTTACATCCTGTAAAATCTGCATCTGAGTAACCAATTAGCTTAAAATCTGATTCCCTAGGATACCACAATCCTAAATCAGCTATACCCCTTGAGGTACTTAAAAATTCTTTTCACAGCTATTCAGTGAGGTTCTCTTGGATCAGCCTGAAATCTTGCACAAAGACAGGTAGCATACATGATATCAGGTCTACTTGCAGTTAAATAGAGTAAAGAGCCAATCATACCTCTGTAGTTAGTAATATCTACTGATTTACCAATATCCTTATCTAACTTGGTTGCAATGGCCATGGGAGTGGATGCAGTTGAACAATATTGCATTCCAAATTTCTTCAATAAATTTCTGGTGTACTTGGATTGACAGATAAAAGTGCCTTCTTCATTTTGCTTGACTTGAAGGCCCAGAAAATAGCTGAGTTCTCCCATCATACTCATTTGATATCTTGACTGCATTAGCTTTGCAAACCTCTCACAGAGTTTGGCATTTGTAGAACCAAATATGATATCATCAACATATATCTGTACCAAAAGTAAGCCATTTCCATGGTTGAGGTAGAATAAAGTCTTGTCAATTGTGCCTCTATGAAATCCATTTTCCAGAAGGAATTGAGCTAAAGTCTCATACCATGCTCTTGGAGCTTGCTTAAGGCCATAAAGTGCTTTGTCAAGCCTGTAGACATGATTGGGAAATTTAGTATCTACAAAGCCTGGAGGTTGTTCAACATATACCTCCTCTTCCAATTCTCCATTGAGAAAAACACTGTTTACATCCATTTGAAAGACTTTGAACTTTTTATGAGCAGCATAAGCCAAAAAGATCCTTATGGCTTCTAATCTAGCAACTGGTGCAAATGTTTCATCATAATCAATACCCTCCTATTGAGAGTAGCCTTTAGCAACCAGCCTTGCTTTATTCCTTGTAATTATGCCATCACTGTCAGTTTTATTTCTGAACACCCATTTTGTGCCCATAACAGATCTGTTCTTTGGTCTTGGCACTAGGTTCCAGACTTTATTTCTTTCAAATTCATTTAACTCTTCTTACATTGCTTGCACCCAATCAGCATCTTGAAGAGCTTCTTCCACTTTCTTTGGTTTAGTCTGAGATAGAAAGTAATGATGGAGACATTCATTTGAAGTGGCATTTCTAGTTCTGACACCTGTTTTAGGATCTCCAATGATTAAATCAGGTGTGTGTGCTTTAGTCCACTTCCTTAGAGATGGAAGTTGATCTCTTGAACTGGATCTTCCCCCATGATCCATGCTGTCTCCATCAGCATTTTCTAATGCTCCCCCTGTAGTTATGTTCTCTGAGACTTCAGAATTTGAGTTTGATTTTTCAGGAGTTGAAGAATCAGAGCTTCCAAAATTATCAGTACTTGGCTCATCAAAACTAGATGAATCAGAACTTGAAGAGCCAGTGACAGGTTCTGATGCTTCTCGAGAGTCTTGAGATGTGGTAGGATCTTCAGCTTGCTCCCCCTGGACAGGTGCATTTTCCTTTGGAGTTGTTACCACAGTTTAAATGACATCAGAACTTAAACCGTCAAAACTTACAGGATCAGGATTTAAGTCATCAGAATTTATAAAATCAGAATTTAAATCTTCATTCTCAAATCTCAGCTGATCATGATCATTGAAATCTTCAAGTCCAGTAATCTTCTTATCATCAAAACAGACATTGATAGATTCCATGACAATCCTTGTTCTTAAATTGTAGACTCTGAAGGCTTTTGTGGAAAGTGGATATCCAACAAAAATTCCTTCATCAGCTTTTAGATCAAATTTTGACAGCTGTTTAGGATGAGTCTTAAGAACAAAATACTTGCAACCAAATACATGAAAGTATTTCAGATTTGGCTTTTTCTTCTTCACATCTCATATGGTGTTTTTCCATGCTTGTTTATGAGTGTAGCATTATGTGTAAAACAAGCAGTCTGCACAACTTCAACCCAAAAATAGGTTGGCAGCTTTGCTTCATCAAGCATAGTTCGTGCATCTTTAATGAGAGTCCTGTTCTTTCTTTCTACAACTCCATTTTGCTGTGGAGTTCCAGGTGCAGAAAATTCCTGTTTGATTCCATGCTCTTTGCAGAACTCTTCCATAATCGAATTCTTGAACTCAATGCCATTATCACTCCTTATTATTTTAACAGAATCTTTGATCAATTTATCCAGCTATCTGACATGATCAGTTAGAGTAAATGCAGTTTTATTCTTTTTATGCAAGAAGTACACCCAAGTGTACCTTGTGAACTCATCCACTATAATCATAGCATATTTCTTCTTTGCAATAGACATGACATTGACTGGACCAAATAGATCAACATGCAGTAGGTGATAAGGCTCAAGAATTGATGACTCAGTTTTGCTTTTGAAAGAAGATTTTCTTTGTTTTGCCTTGTGACATGAATCACAAAGGCCATAAGGAGAAAAAACTGACTTTGGCAGTCCTCTCATAAGATCTTTCTTTACAAGCTCATTTATATTGTTGAAATTTAAATGAGTGAGTTTCTTGTGCCAATTCCAGCTTTCTTCAATTGATGCTCTACTCAACAGACAGATTGCAGAACCATCAGTACTTGTTGAAAGTTTGGCTTCATAAATGTTACCATGCCTGTAACTTTTCAGAACCACTTTGCCTGTAGAATTGCTTATAACTTCACAGTGTTCTTCAAAGAAATCCACATGATAACCTCTGTCACAGATTTGACTTATACTCAACAGATTGTGTTTAAGTCCTGAGACAAGAGCTACTGCTTCAATGATGACATTCCAAAGATTGATCTTGCCATATCGCAAAATTTTTCCCATGTTGCCATCTCCATAAGATACTCCTGGGCCTGCTTTCTCCACAAAGTCTGATAGCAGGGCTTTATTTCCAGTCATATGTCCTGAACATCCACTGTCCAGAACTAGGATGTTCTTCCTGTTGCCCTGCAATCACAAAGACCAATAATGGTTAGTTTTAAGGACCCCGACTTGCTTGGATCCTTTGGCCTTATTAAGTTTGTTAGCATTTGCAACGGATTTAACATCGGAGTTCATGCTAATATTTTTCTTATCAGATTTTACAGTATCAGACTTTGCATCATACTTTACACTAGAAGGAATTAAAGTAACATTCTTCAAAGAAGGTTTTATCTGGTAATAATCATAGTACAAACTATGATATTCCTTACAAGTATAAATGAAATGCCATATACTACCACAATGAAAACAAGGATTTTGTGGCTTAAATCTAACAGACTGACTCTTAACTCCTGATTTAGGAGGTAAAGAGTTTATATTCTTATTCTTCCTGCAAAAAGAAGCAAGATGGTTAGAGTTTCCACAATTATAACATTTCTTTCTAGGAGCATTAGGAACAGGCATATAATTATTACTTTTATTCACACCTTCCTTTCCATTCCTATTTTTCCTAGCTGCTTTTACCTTGTTCACACTGCTAATCTCTTTCAGCTTATGTTTAAGCTGCTTCTTTGTCATTAAGCCTTTGTTAACTTCAGCTAGTTTATCCTATTTTAATTTGTCAGAAGTTGACTCTGTCTCAACTTCTGTCTCAATATCTTTCATCTTTTCAGAATCAGACTTTACAGTTTTAGCTACAAACTTAACATGATTTACTTTGGCTTAGTAGTCTGTTTAACAATAATTGGCTTAATTTGTTCAGTTTCTTTTTCACTTTTATCATCTCCATAACCTAAGTCCTCTTTCCAGTTTCCACTACTTAGCAAATTCTGAGTTGTTCTGCCAGAGTTAGTCGAAGTCATGATAATCTCTCTTTCCTTTTCTAACTCAGTTTTTAGAGATTTATTCATTTTTAGCACTTCATCTCTAACATAAAAGGCATCATCTCTTTCTTTCTGAGTTTGATGGAACATGACTAACTCCTTTTCTAAATAATCATTCCTCTTTTTAAAAGCAAGATTTTCAGAAGTTAGTCTTTCACATGTTAAAGTTTGATCTCTATAGCTAATAAACAAGGTTTTAAGATATAATCTCAACTCAGTAATATCATCAGTATGAAAAGCATAAGTTGTTTGAGGTATCTTTAATTCAGCAGCATCAGAACTGCTATCAGCATTTGCCATCAAGGCATAGTTCTCCTCATCTTCAGAATCTGAAGTGTCTGTCCAGCTTTTCTTCTTTGTGACAAGAGCCTTGTCTTTGTCACTTTTTTCTTTCTTGCAGTCAGGAGATATGTGGCCTTTCTCACCACAGTTGTAGCATTTGACATTCGAGTAATCTCCTCTGTCAGACTTTCCTACTTTGCCTTTCTTTGAGACATCCACTTTGGGGGATTCCTCCTCAGCCTTAAGAGCAACTATCCTTGAATTTCTCCCATGTCTCTTGCTTTTTTGATCCATCTCAAGTTCATAAGTCTTGAGCATACCATAAATTTCATCAAGAGTAGTTTCATCAAGAGCATAGTAGTCTCTTATAGTAGTTGACTTCAAATATATCAATCAGAAATTTGAATATAGAGAACATAAAAGTGGTGAAATATGTAGTGTTGGATATATTTGAGATGTCATGTCTTAAATTCCTTTTAACTCTTCCTGAAAGTTGGGATTTAAAGGCAACTACTATAAGAGACAACTATGCTCTTGATGAGACAACTCTTGATGAAATTTATGATATGCTAAAGACTCATGAACTTGAGATGGATCAAAGAAACAAGAGGCATGGGAGAAAGTCAAGAACAGTTGCTCTTAAGGCTGAGGAGGAATCCCCCAAAGTGGCCGTCTCAAATAAAGGCAAAGGAAAGGCTCTCATCACAAAGTCTGATTCAGACTCATCAAGTTCTGATGATCATGATGAGGATTCAGAAACTGAAAATCTATCTGAGATGGATGCTGATGAAGAGATGATGAGATTGTGTGCTCTTATGGTGAAGGGCATCAAAAAGATAGCTTACAGGAAATTCAGAAGGGGAAATAAGTTTTCAAGGAAAAGTGGAAGTTCTGATAAGAAGGCTGGAAAGTCTGACAAATGAGATTATCAAATGTTAAATGCTACAATTGTGGTGACAAAGGCCACATATCTCCTGATTTTAAGAAAGGAAAAGGTGACAAAGGCAAGGCACTTGTCACAAAGAAGAAAAGCTGGACAAACACTTCAGATTCTGAGAATGAGGTGAACTATGCCTTGATGGCAAATGCTGATAGCAGTTCTGAAGCTGCTGAGTTAAAGGTACCTCAAACAACTTATGCTTTTCATACTGATGATATTACTGAGTTGAGATCTTATCTTAAAACCATATTCATTAGTTATAGAGATCAGACTTTAACTTGTGATAGGTTAACTTCTGAAAATCTGGCTTTTAAGAAAAGGAATGGCTATTTAGAAAAAGAATCAGTTATGTTCCATCAAACTCAGAAAGAAAGAGATGATGCTTTTTATGTTAGAGATGAAGTGTTAAAACTGAGTCAATCTCTAAAAACTGAGTTAGAAAAGGAAAGAGAGATTATCAGGACTTGGACTAACTCTGGCAGAACAACTCAGAATTTGCTAAGTAGTGGAAACCGGAAAGAGGGCTTAGGTTATGGAGATGATAAAAGTGAAACAGGAACTGAACAAATTAAGCCAATTATTGTTAAACAGACTACTAAGCCAAAGTTAAATCCTGTTAAGTTTGTAGCTAAATCTGTAAAGTCTGATTCTGAAAAGATGAAAGATACTGAGACAAAAGTTAAGGCAGAGTCAACTTCTGACAAATTGAAACAGGATAAGACAATTGAAGTTAACATAGGCTTAATGACAAAGAAGCAACTTAAGTATAAGTTGAAAGAGATTAAGGATGTAAACAAGGTAAAACCACCTAGGAAAAATAGGAATGGAAAGGAAGGTGTGAATAAAAGCAATAATTATAAGCCTGTTCCTAATGCTCCTAGAAAGAAATATTATAACTGTGGAAATTCTAACCATCTGGCTTCTTTTTGTAGGAAAAATAAGAACATAAACTCCTTACCTTCTAAGTCAGGAGTTAAGAGTCAGTCTGTTAGGTTTAAGCCAAACAATCCTTGTTTTCATTGTGGTAGTTTATGGCATTCCATTTATACTTGTAAGGAATATCATAGTTTGTATTATGATTATTATCAAATAAAACCTTCTTTAAAGAAAGTTAGCATTGTTCCTTTTAGTGTAAGTACTGATGCAAAGTCTGATACTGTAAATGCTAATAAGAAAAATGTTAACATAAACTCTGATGTTAAATCCGCTGCAAATGTTAACAAACTTAATAAGGCCAAAGGATCCAAGCAAGTCTGGGTCCTTAAAACTAATCATTAATGGTCTTTGTGATTGCAGGGCAACAGGAAGAACATCCTAGTTCTGAACAGTGGATGTTCAGGACATATGATCGGAAATAAAGCCCTGCTATCAGACTTAATGAAGAAAGCTGGCCCAGGTGTTTCTTATGGAGATGGCAACATGGGAAAAACACTGGGATATGACAATATCAATCTTGGGAATGTCATCATTGAAAAAGTAGCTCTAGTCTCAGGACTTATGTAACACCCCCAAATCCGGGGTCGGGGATCCGGGTTGTCACGAGTTCCATTTCCCTTAATAATACTTAATCTTAATAATCAACCAACTACTGCGTATTGTGACCCCACAATATACACACACACACCACAAGTTATAGTCTCAGAGATGAATACCAAACAATAACACAAGTCATTTTATTCCACAATTATAAGTCATTACACCTCAAAAGGGTTTCTAAATAAATTTACATATTCTTTGCCATTATTACAATTCATAAATATACATAAGTCTGGTACATCAAAAGTTGAAAGCCTAGCCTATTGGTAGACCCTACCTCAGCTACAACGGCATAAACGCCTACAAAAACTGCGGAACGTTTCCTATCCGCTCGCGAATTGGGAGCTTGATCCTGTTCATCTTGTCTATCTATTGTTGTGTGATGAAAGAAGAAAGCAAGGGTGAGCAACAAGCCCACCGAAATAATATGTATTATCATTAACAATATATGAGCATTCTCATAGTACTCATGAAAGTCTTGGTCAAGAAGAAATGAACCAAGTTTGTTATTTTAATGCGATGAAGTCGCAAAATATTCAGTATACATATATACTTCTCAAATCTTTGAAATCCTCTGACATGTATAATATACACAGAGTTCCCGTTTATAACTGTATAAAATATCGTTGTAAGGTGATCTCATATATCTAACCTTGTCTCAACATTTTTCTGAAAATCTTTTTCATGCATAAGATAATCATTTACTAGATATAAGTTGAAAAGATGAAGTTACAAGATACTCCCATATACTTATATCTTTTCCGAATACTACTTGAACTACCATCATTCAAGTTATAATTAGTTTCAAAAGTTCATCACATAGATGAGACTACAAGATAAGATTTGAATAGATTCAATCTTTGAAATATCATTCAAAATAAATGAAGTTACGAGATACTTCATTAAGTCTCGATATATATATCCATATATATCTCTCATACATTTCCTGAAAACCTCTGTCATGTAAAGTATGAACAGAGTTGTGATATCCAATGAATTTGGAAAGAAAAGAATTTTGGCATAAACCCGATATCTTGCTGACCAGGCAAAGATACCAATAAGTAACCTTTTCTACTAGTAGATGGATGAATCCCCCACCGGTCATCACCCTGGCCGCATTAGGACCTTGTGCTGGACCGCCACCCGGCCTCTTACGCGTTGATGGACTGCCACCCAACCACTTACACTTTGATAGACCGTACCCCGTCCTGTCGCTTATGCCGACTCAATTAGATGGGCTTACTTCCCGAACATTGGGCAAGTAATCAAATTGTTTTCTCAAAACAGGAACCTCGTTGCGAATGTAAAATACACCACAGAGCCGGATCCCTCAGATTTTGAGCGAGTATTTAAATCCCCTTCGAAAGGAGGATCTTAAATATAAAAATGAGTTTTGGGATCCGCCCTAACTTTTAAAAATCATTTTGAAGACTCAAAAACATTTTTAAGAATATTTGGAGTAATGCTGATTTAATGAAATAAATCAGTCCCGATATATTAGAAAATATCTGAATATTATTATTTAAATAATATTCCCATAAGGATAACCTTTTTAAAAAATAATTGAAGTAGAAGTTTTAAAACTCATACTTGAAATGAATAATAAATAACCAAAGATATACTTATGCGAAAGTACGATCTTTATTTGAATAATCGAAAATAAGTTTGATTATCGAAACATTATTCTTTAATAAAATAAAGAATATTATTTAATAAATAAGCGAAGTCATAAGTCCACGAATGAATATTTAAAATAATATTCATTAAATAAAATAAACAGAGTCATAAGTCCTCGAATGAATATTCAACTAATATTCATTATTTAAAATAAAGTTATCGAATAAACCTTATTCGATTAATAGTTTTGAAAACTATATCTATATATATATATATATATATATATAAATATATATATAATATACTCGGGAACATCGACTCCCGGTTTAGAAAATGTTCACCTTTGGGTCCCCTATACTAAGGGTGTACGCAACTACTACTTATCTCTAGCATAGGTATTATGCAACTTATAAGCTTTTGAATCAACAATTAGATATCAAGATTACAAAACAGGCATGCATATAAATATCATATCACATGCTCCAATATATCGCAAGACTTTGCTAATAATAATCATGCACTTATCACAAGATAATGCATATACATATATACATCACAACAACAGTATAACGGGTAGAAAACTTGTCTGAGTGTTCCGGGGTAGACTTAAACTTAGAGTGGGTCCGGTAACCTATGAACAACAACATAAGCCGGAATTAAACCACGGTCGCTTAAGAAACTAGACTTTAACCATTTAGAGCTCTAACGTTCGCTTTCGCGCTTAACGATTCACTTAAGTCGCTAGAGTACCCTCAGCTCCACCATTTTTAATAAATTAACCATTAAGAGTTTTAAGGAGATTCTTTCGCGAGTACCTTACCAACTGCCTAATCCACTTAAAATAATTGTTTCATACCCCAATTAGTCATTTAAAGTCCTTAACCAAGGTTTCAAAGTAAGGTGAGGGGTAATGGTTTGGTCGCGAAGCGCCGTTACTTAAAACCGTACATCGGATTCAAACGAACCACATATCAAAACGAAGCTCGTAACATGAACTATCTAATCATGGTAATGGTCAGAACCAAATAGTGAGTTCATGGGTCCTGATGTTAAGAACAAAAACAGTCTAAAGTAAATCGGGCATTACGACGGCTATGTTTACGCGATTACCAAATTTTATCCTACTCCAAATCAAGCCACAATTCAACCATACAACCAAACTCCATCCATACATTACTAAAACAGCCCCAACACCTCAAGTTCTCCAATTTATATTATTCTCAAACATGAACTAAAACTATTCTTAAGTTCATTAACTAATAACCAAGATTTACAACTCCAAAAACATCACAAAACCAACTAATCTCTACATATTCAATCACCATGCTTCACATGAACTATCCTACTCATAATAAGCTCTTAATATTCAATAACAATGCTAGGTTAAGAGATTATACCTTCCTTGGTGAGTAAGAGTAATTAAGGAGCTTGGAATCACCCTTGAAAGTCCTTACCAAAGCTTAATCTAACCAAAAACACAAGATCAAACAATTTAAATTTCTTGAAAACACTATTCACTCTCTTCTTAAATGATTTATTGAAAGAGATTGTGAAGGAATTTGGAGCTTAAACTCCTAGGATAGCCATAACTAATCATAAGGAACCTTGGATAATTACCTTGCAATTTAACAATGGTTGGATCTTGGATTTTGAAATTTTCCTCTTTGAAAAAACAAGAAAAGCCGAGAGCTTCTCTTGAATAATGAGAGTCAACTTTGTTTTTGTGTTTTTGTTTTTGATTTGTTTGGCTTGGTTGATCCACTTTTGTTTTGATTTATTACCTTTTAACCATGGTGAATTTTGTGTGGTTTATAATCAACCAACCTTCCTTCCTTTTTGGTCATGCTTAGGTCATCATTCTTATGTCATCTTCCCATGCTTGTCCTCTTCTTATTGGTTTGATGACATCATCCTCACTAACCTCTTTGATTAGCTCCTAATTACTTGGCTAATGACCGCTGATCTGTTATACGGTTCGCTTAACTTTCGTTTTCGTTTATCGTTTGAGGGATCATACCCGGGATCTTATTACTTGGGTTCCCTTAACCTTTCTCAATACATTATATTCCTTTTATGATCCTTTCTTATAATCCTTGAATTTAAATCCTTTTTATCCTGTTCCCTTATACTCAATTCTTTCGGTATCTGGTGGATTTTCGGGAAAAATCAAAGTGTTCGAATTTGGATTCTGACGATCTTTACATACACTTATATCCCATATAAAGTACTAATAAGATCTCAGAATAACAATAGAAGAACCCCTACATAGTGTGGCATGGAAAGTTTTCTTATTCAGCATAATCAGCAAAACACTATTCATAAGGGTTACTAAAAGTTCAAAAATTTTGGGGTTATTACAGTCTCCCCTCCTTAAAAGGATTCCGTCCCGGAATCAGATAGAAAATGAATATGGATACTTTCTTAGCATTGCACTTTCTAACTCTCAAGTCAATTTTCCCACATTGTGGTTCTGCCACAAACCCTGACTAGCATGATAACCCTTCTTCTAAGCACTTGTCCATTTTTGATCTATAACCCTTCCTGGTTGCTCCATATAGGTTACGTCGGGTTGCATGTCTATGCGCTCATATGCCCCTATTTGTCTAGCATACCAATTATACTTCCTTAATATTGATACGTGGAACACGTTATGAACTTGCTACATGTTCGGGGGTAGGGCTAGCTCATATGCTAACTTCCCAATACGTCTTAATACCTCAAAAGGTCCAATAATTCGTGGGCTTAGCTTTCCTTTCTTTCCGAACCTCATCCATCCTTTCCAAGGGATACCTTTAACATTACTAGGTCCCCTATTTCCTTTTCCTTGTCCTTTCGTGTCAAATCAACATACTTTTTATGTCCACCTTGGGCTACTACCAGCCGTCCTCTGATTAGATCTATTATATCCTTGGTCCTTTGGACCACTACTGGTCTGAGCATCTTGCACTCTGTAACATCATCCTATCATAAGGGAGATCGACATTGTCTTCCCTTAAGGATCTCATAAGGCGATATCTCAATACTGACATATGATCTATTGTCGTAAGAAAACTCAATCTGTGTTAAGTGACCATTTCAAATTCTTTCAAGTCTATTGCACAGACTCTCATCATAGCTTCTAGCATTATAGCTTTCGCTTATCAATACCCATTCTTTTCCAGTTCGTAGTCATTACTATCTTCCGTACATAATACTATACCGGTTACACTTTTGCTCGTTAGCATTCTATAACCTTTTAATAATTGCGTCAACCTTAGTATCACGAACGCGTTAGATTCGGAATACCACCGCACTGATACTACTCCTTTCTAGCTGCTTCTATCTTTGAAAGCTTGATCCATCGTATAGAAGTAAAAGAATTTACTGAGAGATCACTATGATCATGAACACTTGTTATATCGCATAGTTAGTACAGAAGGTGGCCGGCCTTTAGTACTTGACAAGCAATTAAATAACACGTGGTATCCTACTAGGCTTCTATCACACATATAGATAGTCATTCGGCAATACCTCCCCTTCTGGAAGGGTTGTTCTTCTCAGCTTACATGAAATGAAAAGAAGAGAAAAGAGCGAACTGAAGAGAATTGTATATACATAAAAACTTTATTGCCATAAATATCTGGCTTGGAATCTATCTCTGAACTATAGAGGTTTGTCATAGGAGAACAAAACATATACATATATATATCAACATCAAGTATTATAGCATCGTATTTCACATGCCTAAATATTTTTGCTATTCCGTCCATCATTCTATGGACCCATGCTCTTCCTCGAGCTTATACACAATAACCTTTGAAACTCCCTCGACATCGAAAATCGAATCTGGGATCTCATTCTAGATATCATCGTTACTAGAATTCTATGCTTGCACTGCAACCTTCCTCGTATAGTAATACGACTCTTTATTGATAAGAAGGAATAAGTATTCAATAGGTAGATAATCGACTTAATTAGTCTATCAATGATAACTTATACATCACCATAACCCGATTAGTGGTACTTAATCTCAACATCCATTCCAATACAACTCTCACGGTTGTAATTAATCGGCTCATTACCCGCAGAATCATTCCTGCACTACTAGGGTCCACCGTTGACCTACTGTAGTCATTCATTTTCCATGAAGTCTTAATAGCTAACCATACGTAGTCCATACATCTCGTATCGAATTCTTCTAAGGAGGTAACATGATCACCGTTCATGATTCATAAAGAACACTCCTGAACTTGACGTACATATGACATGAAGCAGATAAAATTGCAGAAGAGTTTCAATGAAGGCAACGATAGCAGGTTAATACCATTCTTAATCATATGTCTTTATTGGGAGACATGCATCTCAAAGGTTCATTTAGTCATTCCATAACATGGTCCTGGCTTATCTCAAGATAGTACCTTCTAAGATAGATAGCCCGCTCATGGCGATTATACGAATTAAACCTTTACCAAACTACTATTACGGTTGGGTATTGCACAGTCATCAGAAGGAATGTCAATCTTCCAAACCATAATACAACCTTCACGGCTTTAACCATTATTACTGTATTCCTCTGGCACGAGCGCCGATAATTATCCTCTTACACTTAAAGTGTTGGCCACCTCTTTGGCCTTTCCTGATATTAAAATTTCCTTACAATCAATGTCTTTTAAATAACCTTCAACTAAATTTTCTACCTCATTTCCAATCACCGCTTGTGTGAAAATGCTCTTCATTACGCCTTGGTAAAAAAAAATATATCATCACTTTTCCATAAGTTATTGCCTCGGTCTTTTAGAGGTTAACATTGTCACGATTGACTCTTGATCATACTTAGGACGTCTCTTATTTTGGGTCCTTCTTGATTTCACCAATCTCGGCCCTTATTGGGTCAATCTATACTTTCTTATGGTTCAACATGTGCCCCACCTGGCATTATTATAATTACATCACATTTCCTTTATCAAAATTTCTATTCTTGAGAACTTTGAATATTACCTTTCTCCTTGTAAAACCTCTAAGATTATCCTTAAATCCTTCATCAGGTACACCCTAGGCATAGGGCATATCAAGATACCATTTACTAATACCAGAATCATTGTCTATATACTTCTGAAAATTTCTCCACTGATCCTTAAAGGTTGTTGTTACCTTAATCCTTTCCAATTTATACTGTCAAAACTCATACTATCCCTATTAAGGGTGAAATGCCAACCTTTATGCATTCCCCTAGGATTCATTCTAAGTTACAGATGTTCTATCCTTAATTCCACCTTTAAAAAGGTACATGCATCCTTCCATGGATAAATCAAGTCATATATCCTTGATAAGGGTGTCTTATTCAATCATTCCCACCCAGATAGTCTATACCAATTTCACAATAGCATCCTTATTCAAACTGAGGTCAACACATATGGCCTTCAAAAGATAACAATGGTTACCCGCTTTTCTTTCCTAATTTGGTAATGACAACAGGGATGTCCTGGAAGATATTGGTCGTGTTCAACGTGAACTTTTTCTTAATAATTCCTCATTTACTTTTGTTGTTTATCTCAACAGTCATCTCAATATTGGGATGTCTTTCATACCTGGCGTCTCCCTTTCTGGGTATCATGCCACCGGTCTTACACTTCACATTCTTGAAGGTCACTTCCTTCATCCAATTTTCCTGATTTCCTACTTTCTTGTCTCCTCAGTCTATCCGCGTCTCATTATTTATCCTTCGAACTATCTCAAGGTTTCCTCGAATTCTCCCAACTTAAATGGGGTACAATATGTACATCTCTTATGCCTTCAACCATCAACTTTTAACTCATAGTGAATCATCCTCATCCTGATGATCACATACTTTTCTATTTCTATTACTATGATTCTTTAGGGTTTCCTCATACCCAACTCCCTAATCATTCCTCAAACTCTATTGCCTTTATATTCCTTTCCACTTTAGTTTCTTTTTTTTTCCTTTCTCTTACAATCATTTTTCATGAACCAACACAACATAAGCATTGATTTCAAACATCCCGTCATTCTGGATTCGTGTCCTCAGAACGAATCTTGACAACTTTTACAACTTAGATTCATAATTCATCATACTCATCTGTCTTTGTTCTGGCTCTAAAGCTTTTACACTATCTCCATAACCTTGGGAAGTACTTTCCTGAAAAGAATTGACTGAACTTAAATCAGTTTATTATAATCTCTTGCTCCGTGCCTTCCTTGGCCATCCACCAGCGGGTGGTCTCTCTCTTAGGAGGGTAAGTGACAAAAACAGTCTTTTATGATTCGTCAATCATTTAGAATCTCAAATGATTCCTCTATTTCCTTTAGCCAGGCTCTTGCCTCGGCTAGCTCAGCTTGTTCCTTGGAACTCTGAGAGCTTAGCGACTTAAAGGTCCTGAAAGAATTTCCCACCGCATTGCTTCCTCAGGGTGGTGGTTAGGGATAAAAGTATAATTTTTGTTTAGGCAGGTCCATGAATTTCCGTATAGGAGTACCGTCTTGGGTCTCCTTTCCTTAATCGACTTTCTGTTTCCTTATACCTTAATTGCGACCTCCCTGATTATCACATTCAAGGTTTGCCCCTAATCTTATTCCTCGTGGGGGCATAATGCTTGGAAATTTTTTGAAAATCTCTGGATATTTGTCTTACTTACTTTGCTTAAATCCTTTCCTCGTTCAGTCCTTGTATGATTGCAAATTATGAATTCTCAAGTTCTATAAACTTCATGACACTTTCTTAAGTGTTCACAGCGCAATTAACAATATGAACTTATCACAAACAAACTGATCTGAACTGAAATTAACGAATATATACTTAACCATTTGTTCGAGGGTACAACAACTAAACACATTAAAGAGAATTTCATCATTTGAGCTGATCGCTTCTATCCCAAAAGTACTACCATAGATAATCATCTAGTCATTAAAACTAATCATTCATAACTTAGGCTAATCCTCCAAAAGCGGTGCTGCATAAAATCCTTGTCAGATTGCTCAGACTCTGCACACTAATATGGATCAAGAAATGCGGGCACGCACGACATCCCTAACCTGCTCCATTAAAGCGGTGATGAGGTCTAAGATAGTTGCAAGTAGAGCTAGATCAATCTGACCCTCAAGATGGCCTCTAGCTGTAATTCGGGTGGTAGCCTCAATCCTTTCCATGCTATAAGCTAATCCTGCCGGAAGTACCCCGCCCTCAATCCTTGGTGCAGTAAGTCGATCCAACAGATCACTCCTAACATTACGGGCCTCAGACAGGCCACCCAAAGTCATATAATAATCGGCGATAAGAGAAGCCTGAGTGGTAGCATCTAGCAGTCCATGGGGTGCAGGTGGTGCAGACCCAGGAGATCCAAATGGATAACCAAGCATGGTATCAGGTGACCATGGTGCAGGAGGTAAAGGTGGCATTTCCTCAGTAGGTGATGGGCTCTGTACAGGGGAGGGAACAGGAATTGGTGGAACCTCATGGATGTCTACAGGAACCTCTGGAAGAGGGTCTGATACTGGTATAATTGGTGTCGTGGAAGGCCCCACTCCTTCTGCCCTCATAATCCTTTGTGCCTTTGGTAACTCTTCATCCTCTTGTGCCACCCTCGCGGCCATTCTAGCTCTGGTAGTCGCCCTGACAACGGTCATCAATTCCTCAGCGGTCCTCTCTTCATTCTCGTCAGGATCCTCCACGAGATCCTCCTCAGCAACAATCCATTCTGGGATAACATTCTCAACCGCAACATTCTCAATATGAATCTCATCCGGTCCCTCGTTAGGGTACTCTATTGGATTCACAATTTGATCTCCAATATGAAATAAAACATCCTTATGCTGATGCCCCTGAACCTTAGGGTTCGGTGCCCCGCTGCCCTATATGAGAACAAACTATGTTACTATCATGATATTTAGAAGGGTCCCCATAAGGGTTTTAATTGTCTGTACTAGACTAGGTAGTCCGACTATGAACTTGGCAAGAGTTCTTATTATCTTAGTGAACTTATTATCTTAACGCCACATCATCTCTGAGGTTTATAACGCTTGGCTCTGATACCATTTCTGTAACACCCCCAAATCCGGGGTCGGGGATCCGGGTTGTCACGAGTTCCATTTCCCTTAATAATACTTAATCTTAATAATCAACCAACTACTGCGTACTGTGACCCCACAATATACACATACACACCACAAGTTATAGTCTCAGAGATGAATACCAAACAATAACACAAGTCATTTTATTCCACAATTATAAGTCATTACACCTCAAAAGGGTTTCTGAATAAATTTACATATTCTTTGCCATTATTACAATTCATAAATATACATAAGTCTGGTACATCAAAAGTTGAAAGCCTAGCCTATTGGTAGACCCTACCTCAGCTACAAAGGCATCAACGCCTACAGGAAACTGCGGAACGTTTCCTATCCGCTCGCGAATTGGGAGCTTCATCCTGTTCATCTTGTCTATCTGTTATTGTGTGATGAAAGAAGAAAGTAAGGGTGAGCAACAAGCCCACCGAAATAATATGTATTATCATTAACAATATATGAGCATTCTCATAGTACTCATGAAAGTCATGGTCAAGAAGAAATGAACCAAGTTTGTTATTTTAATGCGACGAAGTCGCAAAATATTCAGTATACATATATACTTCTCAAATCTTTGAAATCCTCTGACATGTATAATATACACAGATTTCCCGTTTATAACTGTATAAAATATCTTTGCAAGGTGATCTCATATATCTAACCTTGTCTCAACGTTTTTCTGAAAATCTTTGTCATACATAAGATAATCATTTACTAGATATAAGTTGAAAATATGAAGTTACAAGATACTCCCATGTACTTATATCTTTTCCGAATACTACTTGAACTACCACCGTTCAAGTTATAATTAGTTTCAAAAGTTCATCACATAGATGAGACTACAAGATAAGATTTGAATAGATTCAATCTTTGAAATATCATTCAAAAGAAATGAAGTTACGAGATACTTCATTAAGTCCTGATATATGTATCCATATATATATCTCTCATACATTTCCTAGATATATTTGATAATGTCATGGCTAATATGATTTATGTTTAGTTTTCAGATCTTACTTAAACAGGATAAATCAGTACTTACTGGAAGTCAGGACTTAAGGATATCAGTACTTATATTATCAGGAGATAATCATCAGAAGATGGATATCAGAACTTAAGTGCTGAAGGACGTTCAGATAAGGACAGTAGCTGATTAAAGGAAAGAAGATCGAGATAAACATAAGAAGAGATATGCATGAAGAAGGAATTCTATGAAGAATAGAATACTTGGAAGAAAATATATCTGATTGATATATTTTAGGAAGCAGAATTATATTCCATATCAATTAGCGATTATCTTGTAACTGTGTAGTATATAAACACAGACATAGGGTTTACACTATAAGTGTTATCATATTCGAGAAGATTATTTGTAGTAACCCTAGCAGCTCTCGTGATATTTGTTCATCACTGAGAGGTAACAGTTCCATACTGTAACATAGTTTATTATTTCAATAAAGTTTGTTTTCTGTTACTTGAAATATTAAAAGTTCGATTTGATTGTATTTTACACTGTATATACCCCCTCTACAGTGTGTGTGACCTAACAAGTGGTATCAGAGCCTATCTGTTAACACACATACATTTAAAGATCCAAACACAATCATGTCTGACACAGAAACTCCAACTAAGCCTACCAAAACTGAAGAACCTCCAAAGATGCAAATTCAAAGTCGGTATGAAACCATCAGAGTTCCCATACTGAGACCATCTGAATATGCCATATGGAAGGTGAGGATGACCATGTTTCTGGAAGCTACAGATCCAAAATATCTTGATAGAATCAAGGAAGGGCCTCACAAACCAACCAAGCTCGCTGTTGCAGTTGCAGGTGAAGCAGCAAAGACCGTACCAAAGGAGAAGAGTGATTATACTGCTGAAGATATCGCATCAATTGCTAAGGATGCTAAGGTACGACACTTACTGCATAGTGCCATTAATAATGTAATGTCAAACATGGTAATTAACTGCAAGACTGCTAAGGAGATATGGGATGCTCTGGAAACAAGGTGTCAGGGAACTGATACAATTAAGAAGAACATGAAGACAATACTCACTCAAGAGTATGAACACTTTGACTCAAAGGCTAATGAGTCGTTGACTGATTTATATGATAGATTTGTCAAACTCTTGAATGATCTGTCACTGGTTAATAAGGAGTATGATCTTGAAGATTCAAACCTTAAATTCCTGTTAGCTCTTCCTGAATGTTGGGATTTGAAGGCAACAACAATAAGAGACAACTACAATCTTGATGAAACAACTCTTGATGAAATTTATGGAATGCTCAAGACTCATGAACTTGAGATGGAACAAAGAAGCAAAAGGAAATGAGGAAAGTCAAGGACAGTTGCTCTTAAGGTTGAAGAAGAATCCCCCAAGGCAGCTACCTCAAGAAAAGACAAGGGTAAAGCTCTTTTCACAAAGTCTGATACTGAGTCATCAAGTTCTGAAAGTGATGATGACTCAGATTCTGAAAGCTTTCCTGAGACTGATGCTGATGAGGAGATGATGAAGCTGTGTGCTCTTATGGTGAAAGGGATCACAAAGATTGCATACAGGAAGTTCAGGAAGGGAAAGAAGTTTTCCAGGAAAGGCACAAGTTCTGATAAGAAGAATTTCAGAAGATCTGAAGGCAGAGGAGGAAAGTCTGATAGAGGAGATTATACCAATGTCAAATGCTATAACTGTGGTGAGAAAGGCCACATATCTCCTGATTACAAGAAAGTAAGGGGTGACAAAGGCAAGACTCTTGTCACAAAGCAGAAAAGCTGGACAGACACCTCAGACTCTGAAAGTGAGGAGAACTATGCGTTGATGGCAAATGCTGATAAAGAAAGTGCTGAGAGCAGTTCTGAAGCTGCTGAAATAAAGGTACCTCAGACTACTTATGCTTTTCATACTGATGATATTAATGATTTGAGAAGATATCTTAAAACCATATTTGTTAGTTATAGAGATCAAACTTTAACATGTGTGTTATTCCCAGTGGACTAACAATGAGATTTACAGAAGGGGGGTTGAATGTAAATCTCAAAACTTTTTCAAGTTTTGAGCAGTTTCTAAGGCTAAGTGTTTGAGTGATCAAATGTGTGTGAATTGCTTGAAGCTGATGCAGAAAGATATATATTCAAACACAAATGTAATGAGCACAAAGAACTTAAAAACTTTTCTGGTGGATTTGTTGTTCCACCAGAGATGTGTTATTTCAGAAAATCTGTGATTCAAAGAATTAAATCACAGCTGCTTCCTAGTACAAACTAGATGATTTTCTCTTTTGATATTTCTAAACAGCTCAGGAAAATTCATATCTAATTACTAGATGCTACTTGGTTTATATATCACCAAGTTTACAAGTGAAGGCAAACTGTAAAATACAATTGAAAAGATTCTTCACATGTTTCTTCTTCATTTCTCTATCCAATACAATCTAGGATAATCTGTAAATCTTTGAATACTTCCTTGTTTGCATCAGAATGGAAATGCTGCATTTTCTTGATTCCTCCTAGAGGCTTCCACATTCCAGTATGTCTCTGTCAACCCATGTGCCTCTGTCAGCTTGTGAATTGTCACTATCAACTGCTAATGAACTAAGCATCCATTGAAGCTTTCATCCGTTGATGCCTTATCCGTTGAGGCTTTATCCGTTGAAGCTTTATCCGTTGATGCATTATCAGTTGAAGTCTTTATCCGTTGAATCACTTATCCGTTGATGGATATTATCCGTTGAAGCATTAGAGACATCCGTTGAAGCTTTGTTTCTTATCCGTTGAAGGTCTTCAATATCCGTTGACACTTCTTCACTTATACAAAATTACAAGGCATGAAATATTTACAATTAGCCCTCCTATTTGTACATCCATTAGTAGTCAACATGACTGATTATTTCCTAACAACATCTAAGAATTACAGCTTGAAACCAGAGAGTGAAATGTGCTACAATACTAAACTTATTGCTAAGTAAAGTTACTCCTTCAACGGATAGCCAAGATGGTCTTATCCGTTGAGGCTACAAACACTAGATTTCTACTTAAGTATTTTGCTTAACTTATCATCAAACTAATACACATATTCCTTACAATGTGAAAGATTAACTTCTGAAAATCTTGCTTTTAAGAAAAGATATGATTTCTTAGAAAAAGAGTTAGTTATGTTCCATCAAACTCAGAAGGATAGAGATGATGCTTTTTATGTTAGGGATGAAGTGCTAAAATTGAATGAATCTCTAAAAACTGAGTTAGAAAAGGAAAGAGAGATTATCAGGACTTGGACTAACTCTGGCAGAACAACTCAAAATTTGCTAAGTAGTGAATATTGGAAAGAGGGCTTAGGTTATGGAGAGGATAAGAATGATAAAGGAACTGTAGAAATTAAGCATGTTGTTAAGCAAAAGTCAAAATTAAAACCTGTTAAGTTTGTAACTGTAAAGTCTGATAATGAGAAATCAGAAGTTAAAGAGGAATTAACTTCTGACAAACTAAAACAGGAAAAGACAGTTGAAGTAAACATAGGCTTAATGACAAAGAAGCAGCTTAAGCATAAGCTGAAAGATGTTAAGAATGCAAACAAGGTAAAATCACCTAGGAAAAATAGGAATGGAAAGGAAGGTGTGAATAAAAGTAATGATTATAAACCTGTTCCTGATGCTCCTAGGAAAACATGTCATAACTGTGGAAGTTCTAACCATCTGGCCTCTTTTTGCAGGAAGAATAAGAACATAAACTCCTTACCTTCAAAATCAGGAGTTAAGAGTCAGTCTGTTAGATATAAACCACAAAATCCTTATTTTCATTGTGGTAGTTTATGGCATTCCATTTATACTTGTAAGGAATATCATAGTTTGTACTATGATTATTATCAATTAAAACCTTCTTTGAAGAAAGTTTCCATTGTACCTTCTAGTGTAAATTCTGATTCAAAGTCTGATAGTGTAAGTTCTGATAAGAAAAATGTTAACATAAACTCTGATGCTAAATTCGCTGCAAACGTTAACAAACCTCCAAAGGATCCAAGCAAGTCTGGGTCCTTAAAACTAATCATTAGTGGTCTTTGTGATTGCAGGGCAACAGGAAAAATATTCTAGTTCTGGATAGTGGATGTTCAGGACATATGACTGGAAATAAAACCCTGCTATCAGACTTTGGGGAGAAAGCTGGCCAAGTGTTTCTTATGGAGATGACAACATTGGAAAAACATTGGGATATGGCAATATCAATCTTGGGAATGTCATCATTAAAGAAGTAGCTGTGGTCTCAGGACTTAAACACAATCTGCTGAGTATAAGTCAAATCTGTGACAGAGGTTATCATGTTGATTTCTTTGAAGAACACTGTGATGTTGTGAGTAAATCCAAAGGCAAAGTTGTTCTAAAAGGATACAGGCGTGGTAACATTTATGAAGCTAAGCTTTCAACAAATACTGATGGTTCTGCAATCTGTCTGATGAGTAGAGCATCAATTGAAGAAAGCTGGAATTGGCACAAGAAACTCTCTCATTTAAATTTCAACAATATAAATGAGCTGGTCAAGAGGAATTGTAATTCCTCTTTCTTGAATGAGTAAAGTTCTAGGCAAAGCATTGGGCTCCCTCCAAGTTTTCCTTATGTTGGTAATCTTGTTGAGAATCTCAGTCTTGGCAGTCCTGGTAAAGCCAGAATCCCTTTATATGGCTGAGTAGACTCTAATCAAGGTAGAGTAGCCTTCATTCAGAATTCTGTGAAGAGGCCATGTTCTTTCCCCAGCTCCTTTGTATTTGAACACTAGTCTTTCTGGCAGCTGTCTGTAGGCAGCTATTCCCCTTACTTCCTCCAGCTCATCCAGATAGAGTTCAATGTCTGAAAATTCTTTTATGTCACAGATGTGAACATAATCATCTTTAGAGGTTTGAGGTTTAGGCTTAGGCTTCTGTGTGAATTTGATTGAGGCCTTAGAGGGTGTTGATTTGATTCTTCTTTTCTGCTTCTTTGATGGTGGAGAAGAGGTTAGGAAGGTGGGCAATTTGATGGTGTCCCAATCAATTGGTTCCTCCTTGGGAATGATTGTTTCACCATGAATGTTCATGAAGAGGTCAGGTACAATGGGTTCAGGAATAGAGGGTAGTGGTTTGGATATTGATTGGGTTTCTTCAGTCTTATCTACCTTCTTTCTCTTTTCATTGACCTTCTTTATTTTCACTTTCTGCCATTCTTCCTTACTTCTTTCCTCCATCTCAGTACCAACCATGTCCCCCATAGCTTCATCTTCACCTTTGTCTTCAATTTCTTTCTGTTCTTCAGCCTGACTTGACTTTAGCTATTTTTCAAGCTTTGCTTGTGCTCTTTTGTCAGCCTTTAGCTGTTTGGCTTCTTCCTTCAACCTTTTGGTTTCTTCCCTCTTGGCTATTGAGAATTTGGGATGTCCTTGCATCACACATATGCTCTTTCCCTCTCTAAAGATAATAGCCATGTTTCTCCTTACAGTCTCATCCATGGTCTCTTTGAGATATGCAATACTTCTACCTAAAAGCTTGTCCTCATCAGCTTTTGGAAGAGGAAAATCCACCTCTTTTAGAGGATTCTTTGTAGAGTCCTTATTGGATCTGTTGTTAGGCTTGAGAACCATAGGTTACAGATCTTTGAAAGAAGTTTCTCCATCCTTATGCCTCCCTACTGGCTTGAGTTCCATAATATTTGATTCCACTTTTGTGCTATGCTTCACAGATTGTGATTGAGAAGTTGTAGAACCAAATATTAGTTGTATCTTTTCATCAATCTTCTTCCTTTGCTCTTTGACTTGCAATTCAGCTGCTGCTATCTGGATTAGATCAATTCCATCTAGCTTTCCTTTGACTTGAATAGTTGGAGAAGTTGTGATGACATGAACTAGCACTTGAGAAATCTGAACTGTTGTAGATGGCTCTCCTTCCCCTTCCCCTTTATTCTCCCCCTTTTTGTTATCATCAAGGGTAGGGGTCAAGCCTTGTGCTTTTGCCAGCTGCATGAGTAGATTTGTTTGAGTTTGCTGATTCTGAAGAATGGTGACCATAGAGTCTTCAATGATTTGAACCCTATCTTCCAATCTGGCCAGCCTCTTGTCACCATCAGATGCTTTCCTCAGTCTCCCCAACAAATCTTGCATAGTACCATAGGGTATAACTGAATCCAATTTCTCAGCATTGTAGGATTTCAGATCAGCAATGTCCTGCTTGAGCTCATCCACACTTAGATTTTGCTGGTAATGCTGCAACTGCAAGAGATGCAGAGATTCCAGATGAGCTTGAAGAATTGCCTTGGTACCATCATCTTGAGTCTCCTGAAGGGCCTTCTGAATTGTCATGACTTGTCTGACCAAAGTGACACCAAACTCTCCTGGTGTTGATGATTTTGCCCATGCCCATTCAGGAAGATCAGGAACAGAACTTGGGCCTGCTACTCCCCCTAAGTTCATGCTCTCATTTAAAGAATTAGAGTCATCATCATTAGAATTTACTCCAAATTCTTCAGATGGCTCACCAGCTTGAGAAGGCAGCCTGTTGACAGCAGCTTTGTCTCTGAGAAGAGATTCTGAAGTGTGTACAATGTGTAGTGTCTATTCTGCCTCCACATTGCCCTGTGCAGCCAATAATTGATAGGCTGAAACAGGGTGAGTAAAATGTCAGCATCCAAGGAAATGTTATCAATGACAGCTTTGTAATGTTGCTGAAATTGTCTTTCCTTTTCTGCATCATCCACTTTCATTAACTCACTAGCAATGGCTGGATCCACCCTTATAGCTTATGTACCTGCCTTTCTCTCAATTTCTCTCTGTTCTTGCATCAGGGGCTCCCCCTGGCTCACACACACCCTCACACCCTCACCCTCACCTTCTAAGGTGGCACTCCTCTCACTCACTTTTGCCATGCTGGAAGAAATAGCATGCATATGGTGACTCTCAACCTCTCCTTTTGCCTGGGAGCAACCCAGCCTCTCACTCAAAAGATCACTCCCTTCCCTCAAACCTAAAAGTGATTGTACAGTTGCCATGTCCTCTACAGTTGGAATTGTTTCTGTTAAGTGTGTAGAGACCATCAACGGATAGGGAATATCCATTGAAGTGGAAACTGATGGTATCAACGGATAACTGCTGTTAAGCTTATCCGTTGAAGAACAACCACTTGTCAACGGATGAGAGATATCCGTTGAAGAAGGAAAAGATGTAGATATAGAAAGTAACATAATTATTGAATCCGTGTGGTTTGATTTTAAGTGTGGTGACACAGATTCTGCAACTACATCTGAAAGAATTGGTTGATGATCCAACAAATCATCTAAAAGATGATGATCACCAGGTTTTGAGTGGGGCTCCTCCCTGAGTTTTAATGAGGGAGAATCAGGAATTGATGTGAATATCATATCCACATCCAGAGAGGGTGTTGGAGAGTTTGATGAATGGTGTGTTTCTATATTGAGAGAATGGGGCTGTGATTCCACATTTGCTGGAATCACATCAAGCTGAATTTGAGAAGGCACAGATACAGGTGGATGTATCTGTGCTGCAAGTGTCCCTTGTGTGGAAACTAGGGTCTTAGCCTTCTTCTTCTTTGAAAAGGCTTTAAATGGTGAATGTGTGGCTTCAGTGTCCCTCCCTCTTTTGTTCTGTGTCCCTGGTTGGGGACTATTTTCAATAGTTACAACCTTTTGGGAGGATGCAACTAGGGATGTGTTGGACTCCTTTTGAACCACCACAGTCTTTTGAGAGACTGTGGCTTGGCTGGTTTGGGTACCACTCACCTCTCCCACCTTATCCTGGGGGGCTTTTTGATGTTCACCCCTCCCCTCACCACTCACACCCTGTTCACTCCCTTCAGGGTTTATGGTAGTTGTTACAACTGTTGTCTTTTGAGAAATAACAGAGGTAGGTTTCCTTGACTTGACTTTGGAAACTTTAGATTTGGTGGCTTTGGTAGGAGCCTGTTTGGACAAAGACACAGGTTCCATAGCCACACTAGAAGGCAAAGAAACATTGGGGTTGGAAATAGTAGGAGTTATAGAAGTATTTACCTCACTTACCTGTGGTGCATTCATGATTGGCAAGTATACCAATGGCACCTGGTTGTTGAGGTTCATTCTCAAAAGGTCTGCAAGGACCCTTTTCTCTTGTGCCCAGCATTTGAGTTTATTATTCTCATTGGATATAATCAAACCTTCAGCAACATGGTTAGCCAATAACATAAAGAATCTAGCATAGTAGATGTTATGTGGTCTATTAGTTTTGTTACCTAATCTGGAACCTAATTCTAGCATAACACAGTTGCTAAAATTAAAGTACCTATCAGAAACTAACATATAGAGCATATTAACAAGAGATGAAGTGATAGCATCAAAATTGCTAATCTTCCCAGAGAAAACCTTAATAAAGGCATCTCCAAGAAAACTCCATTCTTTCCTAAGGCCTTTCCTTCTAATACTACCTAAACTAGCAGAATCAAAAGCATAGCCTATGGAATCTAGCATAGCAGAGACATCTTTATCAGTGTGTGGTGTCATGGCATTATTCTCAGGCAACTTAAAGCAAGATTGTATATCATCACAATTAATGCAATAGTCCTTACCTTTGAGAGAGAAGGCAATAGTCATATCTGTGGAGTTGAACTCTGCAGTTGTCCAAATCTCCTCAATCACTTCACATTAGATGGTTGGGGCTTCCAGCATTGCATAGCTTAGTTTGCAGTTTTTGATGAAGTCCATCATCTTGTGATAATCAGAATGGGCTTCATTCTTTTCAACCAAGGCTATGAAATTATTTTTTTCATAAACAAATCCTGTTTGAGACATAATTTTGACTACTGGTGCCATTGTTGTGAGTAGAGGTTGCAGAGAAAAACTTGAGAATTTAGAGAGAAAGAGAATAAGAATTGCAAGAAAGCGTAAAGTGAGAATAAGAGTTCAATTGAGCTTTTATACTTTCTTGAATTAAAACGTAAATAAAATGATTAAATGATACTTTTAAGTAAGTTACAGCCGTTCAAGAATAAATAAAACTGTAGAAATTCTGAAAACTACCTTAAATACAAATACATACAACACTGTATATCTATATCAACGGTTGAGTAAAAGAATCAACGGCTGTGACTCACTTATAGTAACTGACGTGACACTTCAACAGATAAGGGAAATAGTTATCCGTTGATGAACAACACCATTTTATCCGTTGAAGGATAAAATTACCATAAATGTATTTGTCTTTCAACGGATAATGAACATTCGTTGATAGAACAATTTTGGCTTTCAACGGATAGAGAATATCCGTTGATAGGATAAGTCTTAATTAAAGCCAGCTTTGTTCTTGCAGCAAATTCATTTCAGGCTTTAAGACAGATTATATAGATGGCATAGATTATGAATAATTAAGCATACCTAACTCACTTACTAATCTTGTGAATGTTGATTCATCAAGTGGCTTGGTAAATATGTCTGCAATCTGCTTTTCACTTGGAACAAAATGAAGTTCCACTGTACCTTTCATCACATGTTCCCTAATGAAGTGGTACTTGATATCAATGTGCTTGGTTCTTGAGTGCTGCACTGGATTTTCAGTAATGGCAATGGCACTTGTGTTGTCACAGAATATTGGAATTTTGTCAACAGTCAGACCATAGTCAAATAGTTGATTCCTCATCCGTAGTATCTGTGCACAGCAACTACCAGCAGCAATGTACTCAGCTTCAGCTGTTGATGTGGAAACAGAATTCTGCTTCTTGCTGAACCATGATACCAGCTTGTTCCCTAGAAATTGACAGGTGTCTGTTGTGCTTTTCCTGTCTATTTTGCAACCTGCATAATCTGCATCTGAGTAGCCAATTAGATCAAAACCAGACTCTCTAGGGTACCAAATTCCTAGATTTGGAGTCCCCTTGAGATATCTGAAAATTCTTTTAATAGCCACTAAGTGAGATTTTTTAGGGTCAGCTTGAAATCTAGCACAGAGACATGTAGAAAACATTATATCAGGTCTACTAGCATTTAAATATAAAAGTGAGCCAACCATGCCTCTATAACTTGTAATATCCACAGACTTTTCAGCCTTGTTTAATTCAAGCTTAGTGGCAGTGGCCATGGGAGTTTTTGCAGGTGAACAATCCATTAAGTCAAACTTCTTTAAAAGATCATAAATATATTTAGTTTGACTAATGAAAATTCCACCACTAACTTGTTTAACTTGTAAACCAAGAAAGTAAGTTAGCTCTCCCATCATGCTCATTTCATATTTACTTTGCATTAATTTAGCAAACTTTTTACAAAGCTTATCATCTGTAGATCCAAATATAATATCATCTACATAAATTTGTACAAGTATCTTAGAGCCATTAACATTTCTAAAGAAGAGAGTTTTGTCAACAGTACCTCTTGTGAAGTGATTATCTAGAAGGAACTTTGACAAAGTCTCATACCAGGCTCTAGGTGCTTGCTTTAGTCCATAGAGTGCTTTCAACAGATAATACACATAGTCTGGAAAATTTGGATCTTCAAAACCTGGAGGTTGGCTTACATAAACTTCTTCCTCCAATTCCCCATTTAGAAATGCACTCTTGACATCCATTTGATAGACTTTGAAATTGGCATTAGCTGCATAGGCTAGAAAGATTCTGATGGCTTCAAGTCTGGCAACTGGAGCAAATGTTTCATCAAAATCTATTCCCTCTTGTTGAGAATAGCCTTTAGCAACCAATCTGGCTTTATTCCTTATGACAATGCCATTTTCATCCATCTTGTTTCTGAATACCCATTTTGTGTCAATAGAACTCTTGTTCCTTGGCTTGGGTACCAGCTTCCATACTTTGTTCCTCTCAAATTGGTTTAGCTCCTCTTGCATTGCTAAAATCCAATCTGGATCCAATAGAGCTTCTTCCACTCGCTTAGGTTCCTCCTGTGATAGAAAGCTACTATACAGACATTCATCTTGAGTAGCCCTTCTAGTTTGTACTTTTGATGTAGCATCACCAATGATCAGTTCAAAGGGGTGATTTTTGGTCCATTTCCTTTGAGGTGGTAGATTAGCCCTAGATGAGGTTGCCTCAGTATTGTCATGATATGAGATAGAGTGTTGATTTGTTGAAACTCCCCCTGAGTTACTAATCCTTTGAAAGGAATTGGGAGCTCTATCAACTGATGAAGTTAATTGATTATCCGTTGACAGACTGTGATCAACGGATGCTTCATTATGAACTTCAACGGATGATGCACTTTGTCTTTCTACGGATGCTGCATTGCTTCTTTCAACGGAAGCTGAATTATGACTTTCAACGGATGCAGCATTCTGTGCATTATTCAAAGGCAGATTCTGAATTCTTCTTGAGATGCCTTCTTTATCATTCTCATCTTCACTATCATCACAGTATATCTCAATGTTGTCAAATTTGAGTCCTTCATGATGTCCCTCATCTGTTAGTCCATCAATCTTTTTATCATCAAACACAACATGTACAGATTCCATGACAATGTTGGTTCTTAGATTGTAGACCCTATATGATTTTCCAACAGAATAACCAACAAATATTCCTTCATCAGCCTTTGCATCAAACTTCCCTTTGTGATCAGATTGATTCCTTAAGATGTAGCATTTGCAACCAAAGACATGTAGAAAGTTTAAAGTTGGTTTTCTTCTCTTGAATAATTGATAGGGAGTCATGCATTTTGCCTTATTGATTAGAGAAATATTCTGAGTGTAACATGCACAGTTAACAGCCTCAGCCCAAAAATAAGTTGGGAGTTTTGACTCTTCAAGCATTGTCCTTGCAGCTTCAATTAGTGATCTGTTCTTCCTTTCCACCACACCATTTTGTTGTGGAGTTCTTGGAGCTGAGAACTCATGCATGATCCCACTTTCTTCACAGAACAACTTCAAGGTTGAATTCTTGAACTCAGTTCCATTGTCACTCCTAATATTCCTTACTTTGAAATCAGGATGATTGTTGACTTGCTTGATATGATTGATGATGATTTCACTAGCTTCATCCTTTGATCCAAGAAAATAAACCCATGAAAACTTTGAGAAATCATCTACAATCACTAGGCAGTATCTTTTCCTTGAAATTGACAATACATTGACTGGTCCAAAAAGATCCATGTGTAGAAGTTGTAGTGGTTCATCAATTGCAGATTCAAGCTTCTTACTGAATGATACTTTCTTTTGCTTTCCTTTCTGACAAGCATCACACAGTCCATCCCTTGTGAATTCCACTAGAGGCATTCCTCTAACTAAGTCCTTTTTGACTAGATCATTCATTGTCTTGAAATTCAAATGGGACAGCTTCTTGTGCCATAGCCAACTTTCAACTGGACTTGCTTTGCTGAGGAGACAAGTAATGGATTCTGCATCTGTAGAGTTAAAATCAGCTAAGTACACATTCCCTTTTCTAACTCCAGTTAGAACCACTTTATTGTCCTTTTTACTTATGACAATATAGGCTTCAGAATTGAAGGAAATAGTATTCCCTCTGTCACATAGTTGACTGATGCTCAATAAATTGTGTTTGAGACCATCAACCAATGCAACTTCATCAATGATGACATTTTCTTTTGAAATCAAGCCATATCCCATAGTGAATCCTTTGCTGTCATCTCCAAAGGTTATGCTAGGGCCAACTCTCTCCTTAAACTCTGTGAGCAGGGTGAAATCTCCTGTCATGTGTCTTGAACAACCACTGTCCAAGTACCATAGATTCCTTCTTTGTCCCTGCACACAACAAAATCAATCAAGTTGATTTTGGTACCCAAGTTTCCTTGGGTCCAGCCTTGTTAGTCTTTTTCCTAGACTTCATTCCTCCTGCATCTTTTGACTTAGGTAACTTTGGGTCAACCTTGGTCTCAGATGTGGTTGGTTGAGGTGTAGGGTTAGTCACAGAATCATTTAACACATTTGATTGAATTTGATAAGGCATAGGTTGTGCAAACATGTTATTCCACATAGGCATATTGTATGGCATTTGAGGCATACTAAATGCAGTAAAATAAGGATTGTTAATATATGGCATGTTTGCAAAATGTGCATGGGGATTCTGGTGAGACATAACAGGCATAGCATGCAGAGGTGACATAGACATGTTAGGCATGGAGGGATTTGAAGGCATGGGAGCATTTTTAACAGATTTGCAATTATTAGATAGGTGATTAACACTTTTACAATGCACACAGCTTTTTCTAGGAGCATACCTATCAGGTGTGTAATTTTTATGTTTATTAATCCCTACCTTCCCATTTCTTTTAGATTTTCTTTTAGTTTCCTTCTTATCCTCAACCAACTTAAGCCTATCTTTTAGCTGATCTAAAGTCATGTGTCCTATATTCACCTTACTGACATCTCTGGATGTGCTAGCTCCTTCTTTGACAAAGTTCTTGAGAGTTGAATCATTCTTTTTATTGAGATTTTTATTTTTAAAAGAACTTGCCTGTTTTAATTGATGAGCCTTCAACGGATGCTCCTTTTCTTCCTTCAACGGATAACTTTCATGATCCGTTGATTCCACATCCGTTGACAATCCATCAATTAATTCTAACTCCTTTTTGTTTTTCTTCCAGGCATCCTCACAGAATGATTCAATTCCCTGAACCTTTGCAATCTGAACACTAACATCCCTAGATGTTTTCCAGGCCTTGATTACCTCTTGCTCACTTTCTAACTGTGTAGAAAGAATTTCTACTTTCTTAACAGCTTCTGCTAGTTCACTCTCAATAGTCAAGCATTTAAGTTTTATCTTTTCAAGCTCAATTACCTGATCCTCTAACACAACATTCCTATCACTTAAAAACACATTATTCTCCTTGATCCTAGTGTTTTCTTTTGCTAGTGATTTAAGGGAAACACGCAAATGATATAATTCATTGGTCATATCATTTATGGCTTCATTGCATTCATGTTTAGAAAGCTGAGAGAGATCAGTAGTAATTACCTGGTTGCTTGATGAACTAGTTTCATTTTCATCAGAATTAGCCATCAGGGATAGGTTAACATATTCCACATCATCATCTTCATTTACCCCATCTGCTGCCCAATCATCTTGAGTGAGAAAAGCTCTTTCCTTTTGTTTGAGCAAATCAAAATACTTCTTTTTGTAATCAACTTGCTCAAATTTCTTTTTCTCACTTGCAAAGTGTCCACTAATGCCACAGTTGTAACATTTGAACTTTGATTTGTCCACCATGTTTTTTTTTGGCTTAGTGAACTTTGTGTTTTTCCTGAACTTCATTTTTGCAAACCTCCTAGACAGAAAGGCCAAATGTTCTTCAATATCATCAGATTCATCCTGACTGGAATTGTCTTCATCCTCAGCAACTTGCTCTTTACCCTTGCTTGATTCTGATTTGCTTGTGCCAATTTTGAGACTTGGCATTGTCTTCTCCTCATTCCTGGCTTCCATCTTCTCACTGTCAGCTACAAGAGCAACTGTTCCTCCTTTTCTCTTTCCCTTTTCCAACAGCTCATCCTGCTCCATTTCAAGTTCATAAGTCTTCAGAATTCCATATAATCTTTCAAGTGTGAAGTTCTTATAATCTTGAGAATTTCTCAAAGAGACAGTCATGGGCTTCCATTCCTTTGGCAGAGACCTAAGAAATTTTAAGTTGGAATCCTTGACTTGGTACACTCTACCATACAGCTTCAATCTATTCAACAGTTTCTGAAACCTGTTGAAGGTATCATTTAATGATTCACCTTCTTCAAAGTGAAAATATTCATACTGTTGAATAAGAAGTTGCATCTTGTTCTCTCTGACCTGCTCAGTACCTTCATAGATGATTTGTACAGTCTCCCAAACTTCCTTTGCAGTTTGGCTATTGATGACATTGTCAAACATATCTTGATCTAAGCCATTAAACAAAATGTTCATGACTCTCTTATCCTTTCGGATTTCTTCCATGTCTTCAATAGTCCATTCTGCTTTTGGCTTGGGAATGGACTGTCCAACAGCAACTGTTGCAGTAGCAGCTGTGGCTACTTTGTGAGGGATATGAGGACCATTTTCAATACAGTTGATGTAGCTTTCATCTTGAGAAAGAAGATGTAAATGCATCTTCACTTTCCAGTGATGATAATTATCTTTTTCCAGGACTGGGATATTTATACCAATATCCTTCCTACTCATGATGGTAGCAGGAGGATTCTTCTGTGCACTCATGATGTTAGCAGAATAGATCTTTAAACTCTTTGTATGTTAAGAGCTTGCTCTGATACCAATTGTTATTCCCAGTGGACTAACAATGAGATTTACAGAAGGGGGGTTGAATGTAAATCTCAAAACTTTTTCAAGTTTTGAGCAGTTTCTAAGGCTAAGTGTTTGAGTGATCAAATGTGTGTGAATTGCTTGAAGCTGATGCAGACAGATATATATTCAAACACAAATGTAATGAGCACAAAGAACTTAAAAACTTTTCTGGTGGATTTGTTGTTCCACCAGAGATGTGTTATTTCAGAAAATCTGTGATTCAAAGAATTAAATCACAGCTGCTTCCTAGTACAAACTAGATGATTTTCTCTTTTGATATTTCTAAACAGCTCAGGAAAATTCATATCTAATTACTAGCTGCTACTTGGTTTATATATCACCAAGTTTACAAGTGAAGACAAACTGTAAAATACAATTGAAAAGATTCTTCACATGTTTCTTCTTCATTTCTCTATCCAATGCAATCTAGGATAATCTATAAATCTTTGAATACTTCCTTGTTTGCATCAGAATGGAAATGCTGCATTTTCTTGATTCCTCCTAGAGGCTTCCACATTCCAGTATGTCTCTGTCAACCCATGTGCCTCTGTCAGCTTGTGAATTGTCACTATCAACTGCTAATGAACTAAGCATCCGTTGAAGCTTTCATCCGTTGATGCCTTATCCGTTGAGGCTTTATCCATTGAAGCTTTATCCGTTGATGCATTATCAGTTGAAGTCTTTATCCGTTGAAGCACTTATCCGTTGAAGCACTTATCCGTTGATGGATATTATCCGTTGAAGCATTAGAGACATCCGTTGAAGCTTTGTTTCTTATCCGTTGAAGGTCTTCAATATCCGTTGACACTTCTTCACTTATACAAAATTACAAGGCATGAAATATTTACAATTAGCCCTCCTATTTGTACATCCATTAGTAGTCAACATGACTGATTATTTCCTAACAACATCTAAGAATTACAGCTTGAAACCAGAGAGTGAAATGTGCTACAATACTAAACTTATTGTTAAGTAAAGCTACTCCTTCAACGGATAGCCAAGATGGTCTTATCCGTTGAGGCTACAAACACTAGATTTCTACTTAAGTATTTTGCTTAACTTATCATCAAACTAATACACATATTCCTTACAATGTGAAAGATTAACTTCTGAAAATCTTGCTTTTAAGAAAAGATATGATTTCTTAGAAAAAGAGTTAGTTATGTTCCATCAAACTCAGAAGGATAGAGATGATGCTTTTTATGTTAGGGATGAAGTGCTAAAATTGAATGAATCTCTAAAAACTGAGTTAGAAAAGGAAAGAGAGATTATCAGGACTTGGACTAACTCTGGCAGAACAACTCAAAATTTGCTAAGTAGTGAATATTGGAAAGCGGGCTTAGGTTATGGAGAGGATAAGAATGATAAAGGAACTGTAGAAATTAAGCATGTTGTTAAGCAAAAGCCAAAATTAAAACATGTTAAGTTTGTAACTGTAAAGTCTGATAATGAGAAATCAGAAGTTAAAGAGGAATTAACTTCTGACAAACTAAAACAGGAAAAGACAGTTGAAGTAAACATAGGCTTAATGACAAAGAAGCAGCTTAAGCATAAGCTGAAAGATGTTAAGAATGCAAACAAGGTAAAATCACCTAGGAAAAATAGGAATGGAAAGGAAGGTGTGAATAAAAGCAATGATTATAAACCTGTTCCAGATGCTCCTAGGAAAACATGTCATAACTGTGGAAGTTCTAACCATCTGGCCTCTTTTTGCAGGAAGAATAAGAACATAAACTCCTTACCTTCAAAATCAGGAGTTAAGAGTCAGTCTGTTAGATATAAACCACAAAATCCTTGTTTTCATTGTGGTAGTTTATGGCATTCCATTTATACTTGTAAGGAATATCATAGTTTGTACTATGATTATTATCAATTAAAACCTTCTTTGAAGAAAGTTTCCATTGTTCCTTCTAGTGTAAATTCTGATTCAAAGTCTGATAGTGTAAGTTCTGATAAGAAAAATGTTAACATAAACTCTGATGCTAAATCCGCTGCAAACGTTAACAAACTTGATAAGGCCAAAGGATCCAAGCAAGTCTGGGTCCTTAAAACTAATCATTAGTGGTCTTTGTGATTGCAGGGCAACAGGAAAAATATTCTAGTTCTGGATAGTGGATGTTCAGGACATATGACTGGAAATAAAGCCCTGCTATCAGACTTTGGGGAGAAAGCTGGCCAAGTGTTTCTTATGGAGATGACAATATTGGAAAAACATTGGGATATGGCAATATCAATCTTGGGAATGTCATCATTAAAGAAGTAGCTGTGGTCTCAGGACTTAAACACAATCTGCTGAGTATAAGTCAAATCTGTGACAGAGGTTATCATGTTGATTTCTTTGAAGAACACTGTGATGTTGTGAGTAAATCCAAAGGCAAAGTTGTTCTAAAAGGATACAGGCGTGGTAACATTTATGAAGCTAAGCTTTCAACAAATACTGATGGTTCTGCAATCTGTCTGATGAGTAGAGCATCAATTGAAGAAAGCTGGAATTGGCACAAGAAACTCTCTCATTTAAATTTCAACAATATAAATGAGCTGGTTAAGAAAGATCTTGTGAGAGGACTGCCAAAGTCAGTATTTGCTCCTGATGGCCTTTGTGATTCTTTCCAGAAGGCCAAACAAAGAAAATCTTCATTCAAGAGCAAGACTGAATCATCAATTCTTGAGCCTTATCATCTATTACATGTTGATCTATTTGGTCCAGTGAATGTCATGTCTATTGCAAAGAAGAAATATGCATTGGTCATAGTGGATGAGTTCACTAGATACACATGGGTGTATTTCTTGCACACAAAAAGTGAAACTACATCTATCTTGATTGATCATGTCAAACATCTGGATAAATTGGTCAAAGACTCTGTGAAAACCATAAGGAGTGATAATGGCACTGAGTTCAAGAATTTGATAATGGAAGAGTTCTGCAAAAATCGTGGAATTAAGCAGGAATTTTCTGCTCCTGGAACTCCACAGCAAAATGGAGTTGTTGAAAGGAAGAATAGAACTCTCATTGAAGCTGCACGTACAATGCTTGAAGAAGCAAAGCTTCCAACCTACTTCTGGGCTGAAGCTGTGCAGACTGCTTGTTTTACTCAAAATGCAACACTCATTAACAAGCAAGGAAAAACACCATATGAGATGGTGAGGAAAAAGAAGCCAAATCTGAAGTACTTTCATGTATTTGGATGTAAGTGTTTTGTTCTCAAGACTCATCCTGAACAGCTATCCAAATTTGATCTAAAAGCTGATGAAGGAATCTTTGTTGGATATCCACTTTCCACAAAAGCCTTCAGAGTCTATAATTTGAGAACAAGAGTGGTCATGGAATCTATCAATGTCTCTTTTGATGACAAGAAGATTACTGGTCTTGAAGATTTTATTGATCATGATCAGCTGAGATTTGAAAACGAAGACTCAAATTCTGATACTGAAAATCCTGACAGTCTAAGTCCTGATACTATAAACTCTGATGGATTAAACTCTGATGTTATTGAGACTGTGGTAACTATGCCAAAGGAAGATGCACCTATGTAGGGGGAGCATACTCAAGATCTTACCACATCTCAAGAAGCATCAGAACATACATCTGGCTCTTCAAGTTCTGATTCGTCAAGTTCTGATAAGCCAAGTTCTGATAGTGCTGAAAATCTAGATTCTGAAGAATCCAACTCAGAGAGCATAGTTTCAGGGGGAGCATCAGAAAATGAAAATGAAGACCGCATGGATCATGGGGGAGCATCCAGTTCTAGAGAAAACCTTCCATCTGCAAGGAAGTGGACTAAATCACATACACCTGATTTGATAATTGGAAATCCTGATGCAGGTGTCAGAACTAGAACAGGTACTTCAAATGAATGTCTTTACAATTCTTTTCTCTCTCAGACTGAGCCAAAGAAAGTGGAAGAAGCTCTTCAAGATGCTGATTGGGTGCAAGCAATGCAGAAAGAGTTAAATGAATTTGAAAGAAACAAAGTCTGGACCCTAGTGCCAAGATCAAATAATAGATCTGTTGTTGGTACAAAGTGGGTATTCAGAAACAAAACTGATAGTGATGGCATAATTACAAGGAATAAGGAAAGGCTGGTTGCAAAAGGATATTCTCAACAAGAGGGAATTGATTATGATGAAACATTTGCACCAGTTGCTAGGTTAGAAGCCATAAGGATATTTTTGGCATATGCTGCTCACAAAAAGTTTACTGTCTTTCAAATGGATGTGAAAAGTGCTTTTCTCAATGGAGAATTGGAGGAGGAAGTATATGTTGAACAACCTCCAGGCTTTGTAGATTCTAAACATCCAGATTATGTCTACAGGCTTGATAAAGCACTTTATGGACTTAAGCAAGCTCCTAGAGCATGGTATGAGACTTTAGCTCAGTTTCTTCTGGAAAGTAGATTCAACAGAGGAACAATAGACAAAACACTGTTCTACCTCAACCATGGAAAGGACTTACTTCTAGTCCAGATTTATGTTGATGATATCATTTTTGGGTCTACAAATGACAGACTTTGCAAGAAGTTTGCCAAACTTATGCAGTCAAGATATCAGATGAGTATGATGGGGGAACTTAGCTATTTTCTGGGCCTTCAAGTCAAGCAAAATGAAGAAGGCACTTTTATTTGTCAAACTAAGTACACCAGAAACTTGCTGAAGAAATTTGGAATGCAAGATTGTTCAAGTGAATCCACTCCCATGACCACTGCAACAAAACTGGATCAGGATACTGGTAAATCAGTAGATATTACTGATTACAGAGGTATGATTGGCTCTCTACTCTATCTAACTGCTAGTAGACCTGATATCATGTATGCTACCTGTCTTTGTGCAAGATTTCAAGCAGATCCAAGAGAACCTCACTTAACAGCTGTGAAAAGAATTTTTAAATATCTTAAGGAAACAGCTGATCTGGGATTATGGTATCCCAGAGAATCAGATTTTAAACTAATAGGTTACTCAGATGCAGATTTTGCAGGTTGCAAAATTGACAGGAAAAGCACAAGTGGAAGCTGCCAATTTCTTGGAGGTAGATTGGTTTCTTGGTTTAGCAAGAAACAAAAGTCAATTTCCACATCAACTGCAGAAGAAGAATATATTGCTGCAGGAAGTTGTTGTGCACAGATTCTTTGGATGAAGAATCAGTTACTGGATTATGGGTTAATATATTTCAAAATCCCTATTTACTGTGATAATCAAAGTGCTATTGCTATGGCAGGTAATCCAGTTCAACACTCTATGACAAAGCACATCAGCATCAGGTACCACTTCATCAGGGAACATGTAGATAAAGGTACAGTGGAATTGCACTTTGTTTCAACAGATCAACAACTAGCAGATATCTTCACAAAACCATTGTGTGAAGCTACTTTTACAAGATTGGTAAATGAACTTGGAATGGTTTCAGGTTCTTTCTCTAAATCTGCTTAATTTTGTTCTGTTACATCAGATTTTATGATCAGTATTTACAGAATTCAATCTCTTTGTGTATTCTGTGCTTACATGAAAAATATGTTTAAGTACTGACTGTTGTCTGATCAATGTTTCTAAACTCTGATAGTGATATGTCTGTTTAGGTAGCTATTCAATCCTATGAGGATAAATGTGCTAGATGCTGACATAGTAGTCTTCAATAAACAAGGGATCCCATGTAAGAAGTAATTATTTCAGTGGAAATCTATTGACACAAGCAAATTCTGATAATTGAGCTTAGTTGAGTTTACTTTGTCTATCTTATTACTAAGTCACAAACTAGGATAATGCTGCTCATCTGTTAAGTTCTGATGCTAGTAAACCTGTTGAATGAACTAAGTGCTGATAAACCTCACTTATCAAAAAAAAATGAATGAAACAAGGATTAAAAATCAGGTACTCCTTTGAGATCTAGAGTAAAAATGTGGAAGGGAAGACCCAAGTGCATTGCTGGTATTAAGTAATATACATCAGAAAAGCAAATAAAATATTTTCTTGGTGACTTTTCACACTCTATGATTACTGGAGAAATACTCTGATAATAGCATAAATTCTGATAAGCAGTCGTGACTCACTTACACTGAGAAGCCACTGTAAAAAGGAATTTAAAAAGATGCACAAAATTAGTACACAATAGTTGAGGTGGACTCAAGCATGAACTCATTCACCAGTAGGTTTCAGGATAATGACAGCTCTTTAGCAAAGTTTTAGTTATGCCTTATTTCTAAGATGTACTGAAGTGAATCAGACTTTACTCTTTGTCTGATATTTAGCTTAATGCACACACTAACCACTCCATATGAATGATGAAAATCACTGTGGTGATCTATGTTGTTTTAGATGAACAGTCATTGTGTCACATTGCACAAATTATGAGGACAAGTTTTGATTACATGTTCTGATGATTATGTTCTGAAGAATATAAATCAAAATTTGTGTGAGAATTTACTAAGATAGGCATTCATTTTTTGAGTTAAGAGATTATGTTCTGATGACTGTTAAGTTCTGATATTCCCGTCTGATTCTTTACTTGACTTATTTGTGGATAAAATTTGACCTAACAGTCTCAGTTTAAACCTGAATATGTTGAAGTGGAAGATTAATAGTCACTATGGTTAGGGATAGTGGTACTCGTACTGGAACAGTCAACTTTTACTTGCTTCTTGTGCGCATTAAACCATATTTTCTCTTTCCAATGAATGTTTTTCTTTTTCCAAGTCTGGGGAGATGAGGTAGAATTAATTCTACCTATAAGCATTAAATTTCTTTACATCTCCTGGCATTCTCTTGCCTATATAAGCAACCACTTCACATCAGCCTTCCCATCAAATCTCTTTTCACAAACTCACCTTCATACTTTTTATATCAAAAACACCATGGTCAGATACAATATGTTTTTGAACTACGAAACTTTCAACATGGAGCTGAGCTGTGCTGATTGGCAGCAGGAATGGCACGTCACTGCCATTCCTGATGAGATATGGGACTCTGTTCCCCAGGAGGTACTCACCCACCTCCTGTTCTTCTATATGGATTACCATCGCCATCTGGAGCGATTGGAGGAGGAAAGGATGGAAGCTCTCCGCCAGCAAGAGTGAATCATTCGACTCGCTATTCTGTTTGTCGAGAGTAGGAAGAAGAAATTATTTATTTTCTTCTTCCTGTTTTTCTTCATCATCAGCCTTGCCCTGCTTCTTGAGCTAGGACAAAGGCTGTTGACGTTAGGTTTAGCAGCTTAGGGAAATCTTGTACAAGTTCTGATGTAATTTAAATTTCATGAATGTATTCTCTTGATATATTAATGAAATTTGTTTTTGTTTCAATATCTTGTCTCTGAGATATTTTGTAATGCATTGATAAATCCTGATATATATTCATATTCTGATGACCATATAAATTCTATTTTCACTTAAGTTCTGATTTTATCTTATCAGTACTTGCTCATCTGATTTATTATGGTCCTTTTCACTTGATTTTTTTCCAGAATATTGATGTTGCAGTGATAAATAATTAAATAAGTGGGAACGGTTTCATTTTTGAATTAAAACTGTTTCACCTTGATTAATGGAATAACTGGGTAAGTGGAACGTTTTTTTTCCTTGAAAAACTGCAAGTGGATAAGTAATGATTACTGTTTTCTCGAACCCAGTAACTATCCGTTATTACTGCATGTCTGACAGGTGTCCAACGGTAACATTTTTTTTAAGAGTATAAGTAAGACAGAGAGAGGATTTTTTAATCTTTTATTTCCTTTCATACTTTTTCTCTTTACTTGATTTTACTCTCTTTCTTCTTCTCACGTTGGTTTTTCATACAGACATTTTATCAAACACCTAACAGGCACTCTTAACTCTCAATTTTTCTCATGGCACCAAAGGATTTAATCATTGATGGAGCTAAATTTGTTCCAAACAACTATGCTGCAATTCTTGATCATGCTGAAGCTCCATCTGAATTGCATTTTGTGCAAGATCTTCTTGCACACAGTGAGATTGGGTATGCATTGACCCAACCTTCAGTCTTTTCGAGCCAACAAGTTCTGACATTTTGGCGGACTGGGCACTTTGATAATGGTGGTACACATGGCACTCCCAGTATTGTTTTCGAAGTGGGTGATTCTTCATATGCAGTCACTCCTGGTACAATACGCAAGGCTCTACATCTCCCAGAAGGATGTACCTTTTCAATTCCAGAGGAATCAGCTCTTCAGGAGTTAATGGCCAGTTTGGGGTATGAACAGAGTTTGGCAAAGCTTGGGCAGTTGAAACGGGCTCACATCAGGAGGGAATGGAGCTTCTTCTTCGACTGCATCACTAAAGCTTTTGGGAACAAGTGTTCGAATTTTGATGCTATTCCCATAATGAGTCAGCACATCGGGTATGCCATTATAAACCAAACTCATTTTGATTTTGCAACGACTATAATTGGTTTTATTGGGGATAGGATGATAGAGGATAGGAATGTTGTCTACTTTGCTAGATTCTGTCAACTTATATATACTTTTTGTACTGATGAACCTCAACTAATTAGTACCTCAACTCCACCTTTTAAAGTTGCAAAACGATACTTTAATGACCTGATAAATGCTGACACTAAGAAATCAGTGGTTAGACCTTTACAGATTCCTCAATCTGTAAAAACAGATCTTAGTAAATGCTGATCCTGATACTTATAGATCTGTTTATTCTGATGTCCAACCAACAACAACCTCCCAAACACCACAACAACCATCAGCACCTACCACTCTATCTACTCAACCAACCCTCAAGCAATTTATCAAATCCTATCTCTCCACTTCACAGACAGTTCAACCGTCATCCTCAGAACCTCCTGTGAACCCTTTATCTTCTAAGCCTAAGAGGACAAAGACTGTTCCTCAAACACCTCAAAAGAGAAGGAGGATTGCTTTGAGAGATGAATCTGATACTGAGGAACAGGTTCCTTCTTCAGAACCTGTTGTTAAAGAAGCTGAGAAAGTGACTTCTCAGAAGGATTCTGGAATTGGGGGATCTAGGCTTCTCAAGAGGCTTAGAATAATGACTGTTCCTGAAACTCCCAAGGAATCCATATCTACAAAGAGATACAAGAAACAGAGGGCAAATAGGCCAGTTTCAGATGATGAAGAAGCAGCAGCTAAGGAAGGGGATCAGGAATCTCTGATCTCACAAGAAAAGGAATCTGCTCCAGTCCCTACTTCTCCATCAACTCCATCTCAGGAAGCTGTTACTGAAAAGGCCAACACACCATCTGTGTCTCCTGTTCAAAAGTCTGTATCTCCTGTTGTTCCAGGCACAAGTGCTGATATTCATATCCAGACCTTGGTTGTGCCTGAAGTAATTCTCTTAAAAGCTCCAACATCAACTAATCCATCCACAACACCTGTTACTGATGCTGTTAAAACTCCAGAGTTATCTACTACACCTTCTCTGCATCTAGATGCTGATGATCAGAATTTAGGTGAGCATCAGGATATGGCTGTTGATCAGAACTTAGAACCAGATCAGCACTTAGAGGATGCTGAAGCCTTCATTGCTACTCACACTGTTATTTTATCAGAAGATACTGATTCTGTAAGTTCTGATGCTGCAAATGCTGGAGATACTGGTGATGCTGCTCTACAAGCAGATACTGATGAAGCAGGTCCTTCAGGACATGCCCCTCAACAAACAGTTCTTAAATCTGAACTTGTTAAGAAGTTTGTTACCAGAGAAGCACCAGAGCCTTGGAGTGAAACTCCTGCTGGTCAGGAGTGGACTAAGGAATGGAACTCAATTACTTGTGTTCCATCTGCAAAGAATCTGGCTGAGCAATTGACAAAAGCTGATGAGATGTTAAATACTGATGATTTCAAAACCCAGCTTAGAGTCACTGCATTGAGTACTAAACATCTTCAAGGTCTCCATTCAACTACTCATGCAGAGCTACACAAGATTCAGGAAGAATTCATCAAACAGGAACAAGTTCAAAAGATTGATAAGAAAAAGTTCTTCCAACCTACCTTTGACAGGATTGCTTATATTGAGAAGACTCAAGAGAAACAACAAGCTCAGATTGATGATATTCTGAAAAATCAAGCTTCTCAGCAATCTCAACTTACTGAAATCCAAGCCTCAGTAGAATTGCTTGTCTCTCTTCTACTACCTGCTGATGCCAAAAAGGGGGAGAGAGTAATTAAGTCCAAATGCAAGACTGCCAAGACACTGAAAGGGAAGGATGATGAAAAGGATGATCAAGGAAACTCTGGAATGGGTAGAGGTCATAGTCAAGGTAGAGGTTTTTCATCAAGAAAAGCTGAAATCACAAGTTACAGGACAAGTTCTGATACTGGGAAAAAATTTAGTTCTTCTACTGGTAAAAGAATAAGTTCTGATGAACTTTTAGATCTTGATGAAGAAATGTCAAGACAGTTATTTCTTCGGGAAAATCCAGGAATGGACTTGGAGAGTTTAATGGAAGAAGAAGCCAGACTTAAATCAGAGAAAGTCACATCTAAATCTGAAGCTTCTGGTAAAAAGACACTTCCAAAACTCAAAGGCATTGTGATAAAAGAAAGGACAAATACTGAAGCAACATTGGCTAAATCACAACCGCAGATAGATCCAAGATCCAAGGGTAAAGAAAAGGTTGGTGAACCTATCAAGGTTTATGTGCCTCCTGAGAATGAAGAAATCACTGATGAAAATGATGATCTTGCTCTGACTTCAAGAAAAGTTCTTAAAACAACCTCTGACATGGCTCAAGTTGTTCAGAGTCAAGAGACAGTAAGTTCTGATATTCCAAAGAAGCAAGTAACCTCTGACATAGCTCAAGTTAACTTGATATCAGAAGATAGACCAAAGAAACTCCTACCAGGATTCACTAAAGCAAAATAGACTCAACCTTTGAAGAGTTTTGAAGCAAGAGTAGTTACTGGAAAGGAAGCAAGAGATAAAACTGGATTGGGAAGTGCTGATGAAAGAAGAATACAGAACACTACCAATGATCCAACTTCCTTAAGTGAACCAGGTATTGGAGCAACTCCTGAGAGATTGAATCAACTGGAATCTGTACAAATGGTTTACCATACCTACTTGAAAGAACACATCTTGTTGTACTTCATGATAGATGGTAGGGTTTATCATATAAGGCAAAATGCCATTCCATTGAAGTATTTTGAAGAATTGGAGCATGTACTATTCTTACTTCAAGTGAATGACAGATTAACAGAAAGTGCTGCAAACTATTTGAAGGATCAGATTCAGAGACAGAAAAGACTTTATTCTGTTAAGTCTGACAGCACATATGTTCCAAAGTACAGAGATCACAAGGGTGATATAGTTGAAATGAAGTCCAACACTGCTAAAATTATAACTACCTTTCTGGGTTACAGGGCTGTGGAATTCAATCTTGAGTCTGATAAAGCTTACTTGATCAGACTGGATCAGGATATAAGAAAAGCAAAGATTAATGATCTCAGGGCTGCAATCTTTCAAATTGGTGAAGATAATGCAGAGCTTAAAGATGCTAAAAGGAGGATGATTGATGAACTTAGATATGATGAGAGATGTTTGTTGAAGAACTATCTCAGAATAACTCCTGACATCAGAGAGATCAGAAGATGAAGCCAAGTCAAGATCTACAACTGATTAATTTCTGATATTTGTACAGACTAAAGCTGTTATCAGAAGTTAAATGTTGGTAAAGCTTTAAGGACTGTAAGTTGTAGTTATCTAGTCTAATTCTCATGCATTTGTACTTAATGTTTTTGACATCATCAAATATTTGTTAAACTTGTATATTATGCTAATTTACAAGTTGGGGGAGATTGTTAGATATATTTGATAATGTCATGGCCAATATGATTTATGTTTAGTTTTCAGATCTTACTTAAACAGGATAAATCAGTACTTACTGGAAGTCAGGACTTAAGGATATCAGTACTTATATTATCAGGAGATAATCATCAGAAGATGGATATCAGAACTTAAGTGCCGAAGGACGTTCAGATAAGGACAATAGCTGATTAAAGGAAAGAAGATCGAGATAAACATAAGAAGAGATATGCATGAAGAAGGAATTCTATGAAGAATAAAATACTTGGAAGAAAAGATATCTGATTGATATATTTTAGGAAGCAGAATTATATTCCATATCAATTAGCGATTATCTTGTAACTGTGTAGTATATAAACACAGACATAGGGTTTACACTATAAGTGTTATCATATTCGAGAAGATTATTTGTAGTAACCCTAGCAGCTCTCGTGATATTTGTTCATCACTGAGAGGTAACAGTTCCATACTGTAACAGAGTTTATTGTTTCAATAAAGTTTGTTTTCTATTACTTGAAATATTAAAAGTTCGATTTGATTGTATTTTACACTGTATTCACCCCCTCTACAGTGTGTGTGACCTAACATTTCCTGAAAACCTCTGTCATGTAAAGTATAAACAGAGTTGTAATATCCAATAAATTTGGAAAGAAAAGAATTTTGGCATAAACCCGATATCTTGATGATCAGGCAAAGATACCAATAAGTAACCTTTTCTACTAGTAGATGGATGAATCCCCCACCGGTCATCACCCTGGCCGCATTAGGACCTTGTGCTGGACCGCCACCCGGCCTCTTACGCATTGATGGACTGCCACCCAACCACTTACACCTTGATAGACCGTACCCCGGCCTGTCGCTTATGCCGACTCAATTAGATGGGCTTACTTCCCGAACATTGGGCAAGTAATCAATTTTTTTTCTCAAAACAGGAACCTCGTTGCGAATGTAAAATACACCACAGAGCCGGATCCCTCAGATTTTGAGCGAGTATTTAACACCCTTCGAAAGGAGGATCTTAAATATAAAAATGAGTTTTGGGATCCGCCCTAACTTTTAAAAATCATTTTGAAGACTCAAAAACATTTTTAAGAATGTTTGGAGTAATGCTGATTTAATGAAATAAATCAGTCCCGATATATTAGAAAATATCTGAATATTATTATTTAAATAATATTCCCATAAGGATAACCTTTATAAAAAATAATTGAAATAGAAGTTTTAAAACTCATACTTGAAATGAATAATAAATAACCAAAGATATACTTATGCGAAAGTACGATCTTTATTTGAATAATCGAAAATAAGTTTGATTATCGAAACATTATTCTTTAATAAAATAAAGAATATTATTTAATAAATAAGCGGAGTCATAAGTCCACGAATGAATATTTAAAATAATATTCATTAAATAAAATAAACAGAGTCATAAGTCCTCGAATGAATATTCAACTAATATTCATTATTTAAAATAAAGTTATCGAATAAACCTTATTCGATTAATAGTTTTGAAAACTATATCTATATATATATATAAATATATATATATATATATATATATAATATACTCGGGAACATCAACTCCCGGTTTAGAAAATGTTCACCTTTGGGTCCCCTATACTAAGGGTGTACGCAACTACTGCTTATCTCTAGCATAGGTATTATGCAACTTATAAGCTTTTGAATCAACAATTAGATATCAAGATTACAAAACAGGCATGCATATAAATATCATATTGCATGCTCCAATATATCGCAAGACTTTGCTAATAAGAATCATGCACTTATCACAAGATAATGCATATACATATATACATCACAACAACAGTATAACGGGTAGAAAACTTGCCTGAGTGTTCCGGGGTAGACTTAAGCTTAGAGTGGGTCCGGTAACCTATGAACAACAACATAAGCCGGAATTAAACCACGGTCGCTTAAGAAACTAGACTTTAACCATTTAGAGCCCTAACGTTCGCTTTCGCGCTTAACGATTCACTTAAGTCGCTCGAGTACCCTCGGCTCCACCATTTTTAATAAATTAACCATTAAGAGTTTTAAGGCGATTCTTTCGCGAGTACCTTACCAACTGCCTAATACACTTAACATAATTGTTTCATACCCCAATTAGTCATTTAAAGTCCTTAACCAAGGTTTCAAAGTAAGGCGAGGGGTAATGGTTCGGTCGCGAAGCACCGTTACTTAAAACGGTCATTTCTCCTAAACCGTACATCGGATTCAAACGAACCGCATATCAAAACGAAGCTCGTAACATGAAATATCTAATAATTGTAATGGTAAGAACCTAACAGTGAGTTAATGGGTCCTGATGTTAAGAACAAAAACAGTCTAAAGTAAATCGGGCATTACGACGGCTATGTTTACGCGATTACCAAATTTTATCCTACTCCAAATCAAGCCACAATCAACCACAATTCAACCATACAACCAAACTCCATACATACATTACTAAAAAGCCCCAACACCTCAAGTTCTCCAATTTATATTATTCTCAAACATGAACTAAAACTATTCTTAAGTTCATTAACTAATAACCAAGATTTACAACTCCAAAAACATCACAAAACCAACTAATCTCTACATATTCAATCACCATAATTATCATGAACTATCCTACTCATAATAAGCTCTTAATATTCAATAACAATGCTAGGTTAAGAGATTATACCTTCCTTGGTGAGTAAGAGTAACTAAGGAGCTTGGAATCACCCTTGAAAGTCCTTACCAAAGCTTAATCTAACCAAAAACACAAGATCAAACAATTTAAATTTCTTGAAAACACTATTCACTCTCTTCTTAAATGATTTATTGAAAGAGATTATGAAGGAATTTGGAGCTTAAACTCCTAGGATAGCCATAACTAATCATAAGGAACCTTGGATAATTACCTTGCAATTTAACAATGGTTGGATCTTGGATTTTGAAATTATCCTCTTTAAAAACAAGAAAAGCCGAGAGCTTCTCTTGAATAATGAGAGTCAACTTTTTTTTTGTGTTTTTTTTTGATTTGTTTGGCTTGGTTGATCCACTTTTGTTTTGATTTATTACCTTTTAACCATGGTGAATTTTGTGTGGTTTATAATCAACCAACCTTCCTTCCTTTTTGGTCATGCTTAGGTCATCATTCTTATGTCATCTTCCCATGCTTGTCCTCTTCTTGTTGGTTTGATGAAATCATCCTCACTAACCTCTTTGATTAGCTCCTAATTACTTGGCTAATGACCCCTGATCTGTTATACGGTTCGCTTAACTTTCGTTTTCGTTTATCGTTTGAGGGATCATACCTGGGATCTTATTACTTGGGTTCCCTTAACCTTTCTCAATACATTATATTCCTTTTATGATCCTTTCTTATAATCCTTGAATTTAAACCCTTTTTATCCTGTTCCCTTATACTCAATTCTTTCGGTATCTGGTGGATTTTCGGGAAAAATCAAAGTGTTCAAATTTGGATTCTGACGATCTTTACATACACTTATATCCCATATAAAGTACTAATAAGATCTCAGAATAACAATAGAAGAACCCCTACATAGTGTGGCATGGAAAGTTTTCTTCTTCAGCGTAATCAGCAAAACACTATTCATAAAGGTTACTCAAAGTTCAAAAATTTTGGGGTTATTACAACTTAAACACAATCTGCTGAGTGTTAGTCAAATCTGTGACAGAGGTTATCATGTGGATTTCTTTGAAGAACACTGTGAAGTTGTAAGCAAATCTACAGGTAAAGATGTTCTAAAGGGATACATGCATGGTAACATTTATGAAGCTAAGCTTTCAACAAGTTCTGATGGTTCTACAATCTGTCTGTTAAGCAGAGAATCAATTGAAGAAAGCTGGGATTGGCACAAGAAACTCTCTCATTTAAATTTCAACAATATAAATGAACTAGTCAAGAAAGATCTTGTGAGAGGACTACCAAAATCAGTATTTGCTCCTGATGGCCTTTGTGATTCATGTCAAAAGGCAAAACAAAGAAAATCCTCATTCAAGAGAAAGACTGAATCTTCAATTCTTGAGCCTTATCGCCTACTACATGTTGATCTATTTGGTCCAGTGAATGTCATGTCAATTGCAAAGAAGAAATATGCTATGGTCATAGTAGATGAGTTTACCAGACACACATGGGTGTATTTCTTGCACACAAAAAGTGAAACTGCATCTAACTTGATTGATCATGTCAAACAACTGGATAAGTTGGTCAAAGACTCTGTGAAAATTTTAAGAAGTGATAATGGCACTTAGTTCAAGAATTTGATCATGGAAGAGTTCTGCAAAGACCATGGAATAAAGCATGAATTTTCTGCTCCTAGAACTCCATAACAAAATGGAGTTGTTGAAAGAAAGTATAGAACTCTTATTGAAGCTGCACGTACTGTGCTTGATAAAGCAAAGTTACCAACCTACTTTTGGGCTGAAGCTGTGCAGACTGCTTGTTTTACTCAGAATGCAACACTTATCAACAATCATGGAAAGATACCATATGAGATGGTGAAGAAAAAGAAGCCAAATCTGAAGTACTTTCATGTATTTGGATGCAAGTGTTTTGTTCTTAAGACTCATCTTGAACAACTATCCAAATTTGATCTAAAAGCTGATGAAGGAATCTTCGTTGGATATCCACTTTCCACAAAAGCCTTCAGAGTCTACAATTTAAGAATAAGGGTTGTTATGGAATCTATCAATGTCTCTTTTGATAATAAGAAGATTAATGGACTTGAAGATTTCAATGATCATGATCAGCTGAGATTTGAGAATGAAGCTTTAAATTCTGATTCTGTAAATTCTGATAGTCTAAATCCTGATACTGCAAACTCTGATGGGTTAAACTCTGATATTATTGAAACTGTTGTGACTACGCCAAAGGACAATGCACCTGTGCAGGGGGAGCATATTGAAGATCCAACCACAACTCAACAAGCATCAGAACCTAGAACAGGCTCTTCAAGTTCTGATTCATCAAGTTCTGATAATTCTGGAAACCCAAATTCTGAAGAATCCAACTCAGAGAGCATGATTTTAGGGAGAGCATCAGATAATGTTGATGGAGACAACATGGATCATGGGGGAACATCCAGTTCTAGAGATAATCTTCCATCTGCAAGGAAGTGGACTAAAGCACATACACCTGACTTGATTATTGGAGATCCTGACGCAGGTATTACAACTAGAACAACAACATCAAATGAATGTCTCTATCATTCTTTTCTTTCTCAGGCTGAACCAAAGAAAGTGAAAGAAGCTCTTCAAGATGCTGATTGGGTGCAAGCAATGTAGGAAGAGTTAAATGAATTTGAAAGAAATAAAGTCTGGACCCTAGTGCCAAGACCAAAGAACAGATATGTTGTTGGTACAAAATGGGTGTTCAGAAACAAAACTGATAGTGATGGCATAATTACAAGGAATAAAGCAAGGCTGGTTGCAAAATGATATTCTCAACATGAGGGAATTGATTATGATGAAACATTTGCACCAGTTGCTAGATTGGAAGCCATAAGGATATTTTTGGCTTATGCTGCTCACAAAAAGTTTACAGTCTTTCAAATGGATGTAAAAAGTGCTTTTTTTAATGGAGAATTGGAAGAAGAAGTATATGTTGAACAACCTCCAGGTTTTGTAGATTCAAAATTTCCTCATAATGTCTACAGACTTGATTAAGCACTTTATGGCCTTAAGCAAGCTCCAAGAGCATGGTATGAGACATTAGCTCAGTTTCTTCTGGAAAGTGGATTTAACAGAGGGACTATTGACAAAACTTTATTTTATCTCAACCATGGAAATGACTTACTTTTGGTGCAGATATATGTTGATGATATCATTTTTGGTTCTACAAATGACAGACTTTGTAAAAGGTTTGCGAAGCTAATGCAGTCAAGATATCAAATGAGTATGATGGGAGAACTTAGCTATTTTCTGGGCCTTCAAGTCAAGCAGAATGAAGAAGAAACTTTTATTTGTCAATCTAAGTACACCAGAAATTTATTGAAGAAATTTGAAATGCAAGACTATTCAAGTGCATCCACTCCTATGACCACTGCAACAAAATTGGATAAGGATACTGGTATATCAGTAGATATTACTAATTACAGAGGTATGATTGGCTCATTACTCTATCTAACTGCAAGTAGACCTGATATCATGTATGCTACCTATCTTTGTGCAAGATTTCACGCAGATCCAAGAGAACCTCACTTAACAGCTGTGAAAAGAATTTTCAAGTATCTTAAGGGTACAGCTGATCTGGGATTGTGGTATCCTAGGGAATCATACTTTAAGCTAATAGGTTACTCAGATGCAGATTTTGCAGGGTGCAAAATTGACAGGAAAAGTACAAGTGGAAGCTGCCAATTTGTTGGAGGCAGATTAGTTTCTTGGTTTAGCAAGAAACAAAAGTCAATTTCCACATCAAATGCAGAGGCAGAGTACATTGCTGCAGGAAGCTGTTGTGCACAGATTCTTTGGATGAAGAATCAGTTACTGGATTATGGGTTAGAATTTTCTAAAATCCCTATCTACTGTGATAATCAAAGTGCTATTGCTATGACAGGTAATCCAGTTCAACACTCAATGACAAAGCACATCAGCATAAGGTACCATTTCATAAGGGAACATGTGATGGAGGGTACAGTGGAATTGCATTTTGTTCCAAAAGATCAACAACTAGCAGATATCTTCACAAAACCATTATGTGAAGCTACTTTTACGAGATTGGTAAATGAACTTGGAATGGTTTCAGGTTCTTTCTCTAAATCTGTTTAGTTTATATTCTGATACATCAGACTTTATGATCAGTATTTACAGATATTACTCTCTTTATGTAATATGTGCTTAAATTGAAATTTACCTAAGTGCTGATTGTTGTCTGATGTGAATTTCTAAACTCTGATAGTGATATGAATGTTTCTGTGACTATTCAATCCAATGAGGATAACTGTGCTAGATACTGACCTAGTAATCTCTAATATACTAAATATCCAATGTTTGAAGTAATTGTTTATGTGGAAATCTTTTGACACAAGCAAATTCTGATATTGAGCTTAGTTAGGTTTACTTTGTGCATCTTATTACTAAGTCAAAAACTAGAATGGTGCTTCTTATCTGTTAAGTTTTGATGTTTGTAAAGCTTATGGGTGTACTAAGTGCTGATAAGCCTCACTTATCAAAAGAAAAAGAAAAGAAAAAGAAATAAAAATCAAGTACTCCTTTGAAATCTAGAGAAAAATATTTGTGGAAGGGAAGACCCAAATGCATTGCTGGTATTAAGTAATATGCATTAGAAAAGCAAAATAAAATATTCTTGGTGACTTTTCATATTCTCTGATTACTGGAAAAATACTCTGATAACAACATAAATTCTGATAAGCAGTCGTGACTCACTTACACTGAGAAGCCACTGTAAAAAGGAATTTCAAAAGATGCATAAAATGAGCACAAAACAGTTGAGGTGAAGTTATGCATGAACTCATTCTATAGTAGACTTCAGACTAATGATCGATTTTGAGCAAAGTTCTTAATTATGCCTTATTTCTAAGATATACTGAAGTGAATCAGACTTTACTCTTTGTCTGATATTTAGCTTAATGCACACACTTACACTCCATATGAATGATGAAAATTACTGTGGTGATCAATATTATTTTAGATGAACAGTTTAAGTGTCAGTTGCATAAATTCTGAGGATAAGTTCTGATGGAAGTTCTGATGATTAAGTTATGAGAAAACCATATCAGTATTTGTGTGAAGAATTACAGAAATAAACATTCACTTTTTGGGTAAAGAAGCCAGATTCTGATGACTTTTAAATTCTGATAATAATCAAGTTCTGATGCCTACGTGGCAATATTTAGTTACTTGATTTATTTTTAAGTCAATACTTGAACAGTTATATTTTATCAGAATATTGGATTACGTGAGATAAAGCAGTCATAATCATTTGTTTCGTGGGAAAGGTTTTTTTTTTGGAAAAACTGAATGTGCATATTAATCATTACTTATTTCCCGTGCCCATTAACTTTTGTTTTAACTGCTGCATGCCTGACAGGTGTAACGTCTGTTCCACTTCTCCATAACTATTGTCACGTGGGGTGTCTAAGTAAAAGAGATAAAAGATTTTCAATTCAAATCTTTTATTTACATTTTTATTCTATTTACTCTCTCTCTCTTTTTCTTACCCTCTCATATTTTCTGACGGTTTACAATACAAACATTTTATCAAACACTTTTCAGGCATTCTAATTTCTCATCTATTTTCAATGGCACCCAAGGATATAATCTTTGATGGAGCAAAGTTCGTCCCCAACAACTATGCTGCCATTCTCACTAAGAGTGAAGCTCCGTCGGAAGTTCATTTTATACAGGATTTCTTAGCTAATAGTGAGATTGGGTATGCTCTGACTCAACCTCAATCTATTTCTGGCAAACAAGTGCTGACGTTCTGGAGAACTGGGTTGTATGATGATGGGGGTGCTGCTGGTTCTCCAAGCATCATTTTCATATCAGGCGATGTCGAGTATGTGGTTACTAAATCGACTGTTCGAAAAGCTCTCCATTTACCTGAAGACTGTACATTCTCAACAGTGGAGGAGCCTTTTTTACAGCAGCTTATGGCCAATTTGGGCTATGAGCAAAGCTTGCGAAAGCTGGGTCAATTGAAAAGATCACATATCAGAAAGGAATGGAGTTATTTCTTTGACCGCATCACCAAGACATTCGTAAATAAATGCTCCAACTTTGATGCTATTCCCATTCTGAGTCAGCAAATCGGGTATGCTCTTATAAATCAAACTCATTTTAATTATGCAAGTGCTGTGCTAGGTTTTATAGGGGATAGGATGACAGAAGATAGGAATATAGTATATTTTGCTAGATTCTATCAGCTTATATATAGTTACTGTTGTGCTGAAGAACCCCAACTATTCAGTGACTTAATTTCACCCTTTAAGCTTGCAAAAAAAGGCCTTTAATGATCTGTTAAACTCTGATACTAAGAAGAGAGTTTTGAGACCTTTACAAATCCCTCAATCAGTAAAGCAAGTATTGGTAAATGCTGATCCAGAAACCTATACAATTGTATATCCTGATGTCCAACCCATCAACCCACAACAGCCATCAGTACCTTCTCCTGTTACTCAACAACCATAAACATCAGATGATGCCAATCAACCATCAACACCTACTGTAAAACCATCTTCTTCTAGAACAAAGAGGACAAAGATTGTACCTCAGAAATAACAGAAAAAAGGAAGATAATTTTAAGAGATGAATATGATGATGAGGAGGTCCAGGTTCAACAATCGAAACCTGTTACTAAAGTAGCTGAGAAGGTTTCTTCTCAGAAAGTTCAAGAATCTGGGAGTTCTAAGCCACTCAAAAGGCCTAGAAAGATAAATTCTGATGATAAAGCTCCCAAAGTCTCTCCACCCTTGAAGAGATGGAAGAAACAAAGAGCTAACAGGGACACAGCTGAGTCAGATTCAGAGGATGTGGAAGCAGCAGATAAGGAAGGGGATCAGGAATCTCTGATCTCAAAGGAGCCAATTATGATTGAATCTCTTCCTTCTACACAACCAAAATTTACTGAAGCCACTGAATCTACACCACCACTGTCATCAATTCAAGCTGAAGACATTGCTCAAGACAGAGTACCTACACCTCCTGTGTCACCTATCATTGAACAAGTACATGCTGAAACTACAGGTACAAGTGCTGAAATAGACATTCATAATTTGGTTGTGCCTGAAGTTCTGTACTTAGAAGCTCCAACCATTCCTCAACAAACACCACCAACAACACCAATTTTAGATGTTGATATCAATGCAGATATTCCAATAACACCTTGCAGAATTAAAGAAGAAGAAGGGTAGTGAGACTACCGCTTCTGATTCAGGTATGTTCATGATCGAAGTTAATATGTCACTAAGTCAAATTTCTACTTGGGTATCGCCTGTGGTTCTCATATTTGTAATTCGTTGCAGGGACTAAGGAGAAGTAGGACTCTTGAAGAAGAGAAGGTGATTCTACGGATGGGAAATGGAGAAAGAGTTGCTGCTGAAGCTATAGGATTATTTCATTTATATATGCCTACGGGCAAGACTATTGATCTAAATAATTCTTATTGTGTTCCCTCGATTGTGAGGAATATTATTTCTATTCCATGTTAGACTTGGCTGGATTTTCGTTTGTTATTCAGAATAATAAATGTTCAATTCTTAGAGATAACGTTCTTTATGGAAGTGGTATTTTAAACAATGGTATGTATGCATGTGACGTAGAGCATAATTTACTACAAATTGAACATACTATAAAAAAAAGGGATGATGAAAATCACACTTTCTTGTGGCACTGCGGACTTGGTCATATTAGTGAAAATAGACTGCGGACATTGCATAAGGAAGGGTTACTTGACCCTTTTGATTTTGAATCATATCCTACATGCGAGTCTTGTCTATTGGGTAAAATGACCAAATCTCCATTTAGTGGACATGGAGAGAGGGCTGCAGATTTGCTAGGATTGGTACACACAGATGTATGTGGACCAATGTCTACGCAAGCCATGGGTGGATTTTCATACTTCATTGCTTTCATAGATGATCGATCTAGATTCAGATATGTGTATTTTGATAAAACACAAGTCTGAAGCCTCTGAAAAGTTCAAAGAATATAAGTATGAAGTGGAGAAACAAACCAAACATAGTATTATAACTCTTCGATCAGATCGAGGTGGTGAATACTTCGATGGAGAGTTTCTAGCTTATCTCAAAGAAAATGGTATAGTCTCCCAGTGGAATCCTCCATATACTCCATAGTTGAATGGGGTATCTGAAAGGAGAAATCGAACTTTGTTAGACATGGTTCGGTCCATGATGAGCTATGTGAATCTTCCAGTATTCATGTGGGGTTATGTATTGGAAACCTCAGCATTTTTACTGAATAAGTTGCCTTCCAAATCTGTTCCTAAAACTCCATATGAGATATGGAAAGAAAGGAAACCGAGTCTTAAACACGTTAAGATTTGGGGATGTCCAGCTTATGTCAAGAAAGTTGACCCAGATAAGCTGGAATCTCGATCTGTAAAATATAATTTTGTGGGATATCCTAAAGAGACTTTAGGGTATTACATTTACACCAATCATCGGGTGTTTGTCTCCAAACATGCTACCTTCTTGGAAAAGCAGTTTATCCTTGAAGGAAACAGTGGGAGCAAAATTGAACTTGATGAAGTTCAAGAAGCACAAACTACTACGGATCAAGTGGAAACACCTGTTCTGACTGAACAACCTTCTGTGGAATAGCCCAATCGTAGGTCAGGGAAAGTGTCTTGCCAACCTGAGAGGTATTATGGCCTTATCATTGAGAATGACAATGAGTTGTCAATCATTGATGATGACTACCCTGTGACCTATAATGAGGCTATGAGTAGTGTTGACTCAGAGAAATGGCATAGTGCCATGAAATCCGAAATGGAATCTATGTATACCAACCAAGTATGGACTCTGGTTGAGGCGCCTGAAGGTGTTAAGCGTATTGGGTGCAAGTGGGTATACAAAAGAAAGATTGGAGCAGATGGGAAGGTGGAGACCTATAAGGCCAGGCTCGTGGCAAAAGGATTCAGACAAAGGCAAGGGATTGACTTTGATGAAACTTTTTTGCCTGTAGCCCTGTTAAAATCAATTCGGATTTTGCTTGCGATTGCTGCTTACTACGACTATGAGATCTGGAAAATAGATGTGAAAACGGCCTTCCTCAATGGGAAACTTGAAGAGGAAGTGTAAATGACACAGCCAGAGGGTTTTCTTTCCAAGGGAAATGAACACCTAGTGTGTAAGCTGCTGCAAATCATATATGGTTTAAAGCAAGCTTCTCGTAGATGGAACATCCGTTTTGATGAGACAATCAAAGAGTTTGGTTTTATCAAAAACATAGATGAACCATGTGTCTACAAAAAGGTTAGTGGGAGCGCGGTAACATTTCTTGTATTGTATTGAAAAAGGAGACGTCAAGAGAGTTGACACACATAACAACGTAGCAGACCCACTTACAAAGCCACTTTCTCAAAGTCACTTTGATCGTCATAAAGACAAGATGGGTATTAGATACCAGAGTGATTGGCTTTAGTACAAGTGGGAGATTGAAAGAGATGTGTCCTAAGTCCAATCATGTATGATGATTTAGGAATAACTTTTATGTAATCTGTTTTGATTTCATTGATATTAATAAAAGACTTGTTTTGGTTTTATTGCGGGCTTTATCTATTTAAGTGTTTAAATAAGATATACCATAGTTTAGAGTAAAGCTTTTTATGGATTATGATGAGATCATAATAATGAGACCTAAAAGATGATAACTCTAAACTTAAATATTTCCTGGTCGTAGGATTACTAACTGGTAATTAGTAATCCGCAAAGATCGGTACATACTATGCTTGCTTCATTATGAAGGATGTCTGTTCTCATAGACATTTGTGTGGTGACACTATAGCTAGTATGTAGGTGCTTATTATAGAATAAGTTCACTGAACATGACTCACACAGTTGAACAACTGATGGAGTTCACTCACGTGTCAGCAGTTGTTCACATAGTGATAGTTGTACAAGTATCCTTAGACTTGAGGTCATCATAGTCATCTTGTGTACACTGAACTATGCTTTGGTTTAGTTCTTAGTCTCCAGGGACAATTATAAGGGCTCTACTGGGTATAGGAATTTATACACGAAGATAGTGTATGATCAATAAAGGATCTACCCCTTCCAGTGAAGGAAGAGAATGTTCAATGCTGATCCACTTATGCTAGTTCAGGAATCTCTGGCCAGAGTGAATGAAATTAGAAAGGAGTTTCTAATTTACATTAAATAGAACTAAACATAGTGAATGGGAAAGAAAATGATTAAATAAGATAGGCTTGACCCAAGTTCCATGCCTTGTATTTAATCATGACATTGCAGGGTAGAAGGAATTTATTGTACAGTAACTACTCACTGAATAGGTTCTTGGTATTCTAAGCAGTGAATTCGTATTATCCGGGTAGTCGCGATATGCTGAGAAGTATCCCTCACGATGTAGAATAAATATGATTAATTTATTAATTAATTATATTTAATGAATTAGAGAATTTCTATAAATAATGATAAAATAGTTTTATTATTATTTATTTCTACTACCGGCTTAATATTGAACCTACAGGGTCACACCATAAAAGAGAATGATTTAATGGTGGAGGAATTAATTAATAATGACTAGTAATTATTTATTTGTGAAATAAATAATTAATTAGCAGATTTAATAATTGATTAAATGAGATTTAATTAATTCTTAATATTATTAATTAAGAATTTAATTTTGGAAATTAAATCAAGTGAGAGAATTATTTTTCTAAAGTGTTTAGAAAAGGGATTAATGATTAAAAGATGTTTTAATTATTAGTTAATTGGTTAATAAGAATAATCAATTAAAGGGTTAATAATAATAATATTTTATGGAAAATTTTCAGCTGAAAATTTTGCCTATAAATATACTATTATAAACCCTATTTTCCTAAACCCAAATAATTAACCCTAATTCTAAAGTAGAACAAGAGGGAGGCAACTAATTCTCTCAACCTCTTCCTCCTCCATCACATTGTACTCTTGGTGGATACCGGTGGAGTGCTTCACATTTGAGGAGCAGCTGCTAGGGATTTCCGTTCATCGTTCTTGGATCGCTATTAACGACCTCCATCTTTCCATTAACGTAAAGCTTCTTAAGGTAAACATACTGAACTACGAATTAAATATTATTTTTCGCATGGATCCTGCGGAGGGTTTCGGTTTTTTTTAAGATTTAAATTTACGTTTTCGTTGCGTTTATGTGCTAAAAACCCTTCAATAGTTGCCATAGCTACTCCTGAACTCAAAGAAATTGTGGAGGTTGGAATAGTTGTAGGGATGGATGAACTTACCTCACTTACCTGAGGTGCCTGCATTACAGGAAAGTAGAACATTGGCACATCCTTGTGATGATTGGCCCTGTTCAAATCTGCAATGAGCCTTCTCTCTTGAACCCAACAATCCAGTTTGTTGTTAGGGTCCTCAAGCATAATCTCTTCACATAGGTGGTTAGCCAATAACATAAGAAATCTAGCATAATACACATTCTTACCTCTTTTAATGTAGGCTGAGATTAAGACAATTCGACGGATGAGGATAAACTGTTATCCGTCGAGACATAAAATATTCCAGAAAAGTAATTGATTTTTATTAGCAAATTGTGACCCTCGAGATGTAAATTTTGACTTAGCCAAAATTTCATCCAGGACTGAAAAATCAATTAAATTTCTGGCTGCATACCAACTTGCAAAATAACTCAGATAAATTTAAGAGTAATTAAGCATACCTAACTCACTTACCAACCTTGAAAAGGTGGATTCATCCAGTGGTTTGGTAAAGATATCTGCAAGTTGCTTCTCACTTGGAACAAAATGAAGCTCCACAGTACCATTCATTACATGTTCCTTTATGAAATGGTACTTGATATCTATGTGCTTTATCCTTGAATGTTGTACTTGATTTTCAGTGATGGCAATAGCACTTGTATTATCACAGAAAATTGGAATCCTCTCAACTTGCAAACCATAGTCCAGCAGTTGATTTCTCATCCATAAAATATGTGCACAGCAACTGCCAGCAACAATATATTCAGCTTCAGCTGTAGAAGTAGAAACTGAATTTTGCTTTTTACTGAACCTGGACACAAGCTTGTTTCCTAGAAATTGACAGGTTCCTGTTGTACTCTTTCTATCAATTCTACAACCTGCATAATCTACATCTGAATAACCAGTTAGATTAAAACCAGAATCTCTAGGGTACCAAATGCCAAGTTTTGGTGTTTCCTTGAGATATCTGAAAATTCTCTTAATAGCTATTAAGTGAGATTCTCTAGGGTCAGCCTGAAATCTAGCACATAAACAAGTAGCAAACATTATATCTGGCCTACTAGCTGTTAAGTACAGAAGTGAGCCAACCATGCCTCTATAACTTGAAATATCCATAGACTTTTCAGTAGTGTTTAATTCAAGCTTAGTTGCTGTGGCCATAGGAGTTTTTGCAGATGTACAATCCATTAGATCAAACTTCTTTAAAAGATCAAAAATATATTTAGTTTGACTAATGAATATTCCATCACTAACTTGCTTAACTTGTAAACCAAGAAAGTAAGTTAGTTCTCCCATCATACTCATTTCATACTTATTTTGCATCAATTTGGCAAACTTTTTGCAAAGTTTCTCATCTGTAGAGCCAAAAATAATATCATCTACATAAATTTAAACAAGTATACTAGAGCCATTAACATTCCTAAAAAATTAAGTTTTATCTACAGTACCTCTTGTGAAGTGATTTTCCAAAAGGAACTTTGATAAAGTGTCATACCAGGCTCTAGGTGCTTGCTTCAGTCCATAAAGTGCTTTTAAAAGATAATAGACATGTTCTGGAAAATTTGGATCTTCAAAACCAGGAGGTTGGCTGACATATACTTCTTCCTCCAAATCACCATTCAGAAAGGCACTTTTGACATCCATTTGATAGACCTTGAAATTGGCATGGGATGCATAGGCTAAGAAGATTTTGATGGCTTCAAGTCTTGCAACAGGAGCAAATGTTTCATCAAAATCTATTCCTTCTTGTTGACAATAGCCTTTAGCAACCAATCTAACTTTGTTCCTGACAACTATGCCATTTTCATCCATCTTATTTCTGAATACCCACTTTGTGTCTATTGGATTCTTTCCTTTAGGCTTGGGTACCAGCTTCCACACATTATTCCTTTCAAATTGGTTTAGCTCCTCCTGCATAGCTAATATCCAATCAGGATCCAACAAAGCTTCTTCTACCTTCTTTGGTTCTTCCTTGGAAAGAAAGCTGCTTTATAGACATTCTTCCTGAGTTGCTCTTCTTGTTTGAACTCTAGAAGAAACATCACCAATGATGAGCTCAAAGGGATGATCTTTTGTCCATTTCCTTTGTTGAGGTAGATTAGCTCTAGATGAAGAGACCTCATTGTTGTCTTGATGTGTGATTGAGTTTTGACTATTTGAAACTCCCCCTGAGTTTGTGGATCTTTGATTTGAGAAAGGAGAACTTTCTATAGGTGATCTGTCTTGACTTTCTGCTCCTTTTGAAAACCCGATGGATGGTGAATTTTGAGTACCGACGGATGAAGTAGGTTGTCTCTCGATGGATAACGCAGATTGTCTTCCGATGGATGAAGCATTGTGCAACTCGACAGATGTTGAGTTTTGTGCTTCATTGGTGGTAGATTTATCTGCATTATCCTTAGATACATTCTCTTGATCACTTTCATCATCACTGTCATCACTAACCATCTCCGCATTGTCAAATTTGAGGCTCTCATGGTAATCTCCATCTTTCAGTCCTTCAATCTTTTTATCATCAAACACAACATGTATTAATTCAACAACAATGTTGGTTCTTAGATTGTAGACTCTATATGCTTTACCAACAACATATCCAATAAAAATTCCTTCATCTGTTTTAGCATCAAACTTCCCATTTTGATCAGTTTGATTTCTCAGAATATAACATTTGCAGCCAAAGACATGAAAAAAGTTTAGAGTTGGCTTCTTGTTCTTGAACAATTGATATAGAGTCATGCATCTTGCTTGATTAACCAGAGAAATATTCTGAGTGTAGCATGCAGTATTTACAGCTTCAGCCCAGAAATATGTAGGCAGTTTAGATTCTTCAAGCATTGTCCTTGCAGCTTTAATAAGTGATCTGTTCTTCCTTTCCACTTCTCCATTCTGTTGTGGAGTCCTTGCTGCTGAAAACTCATGCAGAATCCCATTTTCTTCATAAAATGCTCTCATGACTGAATTCTTGAACTCAGTTCCATTGTCACTCCTGATCCTTCTAACCTTGAAATCAGGATGATTATTGACTTGCCTTATGTGATTGATGATGATTTCACCAGCCTCATCTTTAGACTTTAGGAAATATGTCCAAGAGAACTTTGAGAAATCATCTACAATTACTAGGCAAAATATTTTCCTTGAGATGGACAATACATTGACTGGTCCAAACAAATCCATGTGAAGCAGTTGCAGAGGCTCTTCAATTGTTGAATCAAGTTTCTTCCTGAATGATGCTTTAATCTGCTTCCCTTTTTGGCAGGCATCACACAGTCCATCCTTTGAAAACACCACTAGAGGAATGCCTCTTACTAGTTCTTTCTTTATCATCTCATTCATGGTCTTGAAGTTTAAATGAGATAGCTTTTTGTGCCATAGTCAACTTTCATATTGACTTGCTTTACTGAGAAGACAAGTTACAGATTCTACATTAGATGAGTTGAAATCAGCTAGGTACACATTTCCTTTTCTCACACCAGTGAGAACCACTTTGTTACTTCTTTTACTAGTCACAACACAGGCTTCTGAGTTGAAGGTTACTGAATTGCCTTTGTCACAAAGCTGGCTGATACTCAACATATTGTGTTTGAGACCATCCACTAAGGCAACCTCCTCAATGATGACATTGTCCTTTGAAATCAAGCCATATCCCACAGTATAACCCTTGCTGTCATCTCCAAAAGTAATACTTGGGCCATCTCTCTCTTTGAACTCTGTGAGCAGGGTAGAATCGCCAGTCATGTGTCTTGAACAACCACTATCCAAGTACCAAAGATTCTTTCTGTTTCCCTGCACTCATCAAAATCAAATCAAGTTGATTTTGGTACCCAAGTTTCCTTGGGTCCTGCCTTGTTAGCTTTCTTTTTCTGTTTCTTAGGCCTTATTTCATTTGACGTAGGAATTTCAGATTCATTCTTAGTCATTTGAGTTGGGCCTTTAAAACCATTCATTGCAACAGAACTATCATGCATACTATGATTAACAGGAAATGGCATGCTGTGGGTAAACATGTTATTCCAGTAAGGCATGCTAAATGACATTTGTGGTATACTGTATGCAGCATAATAAGGATTAGGTGCAAATGGCATATTAGCAAATTGTGCATTCATGTTCTGTGTAGACATAGCATTAACATGCATGGGAGGCATGACATTCATGTTAGGAAATTGAAGCCGTACAGACATGGAAGTAGGCATGGCAGATTTACAATTAACAGAAAGATGATTTACACTACCACACTTGACACAAATTTTTCTGGGAGCATATTTATCAAGTGTGTAGTTGTTGTGTTTGTTAATCCCTACTTTACCATTCCTATTGTTTTTCCTTTTAGTCTCTGTTTTTACCTCAATCTTTTCAAGTCTGTCACTTAACTGTTTGACAGTCATGTGACCAACATTAGCCTTTTTCCCTTTCTTAACTTGACTCGACTCTCCTGAAACAAAATTCTTGGAAACAGACCCATACTTCTCATTCAGCTTAAATAGTTTGGCTTTGCTAATGGTCTTGCTCACAGCCGACGGATGAGGATTTTCATCATTCGACGAATATACAGTTTTTGTTATCCGACGGATAGTCCTCATCATCCGTCGAGTCTACATCTGTTAGCAGACCATCTACCAAATTAGGTTCTAGTTTCTCTTTGTTCTTTTTCCAGGCTTCATCACAGAAAGACTCGATTCCTTGAACTTTGGTGATTTGAGCATGAACATCCCTGGATGTTTTCCATGCTTTAATCACTTCTTGTTCACGCTCGAGCTGCTTCTTTAAAATTTCTTCCTTTTTCAAGGACTCAGTTAATTCCTCCTTAGCAATCTTAAACTCAATTCTTAATTTCTCAAAATCAATAAACTGAGACTCAAGCACATTATTCCTCTCACTTAAAAACTAATTGTTTTCTTTGATTTTAGCATTTTCTTTAGTAAGAGACTTAAGTGTAACACGCAAATGATATAACTCTGTAGACATGTCATTAATGGCATCATTACACTCATCTTTAGATAAATGTGCAAGATTTGTAGTAATTACCTGATTGCTTGAGGAACTTGTCTCTGTTTCATTAGACTTGGCCATCAGGGCTAGATTGACATAGCTGGCATCTTCATCTTCATCCAGATCATCTACTGCCCAGTCATTTTCTTGTGTAATAAAAGCCCTTTCCTTTTGCTTGAGTAGATCAAAATATTTTTGCTTATAATCCACAGACTCAAACTTTTTCTTACTGGAATCTGACTTCCTACACTCACTGGCAAAATGCCCTGCCAAGCCACATTTGAAACATTTGAATTTTGACTTATCCACCATGTTTCTATTTGGCTTGACTGCTCCAAAGTTCTTCTTGAACTTGAGTTTGGAAAATCTCCTAGAAAGAAATGCTAGGTGCTTATCAATGTCCTTCATGTCATCTTGGCTTAATGAATCTTCACTTTCTACTACAAGCCCCTTGCCCTTGTTCTCACAGACCTTTGAAGTTGATTTAACAACTTCCATCTTCACTTCCTTCTACTTTTCCAACTCAACAACTAGTGCAATGGATCCTCCTTTCTTCTTTCCTCTCTCCATCCTTTCATCCTGCTCTATTTCAAGCTCATAGGTTTTTAGGATGCCATACAGTCTCTCCAAAGTAAACTCCTTATAATCTTGTGAGTTTCTTAATGAGACTGTCATTGGTTTCCATTCCTTTGGAAGAGATCTAAGGAATTTCAGATTAGAGTCTTTAGTCTGATAGACCCTTCCATGCAATTTGAGAGCATTTAGTAGTTTTTGAAACGTACTAAAAATGTCAGTGAGTGACTCACTTTCCTCATTGTGAAAATGCTCATATTGCTGAATCAAGAGCTGCATCTTATTTTCTCTGACTTGCTCAGTGCCATCACAGATTATCTGTATAGTATCCCAAACTTCCTTGGCAGTTTTGCAGTTGATAATGTTGTCAAACATGTCTGCATCAACTCCATTAAACAGAATATTTATGGCCTTTTTATCCTTCCTGACTTGTTCAATGTCAGGATCAGACCATTCATGCCTTGGCTTGGGGACTGATGGTTCGTTTCCTGTTGCAGCTCTCATTGGAACATGAGGGCCTCTTTCCATGCAGTCCACATAGGCCTCATCTTGAGAAAGCATATGAAGATGCATCTTTACCTTCCAATGATGGTAATTATCTTTATCTAGAAAAAGGAATCTTGACTCCAACATCCTTCTTGTTCATCTTGCTGAATTATTTTGATCTTTAAACTCCTTATAAGTTAAGAGCTTGCTCTGATACCAATTGTTAATCCCTTAACAATATAGCAAGAATTACAGAAGGGGGGTTGAATGGAATTCTTGAACCTTTTTCTTAAAATAAAAATGTTCGAACTCGAATATAAATTTAAGTGTGTTGATTAGCACAATGCGGAATAAGAACTTTAATGAATCAAAACAAGAGTAATTAAAAACAAGAGTCTTTAAAAACTTTCTGGTGGATTTAAACAATTTCCACCAGAGATATATATTATATCGAAAGAACTCTGTGTGCAAGAATGCTCACAGCTGCTTACAAATATGAACTACTGAGAATACAGAGAAATGCTAATAATTCTGCTTATAAATGTTTCTCACTTTTTGGATCTCAGATCTTCATTTCTATTTGCTACTTCTTGGTTTATATATTACCAAGATTACAAAGTCAAAAGACATGATCATTATAAAAACTATCGGGTCTAATGCTTAGTTACTTTGTTCTCTATTACCCAGTTAATAGGCTTCCTCATTCCATTTGCATACACTTCGACGCATGTGACCAGTTGTCACTGTCAACTGATATTTGAATTCTTTATCCGTTGAGTACATGATCATCCGTCGACTTTATGATCATCCGTTGATGGCTTCATTGATCATCCGTCGAGTGCTATATTAAATATCCGTTGATAGCTAGTTGATCATCCGTCGATGCTTTGTTAATCATCCGCCAGTAGTTATTTTGGCACTTGACTTCAATTCATTTATGTAGAATTACAAGACATCATCTATGTACAATTAATCAACCTATTCTGCATATCTAGTTAAAGTCAACATGACTTATATGCTACTACAAAATCTATAAATGTGCTACAGACTCATTATTACATAAGCTACTCACTCGATGAATAAGGGTCATTATCCGTCGGGACTATAATGATTTATCCGTCGGGACTATAATCCTTATCCGTCGAGTGCTACATTATTTTACTAAGTAAAATCTACTTAGGTGTTTTGTTTATGTAATCATCAAGTACACAACATATGCACAATAATTGCATTAAGTACAAGGCACCTTCAAGGTCAACACTCAATAACTCAAGCCAAGGTGAACAAAATTCAAGAAACTCTGATTCAGCAAGACATGAATGTCAAATTGGAAAAGAACAGGTTTTTCAAACCAGCCTTTGACCACATTGGGTATATTGAGAAAGCTCAGGAGAAACAACAAGCTCAGATTGCTGAAGTACTGAAGAATCAAGATTCTCAACAAGTTCAAATCAATGAAATCCAATCTTCAGTGGAATTACTTCTCTCTCTCCTATTACCTGATGATGCCAAAAAGGAGGAGAAAGTGATAAGTCCAAATGCAAATCTGATTTAGCACTGAAGAAAAAGGATGATGGAAATGATGACCAGGGAAACTCTGAAAGGGGTAGAGGTCATGGTCAAGGCAAAGGTTCTTCATTCAGGAAAGAAGGAACTTCTACATAGAAATCAAGTTCTGATGCTGATAGAAGAATAAGTTATGATAAGCAAGTTCTGACTAAGCCTGATGTTCTGATACAGGGTGAAATTCAAGAATCATAGAAGTTTATGCAGACACTAAAGCTTAAGGGGAAGGAAACATCAGTATACTATCAAGACCCCAAGTTACAGAAGCTGGATGAAGAAATTTCAAAAAGACTATTTCTAAAAGACAATCGAGGAATGGACTTTGAAAGTCTGAAAAAAGAAGGCGGACTTAAAGCAGAAAATGACAAATTCAAGTCTAAAACTTCTATTACTGCAAAGAAACCTCCAAAGTCTAAGGGCATTGTGATTAAAGAGAAGACAAACTCCGAGGCAATCAAATCTGAATCCAAAGCCAAATCACAAGTGGAATTTGATCCTAGATCCAAGGGCAAAGCTAAAGTTGATGAACCTATAAAGGTATATATGCCAATCATGGATCTGGAAGCAAAATCTGATGAAGATACTAGTCTGATTTTGAAGAAAAAGAATATTCAAACAACCTCTGACATAGCTCATGTTGTTCAAGATCAGGACTTAGTAAATTCTGATATGACAATGAAGCAAGCAATCTCTGACAGAGCTCAAGTTGGCTTGATATCAGAAGATAAAGAAAAGGAAACCTCTAACATTGCTCATGTTAAACCTTCAAAAATTCTACTACCTGGGTTTACTAAAGCTCAACAATCTACACAACTTTTGAAGACTACATCAAGTGGTTTTAAAGCAAGAGTTATTAGAGGAAAGGAAGCTAGAGACAAATCAGGATTGGGTAGTTCTAAAGATAAGAGGGTAAATAATACTACCTCTGATCCAACTTCTTTGAGTGAACCAGGAGTAGGAACAACTCCTAAAAGATTGAATCAACTGGAGTCTGTAGAAATGGTTTACCACTATGTATTAAAAGAAGATATCATGTTATATTTCATGATAGATGGGAGGGTATTCCAGATTAGAAAGAATGCTATTCGTTTGAAGTATTTTGAAGAATTGCAACATGTGCTATTTCTACTTCAAGTGAAAAACAGGTCAAAAGATGGTGCTGCCAGTTACTTAAAATCTGAGAGTCAAAGGCAGAAGAAACTTTACTCTGTAAAGTCTGACAGACCATACTATCCTAAGTACAGAGCTCACAATGGTGATATAGTTGAGATGAAGCCTAATACCGCCAAAATCACCATTACGTTTCTTGGTATTAAAGGTCTTGAATTCAATCTAGAGTCTGGTAAAGCCTATTTCATCAGACTGGATTAGGATATAAGGAAAGAAAAAATAAATGATCTCAGGGCTGCTATCTTCCAAACATGTGAAGATATAGTTGAACTTAAAGGATAAACTTGAATATGCTGAGAGAAGTCTGTTAAGGAATTATCTCAGAACAACTCCTAACATTAGAGAGATCACACACTGAAGCCAAGTCAAGAACTGCAATTGTTAAATTCTGAACGTTATACAGGTTAAAGTTGATATCAGACTTTAAGGATGGTAAAAGCTATAAAGACTGTGAGTTGTAGTTACTTAGTCAAATTCTCATATGCATTTGTACTTAATATTTTTGACATCATCAAATATCTATTGAACTTGTATATTATGCTAATTTACAAGTTGGGGGAGATTGTTAGATATATTTGTGATGTCATGTCTAATAATGATTTGTGTTTAGTTTTCAGATCTTAACTAACAGGACAAATCAGGACTTAACTGGAAATCAGTACTTATACTGAAGTCGGAACTTAAGATATCAGAACTTAAGTTATCAGAACTTAAGTTATCAGAAGATATTTATCAGGAGATAATATCAGGACTTAAGAAGACATTCAGATGAGGAAGACGACTAATTGAAGAAAAGAAGATTAAGGCAAACACAAGAAGAGACATGCATGGAGAAGAATTCTATGAAGAATAGAATACTTGGAAGAAAAGATAACTAGTTGATATATTTTAGGATGCAGACTTATGCTCGATATCAATTAGAAGATTATCTTGTAAATGTGTGTCTATATAAACACAACATAGGGTTTACACTATAAGTGTTATCTTAATTGAGGATATTATTCATTGTAACTATAGCAGCTCTCATGATATTTGTTCATCAATGAGAGATAACGGTTCCATTGTAATACTGTTTCATTAATAAGATTATTCTGTGTTTCATACTTGTGTTCTTAATTCGATTTGATTGTACTAAACACTGTATGCAACCCCCTTCTACAGTGTGTGTGACCTAACATGTATATAGGCATCTTCTTAAGATATATGCTTTTCTGAGATAAAACTATTATATAATTGGAGCATTTTTCAAAAGCTCTCCATTATGCCTTCTAAAGATGATGTCATGAGGTTTTTGTCTTCTGAATTACTTTCAATCTGTTCATCTCCTTTGTTATGAATGAGGGAATATATGTGATGTTTCAATATTTTCAAATTTTTCTAAGCAAAATAGAATAGTGACGTGTTGGTCAGCAGTTCTTTTATGTTAATATAGAAGAATTTGACTTTGTTCCCATCTATTTCTTTGTTCAGTGTATAATTAATTAGAACTTTTTTCTTATACATTCAACTAATCAGATTTTGGTGAAATTTTGTGGTTGTATAATGCAATTCTTTTGTTGGGCTTCAAGATCTTATTTAAAAATTTCATTAATTAAATCTTTTCTTATGCGTATACAATCAGTAAATGATATTTGCAGTTCAAGTATGTGAGTTGCACCAATGGATAAGGTATGGTTTTCTTGATAAGCATCCTAATATTTTCTTAAAAGCTGAATGCAATTTATTGTACATGTATATTTATATAGATTTGTACATAAGATTTTATTATTGTTAACAGGTGCGGAAGTTGATTGTGGAATCGCCATATATTTTGCTTAAAGACACCTTCATTGGAAAACATTTAAAGGGCTCTTCTGAAAAGAAGAATGCCTCCAATTGTATTATAAAAACTACTCCCAAGATTATAAGACACAATGATGTTCATGAGAAATCAATAACATGTTGGAGAGTTTTGCTAAGAATGTTGTTGAAAAGATATATGTCTCATATTTGGAAAAAGATATTCAGCTTCTTAATTATTGTTCTTTTTCGGGTAATCCACCTTTAGTGCCTGTAATGTCATATACAAACATGTGCCCTTGAGGTTTTAATCAACCAGCTGGGAACCAATTAATGCACCGATTGTTAATTCAAGTTATAACCCCTACTGAAGGACTTATGTATAAGCAATATACTTGCAGTTTGTGGTGATATGACTTGACCTTTTCATATTCATTATCTAGAGTAATAAGTTATTCTGCTCTTTCCTCAACTAATACTTGTTTTGATAAGGGTACTATTCCCAGCGGCTGAAATGAAATCTCTAGTAAAAGTATATTACCAAGACAATAGAGAACAAAAACTAAGGTATACCATAGGGAAACAAACAGAGTGGTACAAGCACCACCCTAGCTACCACCAATACAATCAATCTAGAATACAATCAAGCCCAATATCCAAAAAAACTAATATAATAATTGAACTATGTTAGGATCACTTTCCATAATTCTATTCAACTGAACACTAACATGAATTCTCTCTCTAACAATTCTTCTAATTTTTTCCAAAACTACATTAAAAGTACCAGGAATACCTCCATGTAACCTGGAATTGCGCTACACCCAAATTGAATGAGCTGCTACAGTAATGAATAATATGCCCAACTACACTCGAATGAGGCCGCCCTTCATAGTCGAGAAAAGGTTATCATCAATCATCCAGTTTATCGGGACAGAAACTTGACAAACATTGATGATTATGGCAGAGAAACTACATTGAAAGAAGAGATGAGATAGTGTTTTAGTTCCGTTTGTGCACAACAAACAGTTCGCCTCAATGTTCCAAAATGAATCATTTTATCTCTAGTGAGAATTCTTCGTTTAATAATAAGATACTCGATTATTAGATTTAATTCACAGTTTTGATGGTTACAATTTTAAAATGCTAGATGGTGTTTGTGCATTTTTAGTATATTATCTACTTTTCATATTGATGTAATTTTAGAAATAGTAAAACATATCCTGTCAAATAATTTTTAGTAAAACATATAAATAAAAAGTATTTTCACAAAGGATAGACATATATTGATAATAATATATGATACAATTATATCTCCACATTAAATTCTAATAGTTACACATTTTTCGGTTAATCTTTTATTTTTCCAGATTACAATATTATTACATCTTTGGTTATTAAACTAGAAGAATTTTGTGTTGTACACAAATTAAAAAGTATCTTACTTCTTAAAAAGTATTCAAAATTTTATGCAATTAATAAGTTTAAAATTAAGATTTTATTTTTTGTAAAAAAAAGTATATTAAAAAAGATCATATCATCAAATCGATTGAGTAAGATTACTTGTGCGCGCTTACTTGATGTAATACTGTTCTGTTAAAAAACCCGTCCCTTTTCTTTTTAGCACCTGAGCTCTTTGTGTCAAATACATTGAACTTTGAAAATTAGCAGGCAAGCTTAAAGCCTGAACATGGAAAACAAAGACATAAATCAACTTGTAATTTTATATTGATTCTTGATATTACTTAAATTATTATGAATTCATAACTTATCTTTTTTAATTAATTAAAACTCATTTTTTTATTGCATAGTATTTAACAGTGAAACCAATTTATTAAAAATTGCATTTACAGGCACCACCGAAGATGGTGACGAGAAATTTTGTTCTAGTAATTGTTTAAAATTGCCCATTAGTAGTTCTAAAATTTTATAAATTAAAGATATATCTTTAAAAATTATAAAAAAAAATTAATTTTTTATTTTTTTATGTTAAAAATATTTATATTTTATCCAAAATATAATTAATCATACTAAAATATGTATGCAAGGAGTAACTGACAAACACAAATTTATATGATATTATTTTTGCTTTATCAGTATGCGAGATTCAAGATCCTGCCAAAGACGAGGCAAATGAGATTATCCTAAACCGTATAGTAAAAAAATATATGAAATACAAAACCTTTTTACTACAATTATACAAAATACAATGATGAATGAAAAAAATACAAAAACGCCCTAATTCCTTATTAAGCAAAAAAATATTATATTATATTTTTTTGGCAATATCATATCATGGCCATTGAATCACGGTCAATTACATCAATGTTTTTATACTTTATTTAATCTTTTGTACAAATCTTTTCATATTTTGAATATTAAATTATTTTAATAGTATAAAATTTTAAAAATTTCAAACCTTCATTCATAAGGCTTATAATTTCACAAATCTATATTAATGTTTCAACAAAACAAAAATAGCTGTTATATGAGGTAACATGCACTTTATTTAACAAACAAAAACATGATTTATATTATTCTTTAAAATTATTAGTATTACACATTTTCTTATCATTAACAAAATAACTAAGTTAATTGAAAAACAATTGGTTCGTACCATGCGAATCGTGTAAATAATCCTAGTTTGGATATGGTGGCTTAGTCGACTTGCATCGTAAGAAAAATATGATTGAAAATTATTTATTTCTCATAATAATATCACAATTTTCATTTACGAAATTATTTACATTTGAAAAGATTTTACAATAAAAATTTTGTTCATTGTAAATAATTGATTTTCATAACAATATATGATTTGAAAATCAATTTTTGTGGGTTGATCACTTCGACTCAAATCTATATTATTTTTGTATCATTGTTTTGTTCAAATTAATTTTTTTCGTTACAGATTTTATGTTAGATTTTTATAAAAAGTTACGTTAGCAAAAAATCATAACCTTTTAAGCTAGTTAATATTAATTATTTAATGGTAAAAAAAAAACAAGGACTTTTCATAACAGAAAATATAGTGAAATTCATTATTATCATACCTATAAAAAATAAGATGCATAAAAAATTATCAGTGATTAAAAAATTATTTAAAGTAATTACTGAATATAGTTTAAAACTTTTCGTGGAGGATTAGATCCTTTTTTTTTAGTAATAAATGGAAGGACAAGTTAAATATGGAAGTAAATGACCTAAATTCTTCCATTGTCACACAATAGGCGAATGAGAAGCATTATCCAAACATGCTTATACGTTGTCAATCTGATTCAATCTCAGAGAAATATTGATGTTGGTAAGCAAGACGATAAATTTCTCAAATTGCCAGAATTTCACTTTTAATGGGAGACGATGTAGAAATTATTTTAACATTTTTCATCAATTAAGATTTCAAGATTATTAGTTTTGAGACTAAAATATAAACAACTCATTTGTAATTGAATTTTTTCAAATATAATGTTGTAAAGATATATTAAGATATATTTTTGGTCTGCCTTTTAACTTCCATTTTCTCCCTTTTATTTGACTTTTCAAATATAAAATTGACAATTTTCTTTGTCAAGAAAATTGTTAATTTTAATATATATATATATGTAACATAACTAAAATTATTATTTTATGAAGTACTTAACCCAGTCAATATGATTTTAATGATATTGCATAAAGTAAATTTATTCTTCTATTTTTTAAAATTTAGAATCATGTCAGTTTATTTTACAACGTAAGAAGTTGGGTTGAAACGTATTATTGGTACATGGTGAAAATCTTGGTTGGTGAAAATAGTAGGATTAGGGATAGACATAATATTTTTATTGGTCGATACTCTTTTATATCTTTTATCTAAGGATTTATTTTGAAATGTACAATTATTTAATGTGATTTTCAAAATTGATCGCAAGTCCATTTACCCAAATATCACTTGCTTTCATCTAGTATAAAATGTTTTTGACAAGGGCGTCTGAACACACCTACTCCTATAATTGAAGTATAACAATTATTTACTGTTACATATTTCATGTACTTGTATAAATACATACATCTTAATCGTAAACGCATAAATTTTAACTTCATAATAAAAAAATCTATAACTGAATAAACACGTGTTTACGTATATCTACAGTGCACGCGTATTATTATTTGATTTCTAAGAGTAAGAAACTAATGAAGAGTTGTTTGTCTAGGCCTTTTCAATTCATTATTTGTCATGTATGTAAATATTTACCCAAATATCAATCACCTTGATGTCTAGTATAAACGCATTACACCCATTATTGGATTCACGTATTTGTATAACTACACCTTAATTGTAAACGTCAAGTTTTACTCGACAATAAATATATTCTAAGTAGCATATGTGCTTAATTCAATCATATCAAGATGATGCACTACACATACATAACATCTATGCGTATTATTATTGTTTGATTTGTAAGAGTAAGTCATAAGTAAATGTTAGGAATATGTTGTGAACTTGATGATAAATTAAACAAAACACCTTAGTAGATTTAACTTAGTGAATATTATAGCACTCGACGAATGATCAAATATAGTCCCGACGGATGATTTAATATAGTCCCGACGGATGACAATTTGACATCCACCGGGTGAGTAGCTTATGTAAAAATAAGTATTATAGCATATTTCTGCAAACAACTTTTTGTAGAATCTGTAGGAGCATATGAGTCATGTTGACTACTAGTGGATATGCAGAATAGGTTGATTAGTTATAAATATGAGATGTCTTGTAATTCTATATAAGTGAAATGGAGTCAAATGACAAATAGCTACCCGACGGATGATCAACAAAGCTACCCAACGGATGATCAACAAAGCTACCCGACGGATGGCAAGCATGTACCCGACGGATGATTAAATTCAAATATCTGTTGACAGTGACAACACAGTCACATGCGTTGGATGTTTGCAAAAGGAATGTGGCAGTCTGTTAAGCAGGAATTTGAGAACAAGAAAACATTACCATTTCCATGCTATTATGAAGATATTCAAATATGCTGGAATAGAGTAGTAAAGTAGCACGGGGTTAGACTAGATATGTTTTTATTTTATTATCTTGTCTTATTTTCATGTAAACTTGGTGATATATAAACCAAGTGTAGCTAATAGAACAATTAACTAAGCACACACATTTTCGGAGAAACATTTTCAAGCTGTATTTTGTAGCATTTCTCTATAAGTTTAGTTGTTCTACTTGTACGCAGCTGTGAGCTATTCAAGCTTCACAGGGTTCTCATTCGATATATATATATATATATATATATATATATATATATATATATCTGGTGAATACTTTCAAATCCACCAGAAAGTTTTATAACCTTGTATTTTTATTACTTTATATTTTAATTCATATAAATCATTCATTCCGCACTCTGCAAATTAAACACTTATATATTATCAAGTAAGAACTGTTTTAAAATCTTGAAAAAATAGCCAGAATTACATTCAACCCCCCTTCTGTAATTCTTATTGTATTGTTAGGGAATAACAGTAAAGAGTTGTATGTCTAGGCATTTTCAATCCATTTTTTTTGTCATGTATGTAAATTAATGTAAAATCTAAAATACTAGAGTCTTTGTATGTAAAGGTTTAGTTTGTTGTATATATTAGATAGAGAGAGGAATGAGGGAGATCGGGGAAAAAGAAAAAGGAGGAGCAATATGTGTGTCTTGATACGTGTGGACATAGAACAAACATTCAAGCCACAAAATTACTTCCTATAGCCACATTACATGAGAAGACATGGTCGCTTGAAGTGTTAATTATAATTTAATGACTTGAACTTTATGAAAAGGCATGTATGATGGACAAAAATGTCATCCTTGATCCAGTTCAGGTATTTTTGATTTTTTTGGGAAACTTTTTTATACCTTGAAATATTACTAAATTTAACAAATTATGTCAAAGTACATATTTGGTAGATATTGAGTGTGTAACCGACTTGAATATATGGAGGGTTGAATGGATCCTTGGGCTTTTTCTATTTTTCTTGAATATGTTTTAGGATAAATGTTATAACAACTTAAAATTTGTGTTTGTGTGTTAAAGATGTGGAATGAATAATAAACAAATATAAACAAATACTCAAAATTTGATAGTTATATTAAGTTGCCATTTTACTACAACCTGGGTTTGTAAAATATAAAATTCGCTTCTATTTTCTCAGAGAGTTCCTAAGGATTTTGCTATTCTAAAGCTCTTGAGAAATATTTAGATATGGAAAATAAAACAATACAAAATTCACAGTTTACATTTTTGGTAAGACTTCTAAAAGTACATCAGGAGTGTCTAACCCCTTACTAAAAGTAAAATTCCGGCACCATGTGGCTTGACTCTTTTTGTCCATCAAATATCTCCCTTAATTGTTTTTCCTTAAATCACTCTTCAAGCTAAGTAGTATGCTTTCTTGTAACACCCAACTTAAACAAGTAGATACTGCACAAGCTAAGTCTTATTTATTAATGGAAGCAAAAACAAGCTAAACATAATTTATTAAACTAAACAAAAGTTCAAAATTTCCAAAATAAAGTTCTATAACAAGATCCAAAATAATATGGAATAAAACATGTCCTTGACTTTATTTTTAACTAGATAACCAAGCTAAAATTTGGGCCGCACTCATCACACCCCCGCTTTACCCCTGACTATCTGGGAAAAGAAATAAATATGAGTGAGCCAAATGCCCAATACGAATATATCATTAAAAGGTAAACTAAATGAGTAATTAGCCAAGAAGATGAGTAATATGAAAGTAAATATTTAGAGTCAAGAAAACAAACTAATCCGAAAAAAATTAAAGAAATGGTTGAGAACAAGTAAGGTGGGTACTAATAAGGGCATCTTATAAAACCTCTGCTCGCTAGTAAACACCAAGCAAAGCACAGTGCAAACAGTTCCTTCTCCGGTTATCTATAAGAAGGATAAAATGAAATGTATAAAACATTTTCACAAACAAACAAAATAATCATGATCTTAATCATGTCTCATACCCCGGAGACATGCTCGTCGTATACTCACAGCACTGATATGAGTTAGTGCCGAGAGCATCAAAGACTGCATAAACTCCATGTGTCTTGTCAGTGATTTACCCATACATATAAGTTTAAGAGCCCATAATAAATAGTTACAAAATGTTGCCAATAGTACATAAAATAAAAGTTGTATGAGAAAAATCAAGTATAGTGATAGGCAACATGGATAAAAAATGGTTAGGTAATAACATAGATTAAAGATGGCTAAGCAAAAATTAACAAGTGTATATATACAAGATGTACAACTTAACAATATAAAATATGATAAGATGAATATGATAGGACAATAAGTATAGAGGAAGAAAATATATTTTAAATGAAGAGGGAATGGAGGATACTCGCACCTGGAATGAGTCTAAAATATTCAATAATGCTCACAAAATAACCTAACTCCAAATCAACCTCCAAATCAATCTATAATATTAACAGAAATATAACTTATAAATGCCAAATTCTAAAACCCTAAAATCACTAAAAAGTAAGCTAACAAAATCATAAAATTTTATACAACTGCCAAAACTAACACAGATGATCACTATCTCATGCTAGAGTAGTAAAAATATATAACTAACAAATAATCCGAATAATATACAAGCTGGTTTATAAAATATAAAAGATATTTTATTAATTTATAAAAGTAATGTAGAAATCTTTAAGTATATAACTTTATAAAAGTAGACAAACATAAATTATAAATTCTTTTAACACATTAAATTATAACAACAATTTAAAAAAATGATAAAAATAAATATAGCATGCTCTCTGTTTATCAACACATACTGACAAAATTTATCAAATCCACCTCTAGCACATTAATACTACAACAGTACTTACAAAATTTTAATTCTCAAGTATTAGATACTATAATTAATAACATACTGGTTATAAAAACAATGAGACTGAGTTAACAAATATGTTATGAGGAAACTATAATAACATACATAATATGATTAACAAATGTAAATAATTTATAATTTTAGAGAAATAAACAACCAATTGTTAATTACTTAACTTAATTAACAAAATACTTTGACCACATATGTCTAGTGAAATTAAATACTTTATATATCATTAGTCCCAAAATTTATATTTTGTCCATTTTAATAAACCTCAATAAAATAAATCTTGTGAACATATATTTTATTTTATAATTATTTTTACATATTAACAAACTATCATAATATAATTATTGTGAACAACTCACACAATTACCAAAATGTAAAAACCTGAGAATCATATAATTTCTTAAACCAACTTAATGACATAAAAATTAAAAACAAAAATAACAGGGAACATGACTAATTAGACCACAACTAATTAAACACATTCTAGCCCATACAAATAACAATTAATTAATCAATTAAATTAATTAAACAAATATTAAATAATAACCTAACACAATATATAAATACATAAACAAATAATATAATAATTTGATAACACTTACCTGAATTTAGAGCCTGATATAAGTATGTAAAAATATGAACAAATAGTTATAAACCTGAAAATAAAATGACTAATATTAGTATAAAATATAAATAATAATCATTAAATTATATAGTGATTAAATTTTAACTAAACCTCCACAAGGTGTACACTTATCTGAAACTTTTGGTACGGCTTAACCTAGCTTACTTGTGAATCTCTTTCTCCTCCTCTTACTCTTTGACAACCCAATATTTAACCTTGACACTCAGTTAGTTCTTTTCTCACCTTGTCGGAGTTGTACGCCAAAACTTCGTTTCTTATGCACCAACTCTTCTCTCTCGCTGATAAGTTATATAAATCTACTACTAATAGTTTTCATTTCGGTTAGCTGTCAGCTGTCATTCTTAGATGAATTATGTATGATAACTGTTGATGGAGGAATCTGGTAACAACAAAGTTTGAGGTTTCTCCCCAGAATTAAGATCTGCGACTGTGGTTCTTTGTCGGAAAATCAAGCGTGTGTGGTGGTTATGTGTTAATTGGTGGCAGAGATTGATTAGGGCAAGTGGTGGCTCCTTTTCATCTCTCAATTTCTTACCCCTCTCAATGTGCCTACGTCCCTTTATATAGGGATCAAGCCTGACATAGTTCTTGGGGAACAAGAAATCTAATGAGATGAGACTTCTCATTCCTAGGCCCGGTCCTTCCAGAATCCATCTTCCGCTAGCTTTAGGAATGTCCAACTATGAGGCCCAACCGTGAAGGCCCAAGGCTCGCTTGTGATGGTAGGACTTCACGGATAGTGCATCTCCCTGTGCAAGGATAACACTCCGCTACATCTATCTCCCTTGATTTCAAAAATGCAGGTATATCCACGGTTCACCCCAAATGCCGGACACGTCCCTGTCCCCCGAATGAGGATTACCTACCAGATAACAGGACATGTGATCCCAATCTCTTGGGTGCAAAGTGCAGGATGACTCCAAAGTTCTCCAACGAGGACACCCGTTGAATGCAAAAAAGAGTTCCCAAAGCACACACCAAAGTTAACCCCGCATCCCCAACGAGAAATCCCGTTGAATACAGGATGAGGCCTTCAATCATCAAGAATACCCTTGGAGGCCTTCAAGCTTTTCACGAACATCCCTCTCATTGTCCGTCTCAATGAGGGAATTCTTCAAAGAGTACCTGCAACAAATACATTAGTAAGAATAATGCTCCATTGCCTCTCCCATCCTTGTCTTGTCCAGAACTAGCCTTTGTTTGCCTTGCCCTATGTAAGGACAAGCCCAATCATTTCAATGAATCCAAAAACATACATCTCTCAAGGATAGGACATGTCCTCGTCCTGTGGAATGCAAACATTCTCCCTTGTATTATAATCCATATTCTGCATCCCATCCGATCAAGTACACATTCAACGTTAGGGCGCGTCCTGTCTCTTCAGGATGCACCCATCACTCCCTACTTCTCAATCGTTGGGCGCGTCATGTTACTATGGCGCGTCCTCCATCTGTGCATCGTAGCTCAAATCCTAATTCTTCATCTTTTCTGCCCTAATTCTGTAACGATTGAGAAATTTTGACTGTTTAATGTTATATTAAATGAATAATTATATGATTTATGATATAAATTATGATTGATCATAAAAGGTTATCTGTTATGTGCTGTATGTGTTTTGTGTGATTCGGGTTATTTTTCGGGTATTTTATTACGTGTTAAATCGATTTATATTAAAAGTAATAATATCTAGATTCTGTTTTAATAGCTGATATTTTGTATAGCGCAATTGGCCTTCTTTGGCATCGTATGACGTATACCATATTGATTTTCCGAACATCCAATTAATTTAGAAAATAATTTGTTTCATAAAAAATGATCTTTCTGGGCCCCTACTGGGACGAAAAAGCCCATAAAAATTGTATTTTTGTTTTTATAAAATTGTGGGACCATCAAATATTCAATATATTTGCATATTTGGATTATTCCTAATTTTTCGGAAATTTTGACATAATTTTTACATTTATTGGTTTAAAAATTATTCCCCGTTAATTATTAATTTTGGGCTAATTATTTTTATTAAATGATATAATTTGGCCCTAAATAATTTTGGGGGTATTATTTTTATAGCTATAAATACCATTTATCTATTATTTAATTATTAATTAATTATAAAAAAATCAGAAAAATAAATAAAAAAACTGAAAATTCTGTGAAAATCTGATCTTGGTGTTCTTGAGCTTCTGAGAATCAAATCAATATTTGAAGATGATAGGGAATTCCGATTTCAGCTTATGAGTAGTCGAATTCAAGCCCTAATCACGCTCTATCTGTTTATACCCGTGAATCGTTTCAACAATTGGTAATTTTTACATTCGATAATTAGGGTTCTTCATCGAATTTGGTGCTTTTCTATCTGTGAATTGTTTAATATTTTTGAGGGTTTATTAAGCTTCCTGTTGATGTTTAGATTCGAACCATATTTTTAATTGTATTATTTGATCCTTGGAAGTACTAAGTCGAGTTTGTGTTTTTTTTTTAGTTTTGATTTTTTCTGCATTAATTGTTAGTCATTTGATGGTGTTGATGATATGTATAGATTCGTATAATCTTAAGCTTCATAATTAGTATGAATATCGTTGAGTTTGGTTAAGATTTTGGGTGAATTCGAAATTGTCGGAAAAATTTCGAAGCTCGCCGGACTTCGTTCGCTTTTCTACGGTATTCGACGATTGACGGGTTCTTGTTGGTGGTTAATAATTTCTTTGAGTTTCCGGTGCGATTTCGAGTTAAAATCAGCTAAAAATCGATCAAGAACGAGTCGTAACTGCCGGGTCTTGCCGGATTATTCGCCGGATTCTGCAGTTGCAGGCGGGTTCTGGCGTTCCTCGTGACCCGGATTCAAGACCCGGTTTTGACCCGACTTCAATCTGAAAACCCCCCCCCCAAATACATTCCCAATTCTATTTGTGCACAATTAATTTTAAAAATAATTCGAAAATTCAATTTTAAATTTTCAAAAATTATTTTTAAATTCCAAAATTAATTTAGTTAATTATTTTAAATAATTAACTGAAATATTTTAAATTTCAAAATTAATTTAATTAATTATTTTAAATAATTAACTGAAATATTTTAAATTCCAAAATTAATTTAGTTAATTATTTTAAATAATTAACTGAAATATTTTAAATTCCAAAAATTATTTTCTTTTATTATTTTTTTAAAAAACCAAAATTTTATTTAATTATTTGTAATTTATTTTAATTAATTATTTATAGGTTTAATTAATTGGTTAGTTTGTTTAATCAATTAATTTTATAAATAAATAATTAAATATAATATAATTATATATAATTAATTCAAATAAATTCTAAAAAATTATTTTGAGCTTTTAAAAATATATTTAGGTATTTAAAAATCAATTAAAATTATTATTAATTGATTTATTCTTATTTTATTCATAATAAATAGACAGTTCGCCCTTTTAATACCAAACGAACGCGTCTAGACTCAGAAAAATGATCTGCTTCTATTAAAAATACTTTCAAGACATAAAATCTTTTGTTTCGAAAGGTCGCTTGATTTTGTAAACATTTCTGAGTCGCGTAAATATCGAAAAGTCATATATCGACTCGATTTCAGTTTTAAATGCACCGAGTCGAATTACTGACGAACTGAATCATATGTTACATGAATAATGTGATACGTGCCTTATATGTTTATGTGTTATGTGAATTATAAGTCCACGTATCTTTTAAATGTTATCTGATTAAAATATGATCCTTATCTGTCATTATCGAATGGGTAGACGATAAGAATAAGCGCATAACTAGACCATTATATATTGTCAGTTAATTGAAATAGTATCTTTAATGATAGATACACATAGTTCGAGGCGTTCAAAGCCAGACATAGAGATTTAAAAGTAAAGCTTGTCTATACGAAATACATGAGACGAGTAAATACAGAGATAAGATAAACATATGATGGTGATTGACAAGAAAGGTCAGATAGCCTGTCGATGAAAACACAGATATACCAGAACTAAGTGTTATGGCAGATAGTTAAAGATCAGAGGATTATCAATTGAGGAAAGTATTTCTGAACTTCTTGTGATATATTGCAAGTATTTCTTACCTATTCTAAAATCAGAATAGTTAAATATTTTTATATTTCGCTGCAATTACTCTTAATTATGCAAGTACCATTTTATTCTTGTTCCTTATTATTGTTTGCGATCTATTGAGCAAATACCTATTATTTTGAGTTATTTGCGAACCCTGAATCGGGATGTTTAATATCAAAATATCTCTTGAATAAATACCTACTATTTCGGGTTATTTGTGAACCCTGAATCAGGATTTTTGATATCAAAATGATTTGACATCAAAATACTCTACGGACTGGATGGTTACGATGAGGGCCAGGGATGGACTGGACCCTTTGTTTATGAGGCCAGAATGGGCTTGAGGCCAGAATTGGATGTACCCTTTAATTACGGAGGCCATAGTGCCTGAGTACCCTGTTATGATGTGGGTCTATGCGGTTGGGCATATGTCCGTACTATACCTGACTGATCAGCAGGTTATAGTACTGTGTTGATTCTAGTGTCCAGTCTAATTTATTGTTGATCGCCATTAACGAAATTCCTTATTAAAAAATTTTATGATTACAAAATCGGACAATGACCTGATTCAAGAGATGAATCAGTGAATTGCTCGTTGCTTTTGAATTTATGATTGAGGGCTAATAAAGGCCAATATTTTATTCGCTCAACTATTTCAACTAAATAAAGATGTTTATAAAATTAATTAAAGATTGTGTACGGGAATTTCTTTTGATATTTATACCTGGAAACCAATTATGGTACTTGCTGGGCATTTTTGACTCACTCTTGCTTTCTGAATTCTTATTTATTTAAGTATCAAATGAGGATAAAAATGAATAGCTCTTAATAGATAACAAGATTGGAGAAATCCCAGTTGCAGGAAGTTGGAGATGTCAGAGTGAATAAGACGAGGAAGTTAGTAAAGAGGTAATAAAATTTTATTTAGTCGTTATAACTTTTAGAAGGTTAGATTCTTATTTCATAGCATAACCTGTAAACGATCCTGAATTGAGGAGTTATCTATATATTTATTTTATTATACAGGTTTATATTATTTAAAGTTGTTTGGTGACACCCAATCCTGACCCCATATTTGGGGATGTTACAAGTTGGTATCAGAGCTACAGGTTATTGGTTCCTGAAATAAAAATAGGTGGAAGTAAGATAGGAATGACAGGTCAGATAAGATAGGAAAGACTTTAAGTAAACTCATATTGAGTTTGAGTTGAGTTTGAGTAAGATTATTGAATACGATATTGATTATTAAGATAAAATGTTATTAACATAGGTGCGAGGCGAATATGTTGACGCTATTAGTATATTGAGTACCCAGACCCTATAGTTATGAGAAATCGACGACTCGAAAGATATTGGGTAAGGTACCTTGATTTCTATATGGGTTTAAATGAAACTGAGAGTGATTTTTTTGAGAATTCATATAAGGAGAGATAGATGAGTTTTATTATGATCCAACTTAGAAGTGTGTAGTAGGACAAGCTCCAGGATGGAGGCAACAAGTTAATTAAAGCTGATGGAGGGCCAACGTTGCAAGTTTTAAAGGCACCGCTATTGTGAAAAGTTTCTTATTACTTTTCGGCCACTGCGCAAGAAATGACACATCGCCCTTATTAGGTATACTTAAGATTAACAAAAGATACGACCTTGTCTACGGATATAACGTCGAATTACGTCAATTGGCTGTAACTACGAAATCAAGGATGACGATAAGAATATCAAAGATAGTAACAGATGTTAGCATTGGAGTTAGAGTTACGAATAAGATACTATGCAACGTTAAATAAAGTTTTCATCGACTAATGAAGGAAAAATGAACCCAATGAGGGGTATAAGATATATTAAAGTAGATGGACCCTTATGTGGTCATTTATTTAATTCTATACCTTATTGATTGATTATGAGAACAACAACCAACTCATATAGTAATGACGACCAGGTGTGTGATTTTCTAAAATTTTAAAACAAATTTTCGAAAATGATTTTTTTAACAAAATTTCTAAAAGATCTTTAAACATTAATGAGTTTTAAAATTTGTTTGTCAAATTACTATTTGAGTTTCTTGTTTGTTATAAGCCTTTGATTACCTGGAATAATAGTTGATGTAGACTCAATATTGTTAATTCAGAGGGCCAAATGGATCCGCTATTATGAGAAGTTTAAAATTTTCCCAATAGAGAAAAGTGCAAACCTTGTTTAATAATACCAATAAGAGAATAAATGTGTGGAAACATTATTTATCCAATTCATGAAACTATTAAAGTTTAAAAAGATTCGCTGACCCAAAAGAAGCCAGAGGATGATTGAAGAAAATGGATGAATCTTCCAGACGATTGAAGAAGAATATTATTTCTATCGACGGATTCGAGGTGTTGCATGATCGATGGTTATTCTATACGGTATAGACGAAATTAGAAGCTATGACTATAAATCCCGTAAGGACGCGATTAAGGTCAAATTATTAAGGTAACGAATGGGGAGGCGATGTTAAAAATATAGAACCTAGTAAGTAAGAATTTACTATAGTCAATCAATTTATGAAGGAATTTTTCGAGGACTTTTTGAAGTTATTATATGACTTGGATTTGGAATTGGTTACTCGAGTAAGCCCTGAAGGTATACATAAGTGAAACATGGATGCTGACCATCGATATCATTCTTTTCTATAACACGACAGCATATATTATCCTAAATTCTTGAATAAATATAAATTTATTTCATTAGTCCGTTCAATGAGGCAATAAAGAAGAAGAGGTTATTGTATTCCTTTTCAAATCATTTTTCCTTCAAAATATTTCTTATAATTGAGACAAACAGTATCATGATGCGATGCTTTGTCGAAATGACGAAGAGTCTGGCGGGACGCCTCCTAATCATTTGCTGTACGCCAGATAGTATGAAAGATTGGCCATCTTGGGTACAAATATGATTGTCTTATTCATAACTAAATCATCATTCATTCTTTCTACGTCAATCATGATTTATTGACTCATAGACCCTCCAAATTGTTTTGTTGCACTATTTTTCTTTAAAAAGCTTTTTAATCCGAATCATATATACAAATTCCCTTCCTGTGTAAGGTCTATTCTTGGAAGTTTTAAAAGAAATAAAATAATTCCGTATAGTAGCTGGAATTACATGTGGAGTACATATATGATTGTAAGCCAATACATGGTGGACATTTACGTGTAAATAAGAATTATTATGCAGATAACATGGTTATTACGAAGACATCAAGTCCGAAGTGAATATTTGTTATACATGTTTATTTTGTAATGGTAATTTTAACACAACGCTATATTGTGTTAAAATGATGTATTTCAAGTCTAGGATTTTAGCGTGAAATTGATTAGTTAGCGAATTGTATTAGATAAATTAACCATAGAAATAAGAAAGTAAAGTTCTGTATACCAGTCAAAGCAAACGATTGATTGGATATGTTATTCCCAGTGGACTAACAATGAGATTTACAGAAGGGGGGTTGAATGTAAATCTCAAAACTTTTTCAAGTTTTGAGCAATTTGTAAGACTAAGTATTTGAGTGATCAAATGTGTGTAAATTGCTTGGAGCTGATGCAGACAGATATATATTTAAACACAAATGTAATGAACACAAAGAACTTAAAAACTTTTCTGGTGGATTTGTTGTTCCACCAGAGATGTGTTATTTCAGAAAATTTGTGATTCAAAATTAAATCACAGCTGCTTCCTAGTACAAACTAGATGATTTTCTCTCTTGATATTTCTAAACAGCTCAGGGAAAATTCACCTCTAATTACTAGCTACTACTTGGTTTATATAACACCAAGTTTACAAGTGAAGACAAAGATAAAGTACAATAAGACAATAGTTCTCCACTTGTTTCTGTTCCATTTTTATCCAGTGTAATATGGAATTATCTGTTGACTTTCCATTATGAACCAGACTAAAAACGGCTGCTTTTTCTGCTGTTCCTGAAATAGGCTACCACATCTCTGTCAATCCATGTGCCTCTGTCAGTTTTGTTAACTGTCACTATCAACTGCTATGAGACTGAGCATCCGTTGAAGCTTTCATCCGTTGATGGCTTTATCCGTTGATGCTCTAGCAGTGCATCCGTTGAAGCTTTCATCCGTTGATGGTTTTATCCGTTGATGCTCTAGCAGTGCATCCGTTGAAGCTTTCATCCGTTGATGGCTCTATCCATTGATACTCTAGCATTTGAAGCTTTATCCGTTGAAGCACTTATCCGTTGAAGCGTTAGAGACATCCGTTGAAGCTTAGTTTCTTATCCGTTGAGGGTCTTCAATATCCGTTGACACTTCTTCACTTATACAAAATTACAAGGCATGAAATATTTACAATTAGCCCTCCTACTTGTACATCCATTAGTAGTCAACATGACTGATTATCTCCTAACAACATCTAAGAGTTACAGCTTGAAATTAGAGAGTGAGATGTGCTACAATACCAAACTTATTGCTAAGTAAGGCTGCTCCTTCAACGGATAGCCAAGATGGTCTTATCCGTTGAGGCTACAAATACTAGATTTCTACTTAAGTGTTTTGCTGAACTTATCATCAAACTAATACACATATTCCTAACAATCTCCCCCTATTTATGTCTACTAGAACTGTAGGCATAAATTTGGGTTTAGCTTGATGATAACAAAACACTTAACAAATATATAAACTGTAATAAAGCAGAAATTCAAAAGTGCTGCAAAAGTGTATATGCTGAGATGAAATTGAAGAAATATATTGTTTCCAAGGGTGCTCCTTTAGCCTGAGCAAATTACTTTCTTTTCCTTTGATCCCTGGTTTTCTTTCCTAGCCTCCTGTCATTCTCCTCTATTTGAAGTTGAAGTTGTCTGTAGAATTCAGCTTCATCTTCTTCATTGATATCTAACTTAGATTACATATCCTTGAGAGTTTCATTACTGGCAATCTTTAGCTGATCTTCAATTCTGAAAAATCTTCTGACTCCTTTGTTGTCTCTGAACTCCATCAACCAATGAGGTGATTTGTTAATTGTAATACCTCTCTCTGGAATGAGTAAAGTTCTAGGCAAAGCATTGGGCTCCCTCCAAGTTTTCCTTATGTTGGCAATCTTGTTGAGAATCTCAGTCCTGGCAGTTCTGGTAAAGCCAGAATCCTTATGTATGGCTGAGTAGACTCTAATCAAGGTAGTGTAGCCTTCATTCAGAATTCTGTGAAGTGAAAATGCCATGTTCTTTCCCCAGCTCCTTTGTATTTGAACACTAGTCTTTCTGGTAGCTGTCTGTAGGCAGCTATTCCCCTTACATCCTCCAGCTCATCCAGATAGAGTTCAATGTCTGAAAATTCTTTTATGTCACAGATGTGAACATAATCATCTTTAGAGTTTTGAGGTTTGGACTTAGGCTTCTGTGTGAACTTGATTGAGGCTTTAGAGGGTGTTGATTTGATTCTTCTTTTCTGCTTCTTTGATGGTGGAGAAGAGGTTAGGAAGGTGGGCAATTTGATGGTGTCCCAATCAATTGGTTCCTCCTTGGGAATGATTGTTTCACCATGAATGTTCATGAAGGGGTCAGGTACAATGGGTTCAGGAATAGAGGGTAGTGGTTTGGATATTGATTGGGTTTCTTCAGTCTTATCTACCTTCTTTCTCTTTGCATTGACCTTCTTTCTTTTCCCTTTCTGCCATTCTTCCTTACTTCTTTCCTCCATCTCAGTACCAACCATGTCCCCCATAACTTCATCTTCATCTTTGTCTTCAATTTCTTTCTGATCTTCAGCCTGACTTGACTCTAGCTGTTTTTCAAGCTTTGCTTGTGCTCTTTTGTCAGCCTTTAGTTGTTTGGCTTCTTACTTCAACCTTTTGGTTTCTTCCTTCTTGGCTATTGAGAATTTGGGATGTCCTTGCATCACACATATGCTCTTTCCCTCTCTGAAAATAATAGCCATGTTTCTCCTTACAGCCTCATCCATGGTCTCTTTGAAATATGCAATACTTCTTCCTAAAAGCTTGTCCTCATCTGCTTTTGGAAGAGGAAAATCCACCTCTTTTAGAGGATTCTTTGTAGAGTCCTTATTGGATCTGTTGTTGGGCTTGAGAACCATAGGTTGCAGATCTTTGGAAGAAGTTTCTCCATCCTCATCACAAAACCAACACATCTCTAAATACACAATAATCAAGCTTCTCATGAACCATTCCAAACACAAAAACTCTAAATATACAAAAGTAGGGCTAGGGTATGAGATTATACCTTCCTTGGTGAGTAAAAGTAACTAAGGAGCTTGGAATCACCCTAGAAAGTCCTTACCAAAGCTTAATCTAAACAAAAACTCAAGAACAAAATTTTAAGTTCTTGAAAAACACTATTCACCCTTTTCTTCCATGAATTTTAGGAAGAGATTGTGAAGGAATTTGAAGCTTAAACTTATAGGATAGCTATATCTATGCATAAGGAACCTTAGATAATTACCTCACTAATTAATGAAGCTTGGAACTTGGATTTGGGTTTTTTTCTTCTTGAAAATGGAAAAGGGCCGAGAGCTTCTCTTGGAAAAATGAAGTCAAGATGTGTTTTTGTTTTTGTGATTTGTTTTGCTTGGTTGCTAGGTTTTTGTTTTGTTTAATTACCCTTTTAACCATGTAAAATTGTGTGGTTAATAATCAACCACACTTCCTTCCTTTTTGGTCATGCTTAGGTCATCAATCTTATGTCATCTTCCCATGCTTGTCCTCTTCTTATTGGTTTGATGACATCATCCTCACTAACCTCTTTGATTAGCTCCTAATTACTTGGCTAATGACCACTGATCTGTTATACGGTTCGCTTAACTTTCATTTTCGTTTATCGTTTGAGGGATCATACCCGGGATCTTATTACTTGGGTTCCCTTAACCTTTCTCAATACATTATATTCCTTTTATGATCCTCTCTTATAATCCTTGAATTTAAATCCTTTTTATCCTGTTCCCTTATACTCAATTCTTTCGGTATCTGATGGATTTTCGGGAAAAATCAAAGTGTTCGAATTTGGATTCTGACGATCTTTACATACACTTATATCCCATATAAAGTACTAATAAGATCTCAGAATAACAATAGAAGAATCCCTACATAGCGTGGCATGGAAAGTTTTCTTATTCAGCATAATTAGCAAAACACTATTCATAAGGGACTAAAAGTTCAAAAATTTTGGGGTTATTACAATCTCCCCTCCTTAAAAGGATTCCGTCTTGGAATCAGGAAAACAATGAATAGGGATACTTTCTTAGCATTGCACTCTCTAACTCTCAAGTCAATCTTCCCACATTGTGGTTCTACCATCAAGCTCTGAGTAGTTTGATAGCCCTTCTCCCAAGCACTTGTTCCTTTTCAATCTATAACCTTTCCCGGTTGCTCCATATAGGTTACGTCTGGTTGCAAGTCTATGCACTCATATGCCCCTATTTGTCTGGCATCCGAATTATACTTCCTTAACATTGATACGTGGAACACGTTATGAATTTTCTACAGGTTCGGGGGTAGAGCTAGCTAATATGCTAACTTCCCAATACGTCTTAATACCTCAAAGGGTCCAACAATTCGAGGGCTTAGCTTTCCTTTCTTTTGAAACCTCATCCATCCTTTCCCAGGGAATACCTATAACAACACTAGGTCCCCTACTTCCTATCCTTTGTCCTTTTGTATCGAATCAACATACTTCTTATGTCCATCTCGGGCTACTACCAGCCGTCCTCTGATTAGATCTATTATATCCTTGGTCCTTTGGACCACTGCTGGTTCGAGCATCTTGCGCTCTGCAATTTTCATCCTAACATAAGGGAGATCGACATTGTCTTCCCTCAAGGATCTCATAAGGCGATACCTCGATACTGATATACGATCGATTATCGTGAGAAAACTTAATCCGTGTTAAGTGATCATTCCAAATTCTTTCAAGTCTATTGAACCGACTCTCATCATAGCTTCTAGCATTATAGCTTTTGCTTCTCAATACCCATTCTTTTCCAGTTCGTAGTCGTTACTATCTTCCATACATAATACTATACTGGTTACACTTTTGCTCGTTAGCGTTCTATAACCTTTTAATAAACACTATTCATAAGGGTTACTAAAAGTTCAAAAATTTTGGGGTTATTACAGGCTATCTTTGTGATACCCTTCACCATAAGAGCACACAGTTTCATCATCTCTTCATCAGCATCTACTTCAGGTAGACTTTCAGTTTCTGAATCATCATCATCAGAACTTGATGATTCTGAAGCAGACTTTATGATGAGAGCCTTTCCTTTTCCTTTCTTTGATACAACCACTTTGGGGAATTCCTCCTCAGCATTAAGAGCAACTGTCCTTGACTTTCTCCCATGTCTCTTGCTTCTTTGATCCATCTCAAGTTCATAAGTCTTGAGCATTCCATAAATTTCATCAAGAGTAGTTTCATCAAGAGCATAGTTATCTCTTATAATAGTAGCTTTCAAATCCCAACTTTCAGGAAGAGCTAAAAGGAATTTTAGATTTGAATCTTCAATGTCATATTCCTTATCCACCAGTGACAGATCATTCAAGAGTTTGACAAACCTGTCATATAAGTCAGTTAATGACTCATCACTTTTTGAGTCAAAGTGCTCATACTCTTGAGTGAGTATAGTCCTCCTGTTTTTCTTGATTGCATCAGTTCCCTAACACCTTGTCTCCAAAGCATCCCATATCTCCTTTGCAGTCTTGCATTCAATTACCCTATTTGACATGACATTATCAATGGCATTATGCAGCAAATGCCTTACCTTTGCATCATTGGCAATAGATGAGATATCTTCAGCTGTGTATTCAATTTTCTCCTTTGGTATGGTCTTTGCTGGCTGATCTGCAACTACAACAGAGAGCTTGGTTGGCTTATGCGGTCCTTCATAAATTTTTTCAAGGTATTCAGGATCTGTAGCTTCCAGAAACATAGCCATCTTTACTTTCCATATAGGATACTCAGAAGGTCTCAGCATGGGAACCCTGATAGTCTCATATCGACTATGGGTTTGAGTCTTTGGAGTTTCTTCAGTTTTGGCGGGCTTGGTTGGATTTTCTGCTTCTTCAGACATGATTGTTTTGGATCTTTACTGTATGTGTGTTAATAGAAAAGCTCTGATACCACTTGTTAGGTCACACAACACTGTAGAAGGGGGTTGAATACAGTGTACAATACAATCAAATCGATTTAAAGCACAAGTAACAGAAAATAGATGTATTCGATATAATAAACTCTGTTATAATGGAACTGTTCTCTCTCAGTGATGAACAAATATCACAAGAGCTGCTAGGTTACAATGTATGATTTTCTCGATGATCATAACTCTTATAGAGTAAACCTATGTCTGTGTTTATATGGACACACAGTTACAAGATAACTTCTAATTGATATGGAATATAATTCTGTCTCCTAAAATATATCAATCAGATATCTTATATAATTCTTCTAGTCCTCTAACTCTTTCCATGCATATCTTCTTTTTGTATTAGTCTCGATCTTCTTTCATGTAAATCAGCTTCCTTCCTTAACTGTTAGTCCTCCAGTACTTAAGTTCTGATATCCATTTTCTGGTATTATCTTCTGATAATCTAAGTCCTGATATCCTTAAGTCCTGACTTCCAGTAAGTCCTGATTCCAGTAAGAACTGATAATTCCTGTTAGTTAAGATCTGAAAACTAAACATGAAACATATTAGACATGACATCTCAAATATATCCAACAATGCTTGTTTTAGTCCATAGAGAGCCTTGAGTAACTTGTATACAAAATTTGGAACTTCTAGATCTTCAAAGCCAGATGGTTGTTGCACATAAACTTCTTCTTCCAACTCACCATTGAGGAAAGCACTCTTCACATCCATTTGATATACCTTAAAATTGGAGTGTGTAGCAAATGCAAGAAAGATCCTTATTGCTTCAAGTCTTGCAACAAGAGCAAAGGTCTCATCATAGTCAATTCCTTCCTCTTGTGAGTAGCCTTTTGCAACCAACCTTGCTTTGTTTCTGGTGAAAATTTCATTTTCATCCATTTTGTTCCTGAACACCCACTTTGTTCCAATTATACTTCTGTTCTTTGCTGCAGGAACCAATTTCCAAACTTTGTTCCTTTCCAACTGATTTAGCTCTTCTTGCATAGCAGATATCCAATCAGGATCAAGTAGAGCTTCTTCAGTTTTCTTTGGCTCAAATTATGAAAGAAAATATGCATGAAAGTATTCATTTGCAGTTGCACTTCTAGTCCTCACTCCAGCATTGAGATCACCAATAATTGCATCTGCATTATGACTTCTATCCCATTTCCTTGTGTGAGTTTGCTGATTTTTGTCAAATTCAGGTATTTTAGATGAGCTTTCATTCTCATGATTCACTTGATCAGTAGACTCTTCATCAATTCTGTGGTTTGTGTTGACTTCAGCTTCATCATTAGAATCACTTTCAATGTTGAGATTTTCAAACTTTAGGGCTTCAGCTTCATTTTCACTAAATCATTCCAAGCCTGGACATTTGTCATCATCAAAAGTAACATTTGTGCTTTCTATAATCTTCTTCTATTCAATCACATAGACTTTTTATGCAGTTCTCTCCGATGAATATCCCAGAAAAATTGCCTCAAAAACTTTAGAGTCAATTTTTTCCACATATTCAGAGCTGTCCTTCAAAACATAGCACTTGCTTCCAAATACATGAAGATGTTTCACAGTAGGCTTTCTTTTAGACAGGATTGAGTAGGGTGACTTTCCAAGATTCTTGTTAATGAGATATCTTTTTTGACTGTAGCATGCAGTGTTCACAGCTTCTTCCCAAAAACTTGTTGGTAACTTTACATCTTGCAACATTGTTCTAGCAGCCTCTACTAGTGTTCTATTCTTTCTCTCAACTACCCCATTTTGTTGAGGTGTTCTAGCAGCTGAGAATTCTTGAACAATGCCCTTGTCTTTGCAGAATTCAGTTAAGATTGCATTTCTGAATTCTGTTCCATTATCACTCCTCAATCTTTTCACACAATTTTGATCTTCAGCCTGCTTCTCAATCTTCTTGATGTGCTCAATTATGATGTGTGGAGTCTCATCTTTGGAGTGCATAAATTCTACCTGTTAGATATATTTGATAATGTCATGGCTAATATGTTTTATGTTTAGCTTTCAGATCTTGTGTGAACAGGATAGATCAGTACTTAACTGTTGATCAGTACTTATACTGGAAGTCAGGACTTAAGGATATCAGTACTTATATTATCAGGAGATAATCATCAGAAGATAGATATCAGAACTTAAGTGCTGAAGGACAATCAGATAAGGACAGTAGCTGATTAAAGGAAAGAAGATAGAGATAAAACATAAGAAGAGATATGCATGAAGAAGGAATTCCGTGAAGAATGGAATACTTGGAATAGAAGATATCTGATTGATATATTTTAGGAAGCAGAATTATATTCCATATCAATTAGCGATTATCTTGTAACTGTGTAGTATATAAATACAGGCATAGGGTTTACACTATAAGTGTTATTATTATCGAAGTTATTATTCTTTATAACCCTAGCAGCTCTCGTGATATTTGTTCATCACTGAGAGGTAACAGTTCCATATTGTAACAGAGTTTATTGTTTCAATAAAGTTTGTTTTCAGTTACTCAAGTTCTTTAAGTTCAATTTGAGTGTACTATACACTGTATTCACCCCCTCTACAGTGTGTGTGTGACCTAACAATTGGTATCAGAGCCTATCTGTTAACTTACATACAGTTAAAGATCCAAACACAATCATGTCGGACACAGAAACTCCAACTATGCCTACCACAACTGAGGAACCACCAAAGACACAAATTCAGAGTCGGTATGAGACCATCAGAGTCCCCATACCGAGACCATCTGAATATCCCATATGGAAGGTAAGGATGACCATGTTCCTGGAAGCAACAGATCCAGAATACCTGGATAGAATCAAGGAAGGTCCTCACAAACCAACCAAACTCGCTGTTGCAGTTGCAGGTGAAGCAGCAACGACCGTACCAAAGGAGAAGAGTGATTATACTGCTGAGGACATAGCATCAATTGCTAAGGATGCTAAGGTACGACACTTACTGCATAGTGCCATTGATAATGTAATATCAAACAGGGTAATCAACTGCAAGACTGCTAAGGAGATATGGGATGCTCTGGAAACAAGATGTCAGGGAACTGACACAATTAAGAAGAACAGGAAGACAATACTCACTCAAGAGTATGAACACTTTGACTCAAAGACTAATGAGTCATTGAATGATTTATATGATAGATTTGTCAAACTTTTGAATGATTTGTCATTGGTTGATAAAGAGTATGATCTTGAAGATTCAAACCTTAAGTTCCTGTTAGCTCTTCCTGAATGCTGGGATTTGAAGGCAACGACAATAAGAGACAACTACAATCTTGATGAAACAACTCTTGACGAAATCTATGGAATGCTCAAGACACACGAGCTGGAGATGGAACAAAGAAGCAAGAGGAAAGGAGGAAAGTCAAGGACAGTTGCTCTTAAGGGTGAAGAAGAATTTCCCAAAGCAGCTTCCTCAAAGAAAGACAAGGGTAAAGCTCTTTTCATAAAGTCTGATACTGAGTCATCAAGTTCTGAGAGTGATGATGACTCAGATTCTGAAAGCTTGCCTGAGACTGATGCTGATGAGGAGATGATGAAACTGTGTGCTCTTATGGTGAAAGGAATCACAAAGATTGCATACAGGAAGTTCAGGAAGGGAAAGAAGTTTCCCAGGAAAAGCATAAGTTTTGTTAAGAAGAATTTCAGAAGATCTGAAGGAAGAGGAGGAAAGTCTGACAGAGGAGATTACACCAATGTTAAATGCTATAACTGTGGTGAGAAAGGCCACATATCTCCTGACTGCAAGAAGGTAAAGGGTGACAAAGGCAAGGCTCTTGTCACAAAGCAGAAAAGCTGGACAGACACCTCAGACTCTGAAAGTGAGGAGAACTATGCATTAATGGCAAATGCTGATAAAGAAAGTGCTGAGAGCAGTTCTGAAGCTGCTGAAACAAAGGTACCTCAGACTACTTATGCTTTTCATACTGATGATATTAATGAGTTGAGAAGATATCTTAAAACCATGTTTGTTAGCTATAGAGATCAAACTTTAACATGTGAAAGATTAACTTCTAAAAATCTTGCATATAAGAAAAGAAATGATTTCTTAGAAAAAGAGTTAGTCATATTCCATCAAACTCAGAAGGATAGAGATGATGCTTTTTATGTTAGGGATGAAGTGCTAAAAATGAATGAATCTCTAAAAACTGAGTTAGAAAAGGAAAGAGAGATAATCAGGACTTGGACTAACTCTGGCAGAACAACTCAAAATTTGCTAAGTAGTGAAAATTGGAAAGAGGGCTTAGGTTATGGAGAAAATAAGAATGATAAAGGAACTGAAGAAATTAAGCATGTTGTTAAGCAAAAGCCAAAGTTAAAACCTGTTAAGTTTGTAACTGTAAAGTCTGATAATGAGAAATCAGAAGTTAAAGAGGAATTAACTTCTGACAAACTAAAACAGGAAAAGACAGCTGAAGTAAACATAGGCTTAATGACAAGGAAGCAGCTTAAGCATAAGCTGAAAGATGTCAAGAATGCAAACAAGGTAAAATCACCTAGGAAAAATAGGAATGGAAAGGAAGGTGTGAATAAAAGCAATGATTATAAACCTGTTCCTGATGCACCTAGGAAAACATGTCATAACTGTGGAAGTTCTAACCATCTGGCTTCTTTTTGCAGGAAAAATAAGAATATTAACTCCTTACCTTCGAAATCAGGAGTTAAGAGTCAGTCAGTTAGATACAAACCACAAAATCCTTGTTTTCATTGTGGTAGTTTATGGCATTCCATCTATACTTGTAAGGAATATCATAGTCTGTACTATGATTATTATCAAATAAAACCTTCTTTGAAGAAAGTTTCCATTGTTCCTTCTAGTATAAATTCTGATTCAAAGTCTGATAATGTAAATTCTGATAAGAAAAATGTTAACATAAACTCTGATGCTAAATCCGCTGCAAATGTTAACAAACTTAATAAGACCAAAGGATCCAAGCAAGTCTGGGTCCTTAAAACTAACAATTAGTGGTCTTTATGATTGCAGGGCAACAGGAAAAATATTCTAGTTCTGGACAGTGGATGTTCAGGTCATATGACTGGAAATAAGGCCCTGCTATCAGACTTTGTGGAGAAAGCTGGCCCAAGTGTTTCTTATGGAGATGGCAACATTGGAAAAACATTGGGATATGGCAATATCAATCTTGGGAATGTCATCATTAAAGAAGTAGCTCTGGTCTCAGGACTTAAACACAACCTTCTGAGTATAAGTCAAATCTGTGACAGAGGTTATCATGTTGATTTCTTTGAAGAACACTGTGAAATTGTGAGTAAATCTAAAGGCAAAGTTGTTCTGAAAGGATATAGACGTGGTAACATTTATGAAGCTAAGCTTTCAACAAGTACTGATGGCTCTGCAATCTGTCTGTTAAGTAGAGCATCAATTGAAGAAAGCTGGAATTGGCATAAGAAACTCTCTCATTTAAATTTCAACAATATAAATGAACTGGTCAAGAAAGATGTTGTGAGAGGATTGCCAAACACAGTATTTGCTCCTGATGGTCTTTGTGATTCATGTCAGAAAGCCAAACAAAGAAAGTCTTCATTCAAGAGCAAGACTGAATCATCAATTCTTGAGCCTTATCATCTTATACATGTTGATCTATTTGGTCCAGTAAATGTCATGTCTATTGCAAAGAAGAAGTATGCGTTGGTCATAGTGGATGAGTTCACCAGATACACATGGGTGTATTTCTTGCACACAAAAAGTGAAACTGCATCTATCTTGATTGATCATGTCAAACAGCTGGATAAAATGGTCAAAGATTCTGTGAAAATTTTAAGGAGTGATAATGACACTGAGTTCAAGAATTTGATAATGGAAGAGTTCTGCAAAAGCCATGGAATAAAGCAGAAATTTTCACTCCACAGCAAAATGGAGTTGTTGAAAGGAAGAATAGAACTCTCATTGAAGCTGCACGTACAATGCTTGAAGAAGCAAAGCTTCCAACCTATTTCTGGGCTGAAGCTGTGCAGACTGCTTGTTTTACTCAAAATGCAACACTCATTAACAAGCATGGAAAAACACCATATGAGATGGTGAAGAAAAAGAAGCCAAATCTGAAATATTTTCATGTATTTGGATGCAAGTGTTTTGTTCTCAAGACTCATCCTGAACAACTATCAAAGTTTGATCTAAAAGCTGATGAAGGAATCTTTGTTGGATATCCACTTTCCACAAAAGCCTTCAGAGTCTATAATTTGAGAACAAAAGTGGTCATGGAATCTATCAATGTCTCTTTTGATGACAAGAAGATCACTGGTCTTAAAGATTTCGTTGACCATGATCAGCTGAGATTTGAAAATGAAGACTCATATTCTGATACTGAAAAACCTGACAGTCTAAGTCCTGATACTACAAACTCTGACGGATTAAACTCTGATGTTATTGAAACTGTGGTGACTACATTAAAGAAAGATGCACCTATGCAGGGGGAGCATACTCAAGATCCTACCACATCTCAAGAAACATCAGAACATGCATCTGGCTCTTCAAGTTCTGATTCGTCAAGTTCTGATAAGCCAAGTTCTGATAGTACTGAAAATCTAAATACTGAAGAATCCAACTCAGAGAGCATAGTTTCAGGGGGAGCATCAGAAAATGAAAATGAAGATAGCATGGATCATGGGGGAGCATCCAGTTCTAGAGAAAACATTCCATCTGCAAGGAAGTGGACAAAATCACATACACCTGATTTGATAATTGGAAATCCTGATGCAGGTGTTAGAACTAGAACAGGTACTTCAAATGAGTGTCTATACAATTCTTTTCTCTCTCAGACTGAGCCAAAGAAAGTAGAAGAAGCTCTTCAAGATGCTGATTGGGTGCAAGCAATGCAGGAAGAGTTGAATGAATTTGAAAGAAACAAAGTCTGCACCCTAGTATCAAGACCAAAGAATAGATCTGTTGTTGGTACAAAGTGGATATTCAGAAACAAAACTGACAGTGATGGCATAATTACAAGGAATAAGGCAAGGCTGGTTGCAAAAGGATATTCTCAACAGGAGGGAATTGATTATGATGAAACATTTGCACCAGTTGCTAGGTTAGAAGCCATAAGGATATTTTTGGCTTATACTGCTCACAAAAAGTTTACTGTCTTTCAAATGGATGTGAAAAGTGCTTTTCTCAATGGAGAATTGGAGGAAGAGGTATATGTTGAACAACCTCCAGGTTTTGTAGATACCAAACATTCAGATTATGTCTACAGGCTTGATAAAGCACTTTATGGACTTAAGCAAGCTCCTAGAGCATGGTATGAGACTTTAGCTCAGTTTCTTCTGGAAAGTGGATTCAACAGAGGGACAATAGACAAAACACTGTTCTACCTCAACCATGGAAAGGACTTACTTCTGGTCCAGATTTATGTTGATGATATCATTTTTGGATCTATAAATGACAAACTTTGCAAGAAGTTTACCAAACTAATGCAGTCAAGATATCAGATGAGTATGATGGGGGAACTTAGCTATTTTCTGGGCCTTCAAGTCAAGCAGAATGAGGAAGACACTTTTATTTGTCAAACCAAGTACACCAGAAACTTGCTAAAGAAATTTGGAATGCAAGATTGTTCAAGTGCATCCACTCCAATGGCCACTGCAATAAAACTGGATAAGGATACCGGTAAATCAGTAGATATTACTGACTACAGAGGTATGATTGGCTCTCTACTCTATCTAACTGCTAGTAGACCTGATATCATGTATGCTACCTATCTTTGTGCAAGATTTCAAGCAGATCCAAGAGAACCTCACTTAACAGCTGTAAAAAGAATCTTTAAGTATCTTAAAGGAACAACTGCTCTGGGATTATGGTATCCTAGAGAATCAGATTTTAAACTAATAGGTTACTCAGATGCAGATTTTGCAGGTTGCAAAATTGACAGGAAAAGCACAAGTGGAAGCTGCCAATTTCTTGGAGGCAGATTGGTTTCTTGGTACAGCAAGAAACAAAAGTCAATTTCCACATCAACTGCAGAAGCAGAGTATATTACTGCAGGAAGCTGTTGTGCACAGATTCTTTGGATGAAGAATCAGTTACTGGATTATGGGTTAACATATTTCAAAATCCCTATCTACTGTGATAATCAAAGTGCTATTGCTATGACAGGTAATCCAGTTCAACACTCAATGACAAAACACATCAGCATCAGGTACCACTTCATCAGGGAACATGTGGATGAAGGTACAGTGGAATTGCATTTTGTTCCCACAGATCAACAGTTGGAAGATATCTTCACAAAACCATTATGTGAAGCTACTTTTACAAGATTGGTAAATGAACTTGGAATGGTTTCAGGTTCTTTCTTTAAATCTGCTTAGACTTGTTCTGTGTTATCAGACTTTATGCTCAGTATTTACAGAATTAATCTCATTGTGTATTCTGTGCTTAATTGATAAATGTCTTTAAGTACTGACTGTTGTCTGATATATGTTTCTAAACTCTGATAAGTGATATGTTTGTTCTAGTACCTATTCAATCCTATGAGGACAACTGTGCTAGATGCTGACCTAGTAGTCTTCAACAAACAAATGATCCCATGAAAGAAGTAATTATTTCTGTGGAAATCTGTTGACACAAGCAAATTCTGGTAATTGAGCTTAGTTGAGTTTACTTTGTTTATCTTATTACTAAGTCACAAATTAGAATAATGCTACTCATCTGTTAAGTTCTGATACTAGTAAATCTGCTGAATGCACTAAGTTCTGATAAACCTCACTTATCAAAAGAAAAAGCAAAAGGATCAAAGAATAAAATCAGGTACTCCTTTGAGATCTAGAGTAAAAATATGAAAGGGACGACCCAAGTGCATTGCTGGTATTAAGTAAATATGCATTAGAAAAGCAAAATATTTTCTTGGTGACTTTTCACACTCTATGATTATTGGAGAAATACTCTGATAATAGCATAAATTCTGATAAACAGTCGTGACTCACTTACACTGAGAAGCCACTGTAAAATAGAATTTCAAAAGATGCATAAAATTAGCACAAAATAGTTGAGGTGGACTCAAGCATGAACTCATTCATCAGTAGGTTTCAGGATAATGACAGCTCTTTAGCAAAATTTTAGTTATGCCTTATTTCTAAGATGTACTGAAGTGAATCAGACTTTACTCTTTGTCTGTTATTTAGCTTAATGCACACACTAATCACTCCATCTGAATGATGAAAATTTCTGTGGTGGTCTATGTTATTTTAGATAAACAGTCATTGTGTCATTTTTGCACATATTCTGAGGACAAGTTCTAGTTACACGTTCTGATGATTAAGTTCTGACGTTCATAACTAAGAACTTGTATACGGATTTACTAAGATGAGCATTCCTTTTTCGAGTTAAGAAATTATGTTCTGATGACTGTTAAGTTCTGGTATAGGTCTAAGTTCTGATTTCTCAGTCTAATCCTTTACTTGGCTTATCTTTGAATGAAATTTAATAACAGTCTCAGTTTGTACTCGCATATGTTGAAGTGGAAGATTAATAGTCACTATGATTAGGATTAATGGTTTTGTACTTGAACAGTCCACTGTTTCTTGTGTCTTGTGCGGTCTAGACCATGATTCCTCTTTCCAATGACTGTTATTCTTTTTCAAAGTCTAGGGAGACGAGGTAGAATTAATTCTACCTGTCAGCATTAAATATCTTTACGTCTCTTGGCATTCTTTTGCCTATATAAACAACCACTTCACATCAGTCTTTCCATCACATTCTTCTCACACACTTATCCTCCTTCTTCTGTCAAAAACACAATGGTTCGATACAACATGTTTTTGAACACGCAAACCTTCACAATGGAGCTCAGTTGTGCCGACTGGCAGCAGGAGTGGCATGTAACATCCATTCCTGAGGAGATCTGGGATTCTGTCCCACAGGAGGTGCTAACTCACCTCCTATTCTTCTATATGGACTACCATCGCCATCTAGAGCGATTGGAGGAGGAAAGGCGGGAAGCTATCCGTCAGCAAGAGCGAATCATACGACTCGCCATCTTGTTCGTCGAAGATAGGAAGAGGAAGATGACTTAATCTCGTCTTCTTCCTGTTCTTCCTCATCCTCAGCTTTGTCAGGCTTCTTAGCTAGGACTAAAGCTGTTGACGTTAGGATTAGAAGCTTAGGGAAAATCTTGTATTGATGTAATTTCTATTTTATATATGTATTGACTTGATATATTAATGAAAACTGTTTTTACTTCAAGATTTTGTCTCTGAGTTATTTTATCTTGTGTTGTTAACTCCTGCTTGATATTCTGATGACCATTTAAATTTTGTCTTTATTTAAGTTCTGATTCTTTGTCAGCACTTATTCATCGAAATTATCTCGGTCATTTTTAACATGATTCATTTTCAGAATATTAATGTTGCAGTGAAAAATAATTCAATCAGTGCTAACGGTTTAAATTTTGAATTAAAACTGTGTCTCTTGATAAATGGAACGGTTTTTTTTGAAACAAGGCAACTGGGTAAGTAATCATTCCTGTTTTCTCGAGCTCAGTAACTATCCGTTATTACTGCATGTCTGACAGGTGTCCAACGGTAACATTTTTTTCAGAGTATAAGAACAACAGAGAGAAGATTTCTTTAATCTTTTATTTTCTTTATACTTTATCTCTCTTCTTACTTTTACTCTCTTTCTCATTCTTTCTCACGTTGGTTTTTCATACAGACATTATCTCAAACATCTAACAGGCATACTTGAATCTCAATATTTTTTCACATGGCACCAAAGGATTTAATCATTGATGGAGCAAAGTTTGTTCCAAACAACTATGCTGCAATTCTTGATCATGCTGAAGCTCCATCTGAATTGCACTTTGTGCAAGATCTTCTTGCACATAGTGAGGTTGGGTACGCCTTAACTCAGCCTAAATTATTTTCAAGTCAACAAGTTCTGCGGTTCTGGAGGACTGGAGTTTTTGATGATGGTGGTAAACGAGGAACTCCCAGTATTATCTTCCAAGTGGGTGATTCATCCTATGTAGTCACTCCTGGTACAGTACGAAGAGCATTACATCTTCCAGAAGATTGTACCTTCTCTATACCAGAGGAATCAGAACTTCGGGGGTTAATGACTGATTTGGGATATGAAAAGAGTCTGACGAAACTTGGACAGTTGAAACGGGCTAATATTAGAAGAAAATGGAGTTTCTTCTTCGATTGCATCACCAAGGCTTTTGGCAACAAGTGTTCAAATTTTGATGCCATCCCAATTCTAAGTCAGCACATCGGGTATGCTATTATCCATCAAACTCATTTTGATTTTGCAACTGGAATAATTGGTTTTATTGGGGATAGGATGACAGAGGATCGAGATGTTGTTTATTTTGCTAGATTCTGTCAACTTATTTATACGTATTGTACTGCTGAACCCCAGTTAGTCAGCACTCAAACCCCACCTTTTAAGGTTGCAAAAAGGTACTTTAACGACCTGATAAATGCTGACACAAAGAAATCAATGGTGAGACAATTACAGATTCCTCAGTCTGTGAAACAGATTCTGGTAAATGCTGATCCTGCTACTTACAAATCTGTTTACTCAAATGTTCAACCAACTCACCATAACCAAAATCCATCAACCTCAGTACCTACCTCTCATTCTACTCAACCTACCCTCAGAACTTATCTCAAATCCTATCTCTCCACTTCACAGACTGCTCAACCTTCTTCTTCAGCACCTACTGTGAAACCTACATCCTCTAAGCCAAAGAGAACAAAGACTGTTCCTCAAACACCTCAAAAGAGGAGGAGCATTACTTTGAGAGATGAATCAGATTCTGAGGATCAGATTCCCTCTTCAGAACCTGTGATAAATGAAGCTGAGAAGGCAACTTCTCAGAAGGATTCTGTAATTGGGGGTTCTAGGCTTCTCAAGAGGCTTAGACATATGACGGTTCCTGAAACTCCCAAGGAATCCAAATCAACAAGGAAGTACAAGAAAAAGAGGGCACAAAGGCCAGTTTCAGATGATGAGGAGGAAGCAGCTAAGGAAGGGGATCAGGAATCTCTGATCTCACAAGACAAGGAATTTGCTCCAGTCACTTCTTCTCCATCAACTCCATCTCAGGAACCTGTATCTGACAAGGCTAATTCACCTTCTGTGTCTCTTGTTGATCCAGGCACAAGTGCTGAAATTGATATTCAGAACCTGGTTGTGCCTGAAATACTTTTCTTAGAAGCTCCAACAGCAAATAATCCTTCCACAACACCTGTTACTGATGCTGTTCAAACTCCTGAGTTATCACTAACACCTTCTCTGCATCAAAATGCTGATGATCAGATTTTAGGTGAGCATCAGGATATGGCTGTTGATCAGAACTTAGTATCAGATCAGCAATTAGAGGATGCTGAAGCCTCCATTGTTACTCACACTGTTGTCTTATCAGAAGATACTGATTCTCTAAGTTCTGATGCTGCAAATATTGGAGATACTGGTGAGGCTGCTATAACTGTAGATGCTGATGAAGCAGGTCCTTCTGGACATACTCCTCCACTGACTCTTCCTAAGTCTGAACTGGTAAAGGAGTTTGTTATCAGGGATGCACCAGTACCTTGGAGTGAAACTCCTGCAGGTCAGGAGTGGACTAAGGAATGGAACTCAGTTTCATGTGTTCCAAATGCTTTACATCTTGCTGAGCACTTGACTAAAGCTGATGAAATGTTACATTCTGATGATTTTAAAACCCAGCTTAGAGTCACTGCATTGAGTACTAACATCTACAAGGTCTTCATTCCAACACTCATGCAGAGCTACACAAGATTCAGGAGAACTTTATCAAACAGGAACAAGTTTGGAAAATTGATAAGAAAAAGTTCTTCCAACCTACCATTGACAGGGTTGCTTATATTGAGAAAACTCAAGAGAAGCAACAAGCTCAGATTGATCAAATTCTGACAAATCAAGCTTCTCAGCAATCGCAACTTACTGAAATCCAGACCTCAGTGGAACTACTTATCTCTCTTTTATTACCTGCTGATGCCAAAAAGGGGGAGAAGGTAATTAAGTCCAAATGCAAAACCAACAAGACACTGCAAGGAAAGGATGATGGAAAAGATGACGAAGGAAACTCTGGAATGGGTAGTGGTCATAGTCAAGGTAGAAGGTTTACATCAAGACAAGCTAGTCACAGAGCAAGTTCTGATACTGGGAAAAGAATAAGTTCTGCTGTTGGTAAAAGGATAAGTTCTGATGAACTTCTAGATCTTGATGAGGAAATGTCAAGACAGTTATTTCTTCAAGAAAATCCAGGGATGGACTTGGAAAGTTTAAAGGAAGAAGAAGCCAGACTTAAATCAGAGAAAGTCACATCTAAATCTGAAGCTTCTGGTAAAAAGTTACTTCCAAAACTTAAAGGCATTGTGATCAAAGAAAGGATACATACTGAAGAAACTTTGGCTAGATCACAACCACAGATAGATCCAAGATCCAAGGGTAAAGAAAAGGTTGGTGAACCTATCAAGCCTTATGTACCTCCTGAGGAAGAAGAAATTACTGATGGAAAAGATGATCTTGCTCTGACTTCAAGAAAAGTTCTTAAAATAACCTCTGACATGGCTCAAATTGTTCAGAGTCAAGAAATTGTAAGTTCTGATATTCAGAAGAAGCAAGTAACCTCTGACAGTGCTCAAGTTAACTTGATATCAGAAAATAGATCTAAAACACTCCTACCAGGATTCACTAAAGCAAAACAGACTCAATCTTTGAAGACTACTCCAAGTGGTTTTGAAGCAAGAGTAGTTACTGGAAAGGAAGCTAGAGATAAAACTGGATTGGGAAGTGCTGATGAAAGAAGAGTACACAACACTACCGATGATCCAACTTCCTTGAGTGAACCAGGTATTGGAGCAACTCCTGAGAGATTGAATCAACTAGAATCTGTACAGATGGTTTACCATACCTACTTGAAAGAATACATCATGTTGTATTTCATGACAGATGGTAGGGTTTATCATATAAGACAAAATGCCATTCCTTTGAAGTATTTTGAAGAATTGGAGCATGTACTTTTCTTACTTCAAGTGGATGACAGAATAACAGAGACTGCTGCAAACTACTTAAAAGAACAGATTCAGAGACAGAAAAGGCTTTATTCTGTTAAGTCTGACAGCAGATATGTTCCAAAGTACAGAGATCACAATGGGGATATTGTTGATATGAAGCCTAATACTGCACATATCAGAACGTATCTTGGTATTAAGGGACTTGAATTCAATCTTGAATCTGACAAAGCTTATGTCATAAGACTAGACCAGGAGTTAAGGAAAGCAAAGATTAATGATCTCAGAGCTGCAGTCTTTCAAACTGGTGAAGATACTGCAGAGCTTAAAGGTGTTAAAAGGAGAATGATTGATGAACTAAGATATGCTGAGAAATGTTTGTTGAAGAACTATCTCAGAACAACTCCTGACATCAGAGAGATCAGAAGTTAATGAAGCCAAGTCGAAGATCTACAACTGCTTAAATTATGATATTTATACAGATTGAAGTTGTTATCAGAAGTTGAAATTGGTAAAACTTTAAGGACTGTAAGTTGTAGTTATCTAGTCTATTTCTCATGCATTTGTACTTAATGTTTTTGACATCATCAAATATCTGTTTAACTTGTATATTTTGTTAATTTACAAGTTGGGGGAGATTGTTAGATATATTTGATAATGTCATGGCTAATATGTTTTATGTTTAGCTTTCAGATCTTGTGTGAACAGGATAGATCAGTACTTAACTGTTGATCAGTACTTATACTGGAAGTCAGGACTTAAGGATATCAGTACTTATATTATCAGGAGATAATCATCAGAAGATAGATATCAGAACTTAAGTGTTGAAGGACAATCAGATAAGGACAGTAGCTGATTAAAGGAAAGAAGATAGAGATAAAACATAAGAAGAGATATGCATGAAGAAGGAATTCCGTGAAGAATGGAATACTTGGAATAGAAGATATCTGATTGATATATTTTAGGAAGCAGAATTATATTCCATATCAATTAGCGATTATCTTGTAACTGTGTAGTATATAAATACAGGCATAGGGTTTACACTATAAGTGTTATCATTATCGAAGTTATTATTCTTTATAACCCTAGCAGCTCTCGTGATATTTGTTCATCACTGAGAGGTAACAGTTCCATATTGTAACAGAGTTTATTGTTTCAATAAAGTTTGTTTTCTGTTACTCAAGTTCTTTAAGTTCGATTTGAGTGTACTATACACTGTATTCACCCCCTCTACAGTGTGTGTGTGACCTAACACTACCCATGTGTATCTTGAGTAGTCATCCACCATCACAAGTGCATATCTATTTCTTGAAATTGACAGGACATTAACTGGTCAAAATAAGTCCATGTGAATAAGTTGCAAAGATACACTTATAGAATTCACATTTTTACTCTTGTGACTTGATCATTTCATTTTTCCCATTTGACAAGCATCACAGACTTCATCTTGAGCAAACTCTAGATTAGGCATGTCTCTCACCAACTCCTTTTTGACTAGAATGTTGATTTCCTTGAAATTTAAGTGAGATAGCTTCTTATGCCATAACTTGATTTGCTCTACAGATGCCTTGGTGTAGAAGCAACAAATTTCATCCTTATTTGCTGAGTCCAAATCTGCAACAAATAAGCTTTCTTTCCTTGCTCCTTTCAGAGCAACTTCACCAGTCTTTTTGCTGATAAAAATGCATTCTCCTTTGTCAAAAGAGACCTTGAATCCTTTGTCTGCAAATTGACTAACACTAAGGAGATTGACTTCAAGACCAGTTACAAGTGCTACATCTTCAATGATAACATTTTCAGAAATCAATTTACCATATCCCATTGTGAGCCCTTTGTTGTTATCTCTAAAAGTCACTAATGGGCCAACCTTCTCCTCAAACTGTGATAGCAGGGCGATATCACCTGTCATATGTCTTGAGCATCCACTGTCTATGATCCATATGACTTTCTTCTCTTACCCTGCATACAATGAGGATTAAGTGTGTTTAGCAACCCAAAGATTGTTGGGTACTTTCTTCTTGTTAACAAAATGAGCAGAACTAGAATGACTTGTTTCAGAAAGAATAGTGTTCATTGACTGTTATGCATTTTCCCTTTTTTATGTAGACCCAATTTTTACTTCTTTGAGATCTACTCTCAGCTTGTGGCAACTTTTCATCACTTTCAAGTTGCAAGAGATGCAATCAAACTTGTCACAGAATGAGTAGGGATCATTTTGCATTTGCTTCATTGTACTTGCATGCTCCTTCTACTGGCTTACTAACAACCTTTTTACAAAGATGAGTTAGATGATTCACAGAGCCACATCTTTGACATTGTTTCCTTGGAGCATCTGCTACAAATGCAAAGTTGTTACTTTTGTTTATCCCAATCTTCCCACTTTTATTCTTCTTCTTCTTTCTTGTATCTTCAGTTTTTACTTCCTTGTCAGGTGTCTTGGAAGCTTGATTGACCATGGGCTTCTTTTCAACTTTGGAAGATGGAGTTGTTTCTGCATTTTCCTTTTCATTGTCCGTCAGAAATTTCTTGCTTTATGATCAACTCTTCTTCACTGAAGTCTACTTCACATGCCTTGAACATAGGTGAACCAACCTTTCTCAGTATAGCTGGAACATCTTCATTTTCAGTTGCTTTTCCTTTACCACATACAATTTTCTTGTTGTTATTCAAGGCATCATAATCAAGACCAACAGTTATGTTAGCACATGACTTGTTCTTCTCATGATATTGACCAACCAACTCAGATGCATTCCTGAAAGACTTTAACTTCACTTCATTCTTTTCCAGCTTCTCCCTCAACACAGCTTCAATTTTAGCAACACACTTCAGCTTATTTTTCAGATATTCATTTTCTTGCTTGACTGACTCAAGCTCCACAAGCAGTAGATCCAGTTTTTGCTTCTCACTCTCAAGTTTCTCATTGGCTTTTGTTAGCCTACTGACTTCCTCAATAGCTGCTACCAAGCTAGTGTGTATATGGAACATCTCCACACTCATATTTTCCACAGTCTCCTTATATTGACTAATATTTAAATCAATAGTGGTTAGAGTTGGTACCTATGATATTGAAGTGGATGCTTCTCCATGCTCAAAAGCCATTAGTGCATAGTTTCCAACTTCTTCATCCTCATCATCATTATCAGTGTACTCCCAACTCTTTCCTTCTACAATGTAGGCTTTTCTAGACTATTTCTTCAAGAGAGCTTCATACTTTGCTTCCAATTCCAAGTAAACTTTATCCTTCGTCACCTTTTTGGGCTTTCTGCATTCAGTAGCAAAGTGACCCAACTCATCACAGTTGAAGCACCTTATCTTTGATCTGTCCACATATCCTGTTTTGTAGCCACCTTTGCTAGCTGAATTGTATAGAGCTTTTGGTTTCCTATTGTTGCTGTTGGATGATTGTCCCTTGCTTTTGAAAAACCTTGGCTTTTTGATTCTTATGTTGGAAAATTTCCTAGCCAAGTAAGCCATGGATTGATCCATTTCATCTAGCTCATCCAGGGTATAATATTCATCTTCCTCCAGTTCCAATATAACTTCCATTTCATCTAGCTCATCCAGGATATAATATTCATCTTCCTCCAGTTCCAATACAACTTGCTTCTGTGGTCCTTTGTTCTTTTGTTCTATAGCTTGAATAGCTGGAACTTGATCTTCCTGCTCATCTTCACTTTCTTCTCTGTCATTCACAATCAAAGCACTGGAACCATCAACAACATGTCCATGATGAACTTTCAATGACCTTCTTTACAGTATCTCAAGTTCATAAGTTCTCAAGATTCCATATAGAACTTCCAAAGTCATTCTGCTTAAATCTCTTCCTTCACTAATAACTGATATTTTCTGTTCAAGATGGTCAGGAAGAGCTAGCATAAACTTTATGCTAACCTCCTCATCTTCATAATATTTATCATGTAGCTGCAAGCCATTTATCAATTTATTGAACCTCTCAAAAACTTCAGTGATTCCTTCTTTTGGTTTAGCCATAAACCCCTCATACTGCGAAACCATAATCCTCCTTTGGTTTGACCTAACTTCCTCTATTTTTTTACATAGAATCTCTATCTTTTCCCAGATCTGTTTGGCTGTGTCACAGTTGACAATGATATTGTACACTACATTGTCAAGTGATTCTATTAAGATCAACTGCAAGCCACTGTCCGAAGATACTTTTTCTTTTTCAGGTTCAGTGTATTCTGAAGGATCTTTAGGAGCATAATATGCTAGAATAACCATGTCTCCATCCGTAAATTCCTCAATTCTTACCATGGGGGTGAAAGGCCTATTCTTGAGGATCTGAATATATAGTAGACTGGCCATCCTTGTGAACAACATCATTTTCTTTTTCCATAATGTGTAGTTAAATCTGTCAAAGGTAGGGATTTTAATACTGCTGAGCTTCTGTGTATTCATTCTTCCAAGATCTTTAATCTGTTTGTTTTCAGATTTTATCCTGATGCCACTTGTTAGGTAATGAATACAACACAGGAGGGGTGAATGTGTTTTTCTTGATTTTAGGCTTTTCTTGAATTATGTTTGGTATGGTGAACAAAGTAATCTGCTTTGTAGTGAATTGTGTTAACACAGAAATAATAAAATAAAAACAGGGAACACAAATCTTCAAAACTCACTTAATTTTATATTAAAATCAAGTATGTCTTGCTACAAAATTCCTGGGTTCTTTGTTAATAAAGAACTCAGCTTCTTCCTTGAGAGAGCACAAGATTTTTCAGATCTATATGTTACATACATCTAGTATTTACTTTATAGAACAGTAAACACAGGTTTTACACAGCATGCAATAGCATGTACTAAACCCTACTTTAAGTTAACTAAAACTTTCTATTTCTGGCTTAGTGTATCTTAGCAAATCGTGCATGTCTGTGACTTTACTTTGTCAGTTAATCTTGACCTTTAATCTTGTACTCTTTAAGCTGCTTTTTGTAAACTTTTCAAATCAGTAATTGATTTGTTTGTTGATTGATAATCTTGGATCTTTAACTGGTCTGCATTTTGTACTTTGATTTTTACATCGAGAAATCCAGTTTGAACTATAAAAAAATGACATTTCGATAAGTATAATGACTTACCGAGATCTCTTAGTTCTCTACAAATGTTTTGACTTATCGAGGTCTTTGATTTCTCGAATGTGAACTTGACTTGTCGAGATCTCCGAGTTCTCGAATGAGCTTGACTTGTCGAGATCTCTGAGTTCTCGAATGAGCTTAGCTTGTCGAGGTCTCCAAGTCTTTGCATGTAGAGTTAACTTGTCGATATCTCTAATATTCATCTCTTTATTTTGGCTTATCGATATCTCTGAGTTCTCTAATGCAAAAATGACTTGTCGATATCTCCAATCTTCATATCTTCATTGTGACTTGTCGATATCTCTGAGACTTCTCTATAAGCTATTTTTGACTTGTCGATAAGTCATTCTGGAGTTCTCGAATGACTTCTCTATATGACTTGATCCGTGACTTGTAGATTTCTTGACTTAGAATATTTTTCTCAAAACAGATTTATTCAACTTCAAACTTCTTCACAATGTCTGTGAGGCATGATCTTCATGGTCTTCTTCCAGAGTTTATTCTTAGGCTTGAGACTGTTTACACAAAAATACTCCAGTCTAATCTATTGACAATTTTACAGACTCAAGTAATACAATACAAAGTGCAAACTTAGATTATCATACAACTTACTTAGACCTGTCAATTTGACTTAGTCTTGTTATAGTACAAACATGTCTTGCACAACAGGTTTCATATTTGTAAATAAGTATTATACTAACTTTAATTCTATTCTTGTATGACGTGAAATTTATCCTGTCTTATGGGATATAAAGTTCAACAATGAAAGTTTTATTTTATGTATGTCGAATTGTCGATAGTATGTTGACCTGTGTCCAAGTACGAGAATGTTGGATTCGAGACAGGGTCTAATCCATTATTTGTGATACATTGGTTATTGTTATTAAACATCTAAATAAAATTTGAGTCTAATTACTCCTTCCGTCCCTAATTACATGTCCAATTTATTTTTTAAGGAGTCAAATGGACTAATTTTTGACTTAACATTAATAATTATAGATAGATAATTTATAAAATCTGAAAGTTACATTTTAAAATAGACTAAATGTACTTTCTAATTATATATATTTTTTATTTTTTTCAATTATATAGTATGTGTAAATTTCAGTCAAAGTTTGATCAAGTTGACCGGTGAAAAGTCAAAATGGACACGTAATTAGGGATGGAGGGAATAATAAATTAAATCTACAAATATCACTTAATATTTATATTTCATTAATTCATCTTGTACATATCAATTTAAATATTAAATAATGGCTTAAGTACCTAAGCCCCTCACTTTTATATGAACATTTATGGGTTTAGCCCAAGAGAATTGGTCACATTATTCCCTCTATATAATGAATCATATGTTTAAAAAAAGTTATTATGAATCATAATATAAAGAAAATACACACATGCTATCATTACATATAGAGCATAATAGTAAAGATCAAATACTCAAGTACTCAAGCTATCTAGTATCTTTCAAGATCATCAATGAGCTCTTTGTATTGAGGTACGCTTACATTATTAATCTATGCTTAGAGTTTTGATCGGGGATAAATTTATATAAGTTATGTTTATTTATATACATGACTTATTCTAACACACAATTCTCATAATATTGAACATTTTGTTTAGAAGTCATGTTTACAAATGAATCCTTGCGAATGATTAATTATACCATCGGAAAGTTGAAACTGTCCGATATAGTCGCAATAGTAAAAAAAGTGGTTGATTACACAAATTGAAGTTAATCAAAAATCAGATTGATTTGGTAGCATAATGATATCTGAAGATATATTTTGAACTCGAAATACTCACGCACTTACATTTTTACAACTGATTAGTTTCTCGGGCGCACTTTGGGTTCTTATTATGATTTTGTAACAAGTTTTCTTTATCGTAATGCTAATATGATGAGTTTCGTTGTACTGAAATTATGTGTTTATGTATACATATACACATACGTGCGTGTTATAGATTATATATGAAAATTTCAATACGCTGATTAATATTTTCCTTCTTGACAAAATAAACATCTTAAGCCGTAGATTTTTCCATCAGAAAATTCATTAAAATCAAGTCGATATAACTTATAATGAAAGATGAATATAATCAATTACAGTACTTTGATATATATATATATATATCAATTACAGTACTTTGATATATATATAATTTTTTATCAATCGGTGTATGTCATTGATTATTGTACTATTATATTAAAAATAGTATAATTTGTGTTTATATAAATGCTAGCAACAATATAGAAATTTCAATGGATTCACTTCGATTTTTCGATAACCGGATCCTCCGTAATCATAAAAATTCTCGATTCGAATGAAATTCCGTGTTGTTAAAATAAAAATTAATACACATAATATTAATTTATCATTGAGTAGCATATTTTTTGATAAATCTTGAAATGAACAAATATGAAATTCAATCTAGGACGACAAACCTCAGAAAATAAGTTATTATTACTTGAACAAATTATATATTTACAATTATAATATTTGTTTTACGATTTTATGCATTTCGAAATACGTGTCAAATTCCCAGGGAACGGCTTAAAAAGGGCAGCAAAACCCCACCCCTTTCTTGACTTGAGTTGCTGGTTTGAAAAGAACTGTAGTTTAAAGAGATACTCAGAGAGAGAGAGATTGAAGGGGGAGAGATGAAGAAGAGCACGTCTAATTTATCGCCGGAAAAAGAAAGGCTTGCTATCAGAGACATCTCTATCGCCAACGAACCTTTCACTAAAGAAGGCGATGTGTTCTATCTTCTCACTCACAAGTCAGTCTTCACACGCACACACACACACATTGATCTCTCTATGTATATGATTAATTTCGTGAAATGTATATATTTCTTTAAATTTTTGAATTTGATGTGTTTTTATGCCTAGGGTTTTACAGAGGATTTCTAAGTAATTTTTTTTGTTGTTAATTTTAGAATTATGTTATTCATCAATTAGATTGTTTTATATTTTTTTTCAAAATTCTAGGGTTTTTTTGAAGATGTGTTTGATTATAGTGCTGATGAATGTGAATTTTATGTTTGATTAAATTGTGATTCGATAGATGGTGGCATACCTGGTTGAATTACGTGAACCAAAGTGAGGCAGCTGTGGAAAATAATGGATTTTCGGATTTTAAGAGGCCTAGTGGTATTAATAATTATGATTTAATTAATCGTGTAACTTCAAAAGATTCTGGTTTATGTGCTGAGCTCCGTGATGGGTTAGTAGAAGGCACTGACTATGTACTGCTTCCGAAAGCGGTTTGGAATCAAATACATACGTGGTGAGTTTGACTCTTAAGTTATTAGCGATGGCTTTGTTTTTTATGTCCGTATTTGTACACATTTGATATTGTGATTAATAATTACTCTAATCCTTTACAGTTTTTAAGTCTGTGATTTGTTAGCATTTTTTTATCTCGAATTTGATATACCGAGATTGTATTATTATGTTTTACTTTGTCTTTATCTCGGTTTTTTCATTTTGATGCTTGCGGACTATTTCAGTGAATGTATTCATTTAGCAAGATGCACTATGTAGGTAAGTATTAAGTAGCTGCTGTTAAAAGAATGTAGTGCAAAATAATTATTAAACAGGTAGAGAGGAAAAATTACATAATTTTTTTAAAGTTATCCAGTTTTTGGTGTCTCGTGCAGGCCACTTGTTTTGCTTAATGCGACCACTATATAAACTTTGAAAGAAAATTTTGTAGTTCTCCTAAATAAATTACTGTAAATACTAACCAGCAATAAAATAAATACGTATGAACCAGCAATAAAATATGTAGAATATGAGGAAAACATCAATACCAATGAATTTAATTCAGGAAATTATCAGTGCATGAATCTGAGGCGAGCTATACATCTTATTATTTGCCATATGGAGAAAATGGCAGACGGAAGCAACCATGAGTGATGTCTGCTGTGGCATTCAAGTAATCCTGTGGTATCTCTATATGAACTTTTAGTTAAGAATTCATTTGTTTAATATCTTAGATGTGGGTCAAGTTGTATGTGAGTGGATACATGTTTAATGCTAAGGAGAGAAGTTAAATGCCAGGGAGAGAAAGTGTTAACCTTTTTTTCTGCAGCCAATAAACTTTTGGGTCCAGACTTCCGGTCACCGGGTTGGGTGTCGGTCCATTTTATATCTGCTAGGGTGTTTGCAGCTTCTCTGTGACGGAAACCTCATGAATCTCTGGCGAGTGCATGCATTTAGGCCCTTAAAGTTTTTGTAGGTCGGAACCCTGTTTGGAGTGTAAGCGGGTTAGCGTCCCGTTGGGCGTGGCTGATGCATCAACAATCATGGCAATTAACTCTAGATTTTGACACTTACAAGTAAATGGATGTTGATGAGGCACAGAAGGGAATAAATCCTTTTAAATTGTTTGTAGATTATCTGCCATTTATGATCACACACCACAAGTTGTGTTGAATTAGTATAATTAGACCACAGTTCTCTTTATTATACGTAAAGAGAAGTGTGATCTATCTTTCTTTTGTAGATTATGACCAACTCAATGTTGAAATATATATAATTGTCAGTAGATGTTTTATATTGATTGTTAGAATTTTAGTTTATGTTGATAGTGTGATACTTCTAGAGATAATCCGTGCAGTATATGCTAAGCATCTTACTTGATTTTATGAAAGATCTACTTTATTTGTGAATGATAAGTATTTATGCTCTTGATTTAGGTATGGAGGGGGTCCTCCCTTGGCACGTAGAGTCATAAGTTCTGGTCTATCTAAAACTGAATTGACTGTGGAGGTATATCCTCTGCGATTGCAGTTGCATTTGATCCCAAGAGGAGATCAGTCCTCTATTAGAATAAGCAAAAAGGTATGATTAACTTCATAATGTCTAACTTGGTTTCTCCTTTTCAATTAATCAACATCCCTGTATCATTTCTACCCAAGCTCATCTATGTATACTGAACTGATGCTGCATATAAATAATTTGATCAGGAAACAGTTGGTGAACTTCACAGAAAAGCATGTGAGATATATGGTCTTACGACTGAGCAAGTAAAGTGCTTGTATAATTGTTTGGTTTCTGTTTTCTCTTTGCTTTCATTAGGCCTATATATAACTTTGTCTTTTCATGTCTTTCGTCCTTCCAGACATGCATCTGGGACTACTTTGGCCATCGTAAGCATGCTTTGATGAATGACTTGGACAAATCTCTTGAGGATGTCAACATACAAATGAATCAGGATGTAAGTTACATTTGTATCAGTAGTTTCTGTTTGTGTGTGTGTGTGTGTCCTAAAAGAACCAAATCAAGCTACATAAATGTGCCTGGATCCTTTACATGGTAATGGTCGTTATGCCGCTAACAGACTAGCAGTGAAAGTTCATCAGTCTTATTGCCTGCTCGTTGCTATTCTAATATTCTTCAATGCAACACTGCAATCAGCTTTTAACTGATAATTGTTTGTTGTACTTCTTGCAAACAGATTCTAGTTGAGGTCATTGACAGTAGTGGTGGCATAAGATCTATTCAGGAAAATGGATCGGGGAGTAATGAATTAACTGTGTTTGTAGACCCTTCAAAAGCAAGTTTATCAATTACTGGAGGTTTGAGCAAGGGTTACTCCAGGAACTCTAATTCGGCATTATCACAGTTTCAGAATCAAGCTACCCCTAGAGAAGTGGAGAAGACACATGGGCAAACTGGTGTTAGTACAAGGGGCTCTTCTGGGGGCCTTACTGGGTTGCATAATCTTGGAAATACGTGCTTTATGAACAGTGCAATACAATGCCTTGTTCATACACCACAGTTCGCTAAATATTTTCTTGAAGATTACCATCAAGAAATAAACTGGCATAACCCTCTAGGCATGGTTGTAAGTTCAAATCTTTATGATAAAGAAAAATACTGTAATATTATGTGTGTTTGCCGCTTGATTTAACATCTTAGTTTCCTTGCAAACAGTTGGCATGTGCTCACTGCAGAACAGTTGTTTTAGTTTATGGAGTCGCTTAAAAATCTGAGTTTTATTAGGAAATATGTCGTATCTTAAAATGATTTTTGGTGTTTTTGTGCCGGTTTAACTCCTGATTGTCAGTATTTCACTGTATCACTGATATGTATATTGTCAACATGCAGGGTGAGCTAGCTGTAGCCTTTGGGGACTTACTTCGCAAACTCTGGGCACCAGGACGGAATTCTGTTGCTCCTCGTCCATTTAAGGCAAAGCTTGCTCGCTTTGCCCCACAATTTAGTGGATATAATCAGCACGATTCTCAGGTAGGATGTCTTACATTAAGTTTATGATGATTGTTCTATTATGGACTAAATGCAATTATTAATGTTTTTATATTTAAACCAGGAACTCCTAGCTTTTCTTCTGGATGGGCTTCATGAAGATTTAAACCGTGTTAAACACAAACCTTACCTAAATTCTAGAGATGCGGATGGTCGACCTGATGAAGAAGTTGCTGATGAGTATTGGTCAAATCACATTGCTCGTAATAATTCCATAATTGTGGATGTTTGCCAAGTTAGTATCTACAATCTTAAGAATTTTAGAGAAAATAAACAATGTTCAGTAGTAGAGATTAGTAATTTTCTTTTGCTGCAAGTATATGCTTCACTAGGAATAACTTAAATTATTATCTGTGGCACCAAGGCCAAGGGAGAGTGATAGCTTCAGCTGGCTACTGATTAGACTTTGTCTTTTTAGATCAATTGTATAGTTATGATATTGCTAATCTGATCTTATTTTACGTTCTTTTTAAATCAATTGTATAGTTATGATATTGCTAATCTGATCTTATTTTACGCATGGGTTATGCCTGTAGATACTATTATTAGTATTTTTTATCATTTTTAACAGTTGATAAATCCATCCCAAGAAAGATATCAACGGTTTTTCACTGCCTAAGAAGTTAGTTGATTGGCCTATAGTACCTAATGTTTATCTCCCGTTATATCAGAATTTGTTTTTCTGGACGTGTTTTAGTTTCCTATCTTTGCAATTATTTCTCTGCTAATAACAAAAATGTTCGTCCATTGAACTCGTGCACAAATGTTTACGACTTGCAGGGCCAGTACAAGTCAACATTAGTTTGCCCTGCTTGTGATAAAATGTCCGTTACATTTGATCCCTTTATGTATCTTTCCCTGCCTCTCCAATCCACCTCCACACGGACTATGACGGTGACAGTTTTCACTTGTGATGGAAGTGCACTACCAGCTGCTTGCACGGTCAATGTTCCAAAGCAGGGTCGCTGCAGGGATTTAATCCAGGCACTTAGCAATTCTTGTTTGTTAAAACATAATGAGAAGCTTTTACTTGCAGAGGTGAGGAACGTTAGTAACATTGAATCTGTGTGTAATGTGTATACGATGTTTCTGTATGATATTTTTGTATTATGTAATAGATAAGGAACCACCTGATTAACCGCTTTCTGGAGGAGCCTTTAATGTCATTGTCTTCCATCAAAGACGACGACCATTTAGCAGCTTACAAGTTTCCAAAGTTCGGGAAAAATTTTAAATTTCTTCAACTGATACACCGCCGGGAAGAACAGTAAGTATATTTATTGAGAATATACTCTCAACTTTTTACTTGGACCTTCCAAGTATGGCCCATTTCATTTCCTTTTTTTCTGGAATGCATAAGCCCCGTTCCCCCCAACATCTTTGTAGCAATTATAAGGGAATATAAATGCTTAGTTGATTGGTGTGTGGCCTGGGGATATATATCTTTATATCTAATATATATAAAGAAAGACATATATCACTACATTTTCTGTTTTGAGAGTCACGAATAAATTTCGGTCTCCAGGTCTTATTTACTTATATTCTTATTACATCAGGGATTCTGGCATCTCCCAGCAAAATATTGAGTGGAAGCCTTACGGGACACCTCTTGTTTCACCAATTTTGTGCGATGATACAGTAACAAGTGGCGACATACAGTCTGTAGTTCATACATTACTGTCTCGTATGCTAAAAACTGAGAATCTGGGGCATCCTGATATGTCGAACCCATCAGCAACAGCATCAGATCCGCATCCAGCTGTCAACAATTCTACTGGAGCTAGTTCTGATTGCATCTTAGCTGATGTAAAACAGGAAAGTGGCAATGCTGAGGTGACCACTTTTAAAAAACTTCCTTTGCAACTGGTTGATGAGAACAATGCATGTATTAATCTGTCAATTGGAGAAGAGAAAGCCTTTAAAATTCCCTCATCTTCGAGATCAATACTTGTTTTTGTCGATTGGTCTTGCAAGCTTTTGCATAACTACGATACCAGTTGCCTGGAAAACTTGCCAGATGTCAAGAACGGTGCTGTGACTAAAAAAACTCGCAATGAGCCTCTTTCCCTGTATACTTGCCTGGAAGCTTTTCTGCGTGAAGAGCCTTTGGTACCAGAAGACATGTGGTGAGTTTTTTTTATTATTATTGTCTGCATTGCTTTCCTGCAGTAGTGTTCCAGATTTGTAATTGCTATAGTTAGATGTTACTTATGCTCTAATAAATCGTTTGAGAGAGGTTGGTATTGTAGATTAAGGATTTAAATCCTGTGATTTTAATCTTTACCAACCATTTGTTTCCTAATATCGGTAGTGGTCTTCCATACACTTTGATAGAGCCTGCACAGAATATTAATCAGCTTAGCATTGGTCTAGTAGCCTGTGCCACTAAATCGCTGCGTGAATTAATATTTTCCGTGGTGGCTTCTAAATAAGGAAAGGACAATAAATGAATAACTAGAGGACATTTGTTTTCAATTGTTATTATATATATTTATATTGATTTTTATGCGTTCTATTAATTTAATTTCTGTAATTTGCTTATCATGTGGGGCCCAGGTACTGTCCACAGTGCAAAGAGCGAAGGCAAGCAAGTAAAAAGCTTGATCTTTGGAGGCTTCCTGAAGTGCTTGTCATCCATCTTAAGAGATTTTCATATAGTAGATCAATGAAACATAAGTTGGAGACCTTTGTGAACTTCCCCATACATGATTTTGACTTGACAAATTATGTTGCCAACAAAAGGAATTCTAGACAACAACTGTATGAATTGTATGCCTTAACAAATCACTATGGTGGCATGGGAAGTGGTCACTACACTGCACATATTAAGGTGAGCTGAAATCTTCACATATGATTTTCAACTCTTTTTAGGTAAACTTTACTAATGTATAGTAAATGTGGTAGGCCCGTAAATCATGAGTACCCAAATTCATGGGTTTACCTTACTGTGATCTTATGCTTTATCTCATGAGTTTACAGTACTGGAAATGGGCATGTGGCAGTACCCTTATTTGTTCTTTAGTATGACTTGTTCGAAACATAATGGTCTCTTCTGCTTAATAAAACGGGTATCAATTTTTTGGTGTACAGATCCCTGAGGAAAATAGGTGGTACAACTTTGATGACACCCACATAACAGCCATCAATGAGGACGAAGTACGTTCCGGTGCAGCATATGTCCTTTTCTACAGGAGGGTGAAAACTGATACTACATGTGCTAGCAATGGAGCACAACCTTCTGCTGGTCACAACAATTTATCCTCTCAAAAGTAGTTTGTGGTCAAAGTGTTATGTTACCGGGGAAAAGAAGTTGATCCATGTTTGTGTGTAATATGGCATACATGCGCCCATAGCCCCTTGAGATGTTTAGAACATATAATCTATAGGCAGCTTACTCCTATGTCATGCTTCTATCAATAGTTTTTAGATTAGGGTATGCAAAACTCATTGTAGTACTTGAATTTACAACTCTGGGAAAAGGTGTCTTCACCATGGAATTTTCTTTAGTGCGTATGCAAACTGATGCAGTGGTGCAGCATGCTTGAGTTGATAATGCATCCCGTAAGTACTCGATTATGACTACTTCAATTGATAAATTAAGACAAAGCCATGGAATTTTGAGCATATTGGGATGGGGAAAGATAATGCCAATAAGTGTTATGGTTGCTAGATGTATGAAGCCATGAGATCCCATTTGGTTATATTCACATCATATCATTTATTCACTTCTTTTTTATGTGAAGCTTTAGGAATTGTCAATGGTTTGCATCAGAGGATGTCTGGGTTTTGATGTTGATAAACACAAGGATCAGGGGCCGGGGAAAAATAATCGGACCCTGTACGAAATTTATTAAAACTGGGCCCTTAACTTTTATTTCAATGTAAATTTATAAGAGACATATTCCGAGAAATAAAACAAACTATCAAAATGTATTACAAATTACAAATAACATAATGCTCCGACAATTTACTTTCAAAATAGAGATATATTCTCTATACAATATATTCTCCTCGCAATGTATTACAATATATTCTCCTCGCATATATTTTATAATAAAAGCATCTAAAATATTTTTGATATTCACTTCATTCATAAATTCATTGTGCATTGCTATCAAAGCAAGCTGATCTTGCCTTTATTTCGATATTATTGTTCTTAAATATATGTGTGTATATGTAATCTTACTCCATTACAAACTAAATTAAATACAAAGTACAAACTGCACCACACCCAATTTAAATATACATTCTCACACACAACTTCACCTACTTTCCTTTATTTTTAATTATTTTAATGCGTCAATCGGTGAACTCTTTTAAATTCCAACTTTACTATATTTTTCTACATCCTCCACAATCCTCCAACAATCAGTATGAATACTATATTTGATATATTTTGGCGATAAATTACTAAGTATGTCTACGAGAATCACTAAAATCTACTGGTTCCTGAAATATATTGATTATAGTTTAGTGATTCAGGTAAGTTTAAATACTGATTTGTCGTAAAAAAATATAGCAAACATGCTATGCAAAATAATGTGTGTGAAATGGAGAAAAATACGGTGAAGTTATTTAAAAAAAAAAGTTAAACCACTAACGGGAAAAGTCAAATTAAAAATGAAGGGAAAAATATATACATGAATATATAGTGTACATGGAGGAGAAAAAAAGAGATTAAACATGTGGTTGTTATTAGTTTGTAGTTTGTATTCTAATATTAGTCTATATTTGAGCACTTGCCTATATATATATATACATATATATACATAGAGAGGGGGGGGAGAGAGAGATGGGGGGTTTACAAACTGCTCTTAAAATAAAAATTAAAAACCTCCTTATTTAGCACTATCTAGCCATACCCACCTCAGTTTCACGTTACTGTAGTCCCGACTCATCCCTAAATTTCAAAACCCCACCCGTGAACCTATGTTAGATATTGAATGCAACACGGGGGGAGGTGAATATGTTTCTTGAATTTTTAACATTTTTAAACTTTTTGGATATTAGGTGAACAAAATAGTCTAGATTTTGCAGAGATATTGTGTTTACAGAAATAAATCAATAAGCACAATATTTCAAATCTAATTTAATTTGTATTAATTAAGTTTGTCTTGCTACAAATTCTAAGTTCTTAAGATAATAAGAACACAACTTTTATCTTGAGAGAATATAAGAAAATTTGTTATGTTTTATTAATTCTAAACTAAGGACCATTGCATGCTTTATAGACTAGCAACACGAGTTTATAAGACTTGCACTAAAATGTATTAAACCACTTTCTAAAGCAACCTTTTTCTATTAAATTTCTAGTTAGCAAATATGTGCAAAATCTTGCAGGTCTGTGACCATCATTTGTCCATTTAATCTTGGTCCTTGATCTTGTTCTATAGAGAAGTGACTTCTCGATAAGTATAATGACTTATCGAGATCTCTGAATTCTCTATAGGTATACTTGACTTGTCGAGGTCTCTAGATTCTTGCATGTGAAATGACTTGTCGATATGTCTGAGATCTCTACATGTAGAAATGACTTGTCGATATCTCTGAGATCTCTGTATACAAATTTTGACTTGTCGGTATCTCTGAGATCTCTATATGAGAAACTGACTTGTCGATATCTCCAATTCTTTACATCTTCATTTGGCTTATCGATATCTCTGAGTTTTCTACATGCATAAATGACTTGTCGATATCTCCAGTTCTCTACATCTTCATTTGACTTGTCGATACCTCTGAGACTTCTCTATAAGTCATTTTGGACTTCTCGATAAGTCATTTTGGACTTCTCGAATGACTTCTCGATATAACTTGATATGTGACTTGTTGATATCTTGACTTAGAACATTTTTCATAGAATAATTTTATTCAACTCCAAATTTCTACACTTTTCTCTGAGGCATGATCATGCCTGATCTTCTTTCAGAGTTCATTCCTTAGCTTGAATCTGTTCACTGAAAAATCCCCCAATCTAATCTTCTAATCTTTTTACAGACTCAAGAAATACAATACATAATACAAAATTGATTATCAAATAACTAAATCTTAGGGATGTCAATGTGACTTATTCTTGTTATTAAACAGGCATGTCTTGCACAACAATCTCCCCCAATTTGTGAGAAGATTGCTTATCACAAATTCATGCCTGATAACAAGACTAACCCCGAGCTAAAATCAAATACATACAAATTGATAGATTGACAAATACAAACTTTTATATATTTGATGATTACATAAGTTCAACAATTACATCCATCAAGTAATTTTTTCATAGCCTGGTTATTTCCTAATGAGCTACTTGAGATTTACTAGCACTTAAAATTCTTCAATAATTTTTGTCCCTCTTAGAGCTTCCACTAGCTTGAGCCATTCATCCAATGAGTAATTATTGAGGTAACCAGTCCTGAATCTTGAAAATCTGCCAACTTGAATGTTTAGAAAATGTCCATCTTTAGAGATTCTACTCAGGCCCCTTTCCTTGAGTTCATTTGACCTTTGTTCAAACATCTTTATCTCTCTTTCATACTTCCTTTCCCTTTCCTCCTTCTCAGCCTTTATCCTCCTTCTGGAAAGGCAGGAAGAGGAATGTTCAAATCACCTATAATAGCTTCCAAAGAGACAGAGTTTTGCATTTGTAGGTGTCTGTAGGAGTCTACTAGGGACTTTATATCCTACTGTTGACTCTACACCAAAGCTGTCAACTGGGAAACTTGAGTAGTCAAAGAAGCATTTGAAGATTGGAGGTATAATATTTAAGCTTGCAAATTTTGGATTTGTAGGGGTGTTGATGTAGACAAGGGTTGGAATGAGCTTGATGCTGCCAAAGAACCAACAAAATTCTGCTCAACATTTTTCACCTCCTCTAAGACCAATGATGAAGGTTCAAATCTAGCCTTGTAGAGTTGATCCACTTTGACCTTTGTGTCATTATGTTAAGTGATTTGATTGTGGATCACTTCATATAGAGCTTTGTAAGATTCCCTTAGCTTGGCCACATTATTTTTCATAGGAGTGAGAGAGAGAGCTTGTAGTCCATCTGAGAATCTGTTTAACTTAGTCTTGATGTCTTGAAATGTTGGCATCAGCTCATCAATCCTGTCATTGAACAACTTCTTGACTTTATTTTGATGTTTGACCAGAGTGCTTTCCATGGCTCTTCCAACATGATGAAAGGCCTTCAGTTGTGCTTTGTACAAACCTCGTGAGGAATGAAAACCTTAGCATTACTACTCAAAATTATGACATACTCTTCCATGAAGTTTGCTAAGGCCTCCTCCATAGTGGTTGTGAAATCCTTTGAGAGCCATGCATCCACATTAACATCTGCTTCATCTGTAATTTTCTTTTGCTGTTATTCAACATCCTCCTTGTATGAGAGTAGAATAGCTTGATAGTCTTGGTTTGACATATCTGTATTAAGGAGTTGTTGAGAGATATTGGCTAGGCCTGTTAGTTGCTCAACCAAAAGATCATCAACTATAGTAGGTTGGGCTTGAGCATCCTGCAACCATTGAGCTAAAAGGTGAAAAGGTTGTGATGTAGTGTTTCAGGTAGATGTGATGTCAGTTTGGTTTGAGGTGGAGGGTATGGAGGTAGTAGGTAACCCTGTGACTGGAGTCACAATTGAACTCACAGTTGGAACTGTGGTTGTGACAGTATATTGTTCACAAAGTGTGGGAACCTTCATTTGAATTATAGAGGATTTGACCAGGTTACTGTCATGTACAATGGCCTCGAACCCTTGTTCTTCTTGCAAAGAACTGGCACTTGAATGTGCTATAATTGCCTCCCCAGTAGTTGGATCATTAGCAATTTTACTCCCAGCTTCTATTGACAAAGCAATTTCAGCAAGGGTTTTGAGGGGAGTTGTCCCTACATGAGGAACCTCTAATTAAATTGACGAGGATTTAGATAGCCCCCCCTCAGTATTACTACCCTAAAATTTTTCAATCTGTGAAGATTGTTTAGCACATGAAGGTGCTTGAGAAACATCCATAGGGTCTGCAATTAAAACTGATGAAACCCCTGTGGTTTTGATGGTGTCATCAAGGTCTACCCCAGCTAGTAGCCTCTCACCATCTAAATGTGGTTCCTGAGTGATGATCACAGTTTCTTGAACTGTGTCACTTGATGTTGGCAATATTTGAGAAGTAGATTCAAGTATTTCATTTTATGAAGAAGAAATTTGAGAGATAAGATTGGTGATTTAGCATTGAGTATTGGAAGCCCCCTGAATAGATGAGGGAGCTTTAATTGATGTGCTCTCAATGTGTGTGCCATCCTTATTTCTTCTTTCATCAAGTTGAAAGTGCTCAAGTTGGGGTGCAGACTCTTTACAAATTGCACTAGGGAGAGTGCTTTGTACAATAGAGACACCCATTTAAGAGGATGCCTCTAGAGTCTGTTTAATTCCCTCTTTTACAACTTCATCCTTTTGGGAGAATACGAAGATAAATCCATGATTGGTCAGCTCAGTTTTCTTATTCTTCTTTGGCTTTTTGACCAGGATTGACTCTAGTTGGATTTGATCCTCACCACTCTCATTTACAATATTTAAGGGTTCCTACTTTCTATTCTTTTTACTCACTTCAGCCTGTTGAGAGGATGAAGTAGTTTGTTTCCTAGCTTCTAGTGGTAGAGAATGAAGGGTCTTAGTTGTGGAAGGCCCCTGTTGATGTTCCTGTGTTTGTACTTCCACAGACACAGAAGCCATAATTGTACTAGATATGACATTAGATCTCATATCAGGCATAGGTAAAGGTAAGTCCGAGTCTTTCTAACATAAAGTCAGTGATTCTCAGACTTATGGGTACCTTATTCTTTGTAATTGGTGAACCAAATAATATTTTGGACAATTGTTTACAATTGTCTATTTTGGTTCTATCAATGCCATTAAGTAAATGAATTTCTGTAACTTTATGATTTAAAGTAGACATAATAAACCTAGGAAAGAAAATTTCCTTACATCTTGTGGCCAAATGCATTGTGAGCCTTGTGCTGAGTTCTTCCAGGATGAATAGCCCCACATTAATGTGCCTGTTGTGAGCCATGGAGAACACCATCTTTTGAACCACACTGGATATGTTGTCATACCCAGTCTTCCTACAGGTGAAAGCCCTCACTACTGAATCAAACAGGAATGACTATTCCCTCCTTAGATGCTTATTGTTCAGGTTGGCAAGGTTGATCCTTTCACTGTAATTTATGAAGTCCATAAATTCAGCTAGCTCCTTTTGAGTTGGTACCTCCATCATGCTATTAGTAGGAATTCCCAGGGCCATGTTGACATCATTCTCATTAAAATCCATATGTTGTCCTTGGATTGAGCAATTTACCACCATACATATAGCCTGAATCTCATGCACAACTGTCATAACCACAGCTGAATTCCAAAATTCATTGAAAACATCCATGTACATAACAGGATTAGCAGTCAAGGCACCTGCAAAGTATGTCTCAGATAAAACTTGACAAAGCTCTTGAAACAGTCAAGAGCTTGGTTAGCATCTGTGAAAGCTAGATAGTTGGTTCCATCCTTAGGGATAACAGCTCTAACAGTGTTTAATGCCATTGTAGGTGTTTGAATTTGAGTGGGTAAGAAATTTCAAAGAGAAAGAGTTCAAAATGAGAGAGAACGGTTAAGGTTTGCAAAAAATAGGTCAATTGAGATCTCGAAAGCCTAAAGAGGGGTTATATCGAGATGTCTGGGTATTTATAGAAAAAGGCAAGTGACTTGTCGAGAAGTAGAAATAAACCTTTGAGATTTGCTTATCGGGAAGTTACGTGAAAGAATAGAAACATATCGATATGTCACTTTCTTGACTCTTGTCGAGAACTAGATAGTGACTTATCGAGATGTCAAATAATACCCAATTTGTCCTGAATGGACTGAATTGTTTCCAATTTTTATTAGAATAAATCAAATTAAAATGAAAATGATTTTATATCAAAAGTATTTTACTAAAATAATTTATTAAATTAAATTATTTCAGTTCTAAGTTATTGAGAAGTCTAGAATGTATACTTGTAGAGAACTCTATGAATCAACATATGTCGAGATCTTTACAAGACTTATCGAGAAGTCATAATGAAGCTTGTCGAGAAGTCCTTCGAGAAGTCAGGAAAAAGACTTATCGAGAATTCAATTGAGAAGTCTCAAAATGACTTATTGAGAAGTCATTTAGACTTATCGAGAACTCAGTTTTCTATATACGTTTATTCTTTTTGGTTCTGTCTTATATTAATTTCACATATTAAAGATGTAAATTAACATTTAGATAGTTTTTCTTAGAATTTGAATAATTCCAAGTTGAATTTTGAATTTTGAAAAATAAACATACATAGAATTCTGAAATATTTATGTTATTCCCTAACAATACAACAAGAATTACAGAAAGGGGGTTGAATGTAGTTCTGGCTACTTTTTCAAATTAAAGGAATGTTCTGACTTCATAAATACAACAGTGTTTGATTAAAAAAGGTACGGAATAAAAGAGCGATAGAAATCAAAACATTTAAGTAATAAAAATACAAGTTTTTAAAACTTTATGGTGGATTTGAAAGTATCCACCATATATATATATATATAGGGGAATGATCAAATACAAACTAAAATTAAAATAGAAACTTAGAATTAATCTAAGCCATTAGATCTACCTAATCTAATGGTCCCCCGAAATCACAGCACCCAACTACCCTGCACCCTCCCACACGCAATTTCAGCTTTTCCCCTCCATTTTTAATTTGATATTTCCCGTCAAACCGTAATTTTTTTTAAAATCTGATTTCACTTTATTTTTCTACATCTCTCAACGATCGATTTGCATATCATATGTGTTATATTTCGAATTAATTTTAAAAAAAAATATTTGGTTTCTCGTTTCTATTCTAAATTGGTTTCTATTGGAGTAGTCCCCTATATATATATATATCAAATGAGAACCCTGCGAAGCTTTGAATAGCTCATAGCTGCTTACAAGTTTGAACAACTAAACTACAGAGAAATGCTTACAGAATACAACTTGATATATTTATGTGAAAATAGGCTTGCTTAGTTAATTTTTCTACTTGCTACACTTGGTTTATATATCACCAAGTTTACATGACAATAAGACAAGATAATAAAACAAAACATATTTAGTCTAACTCCATGCTACTTCAGTACTCTATTCCAGCATCTTTGAATATCTTCACAATTGCATGGAAATGGTAATGCTTCTTTGTTCTCAAATTCCTGCTTAACAGGCTGCCACATTCTTTTTGCAAACACTCAACGCATGTGACTGTGTTGTCATTGTCAACGACTATTTGAATTTGATCATCCATCGGGACTATGCTTGTCATCCATCGGGAGCTTTGTTGATCATCCGTCGGGAGTCTTGTAGATCATCCGTTGGGAGTCTATTTGCCACTTGACTCTGTTTCACTTATATAGAATTATAAGACATCTCATATTTACAATTAATCAACCTATTATGCATATCAATCTAGTAGTCAACATGACTTATAGAACCCTAAGCAATCTACTTGACTAATACATGTTGTTTGCAGAAATATGCTATAGTTCTTATTTGTTACATAAGCTACTCACTCGATGGATGTCAATTTGTCATCCGTCGGGACTATAAAGTTCATCTGTAGGGACTATATTTAATCATTCGTTGAGTGCTACAAAATTTACTAATTTAAATCTACTAAGGTGTTTTGTTTAACTTATCATCAAGTTCACAACATATTTCTAACAATCTCCCCCAATTTATGTCTACTGGAATTGTAGCCATAAATTAAGAGAAATTTGATGATAACAAAACAACCTAAAAATACCGATTAAAAAATAGTAGATAAAACTAATAAGTGCTACAAAATTTATTAAAAATTGAATAAAGCAAAGTGTACAAAGAGTTCTCACAATAATTATCAAGGTGCTCCTCTAGTCTGAGCAGATATGTCTATTTCCTTGATTGTCTGAATTTCTTCCCAAGCTTCTTGTTATTTTCCTCTATTTGATTCTGGAGTTATCTGTGAAATTCAAGTTCATCAGCTTCAGATAGATCCAGCATTTCTTACATTTCCAATAGAGTCTCATTGCTAGAGATGCTCAATTGGTCATCCAGTCTGAAGAATCTTCTAAATCCCTTATCATCCATGAATTCCATCAGCCAATAAGGCCTCAAATGCACTATCTTCCCTGTGAAGGGAATTGATAGAGTGTTTTGAAGTGAATCTTTGGCTTTATTACTCCTTAGCTCTTCAATCTTCTTTAGAACCAGTCTCCTTGCAGTTACATTAAAATCAAAGTTCTTTTTGAAAGATGAGTAGACCTTTACCAGTACAGATTGGCTTTCTTCTAGAATCCTGTGAAGAGGCCATGTGATTTCTTTCCCTGCCTTGCACTTAAACACCAATCTTTCAGGAAGATTCCTGTGAGCATCAATTCCTCTTAATTCTACCAGTTCATCCAAGTAGAGGTTTAAATCTGAAAATTCCTTGATATCACAGATATATAAAAGATCTTCCTTGTTGACTGTAGATTTAGATTTGGTTAAGGTCTTGGTTCTGAGAGATACAAGCTTGCTTTTCTTGGTTGCTCTTATCTTTGTCTTCTTTGGATGGTGAAGATAGGTAAGTTGAATTCAGGAATTGGTAGACTTTCCCAGTCTAATGGCTCATCTTTTGAAATTATAGGCTCACCATGAAAGTTCTTAATTGGATCCACCTTGAATTCTTCATGTACCAGTGAGGGCTTGGATGTTTGAGTTAAAGTTGTAGACTGTTTGGGAATGTAGTCTTCCATTTCCTCATCACCAAAGTCCAATTTTCTTTTGGAATGAAGCTTGTATCTAAATCTTCTTTTATGTTGTGGTTCCTGATGCATTTTCTGATCTTGAGGTTCAGCAATCACAGATGGTTGTGCAGAAATCTCGGTTGTAGTCTTCACAACTTGAAGTTTGGCCAAGATAGCAGCTTGCTCCTTCTTTTGTTTGAGCTTCTTAGCATCTAAGGCAGCCTGCTTCTTTTCTTTCCTGATTCTTTCCTTTTCTTCCTTCTTATCTTCTACAAACTGAGGGTGTCCAGCCATCTCTATAGATTTTGGCAATCCTTCTTTTAAGTGCTGAATCAGTTGGATCTTTGAAAAATCCAATTGACCTAGCCAACAGCTTCTTCTCATCTGGCATATGTGTCTCAAACATAATATCCACAGGATTTTTGTCTGAGAACTTTGAGTAGTTTCTTTTAGGCTTCAGGATTAAGATTTGCTTTTGGAGATTTGATGCATGAGGTTTGGCCTTTTTTCAAGTTTCCCAGACTCATTTCATGCACTGAGATGTGTTTGACTTAAAATGATGATGAAGGTCTTGTATGGCTTCTATAGCTGACCAAATTTCTCCTGAATAGCTGCATCAATCTTCTTCCATTTCTCATCTAGTTCCTTCTCAATAGCTGCAACATCAAGCATCTTGGGATTTGTCTTTGACTCAAGTTTAGCAGCTGCTATTTGGATCAGATCAATGATGTCCAATACTAGTGGCTTTGGCAGAGTAATTTCTGGAACAATTACTTGACTGATCTGAACATTTATCACATGCTCCCCCTCACTAGTTGGCTCTGCTTGACTGACTTGGATCATTGATTCTTTTCCCCCCTTTTTGTTATTATCAAGTAGAGTGGAGGTAGAAGTTTGTGCAGCCACCAGCTTTTGCAGCAACTGAGTCTACTGTGCTTGATAAAGATGAATAACTATTAGAGAAGCTTCCATTGCAGTCAGCCTTGTATCCAGGGAATCCACTTTAGTGGCAAGATCAGAATTCTTCCTTAGCTGTCTTTTAATGTCAAGCATTGTTGCATCTGGAAGTTTAACATACAATCTTTTAGAGACATCCTTCTTTACTTGGTCAATCTCAGTTTTGATAAAAGTGACATCCTGGTTGTGTTGAAAAACTTGAATTTGATGTAAGTGTAGAGAGTTGAGATGTTCCTGTAAGAGCTTCCTGGTGCTAGCATTTGTAGTGGATTGAAGAGCATTATGTGTCTCTTGAATTTGATGGATGAGAGTGATCTTGAAATATTAAGCATCATATTCCTTGGAGAATGCCCAGGAAGGCAGTCCAAATCTAGAGCTGGGGCCTTCTTCTCCCCTATCTCCATGAGCTCTCCACTATCATCACCATCATCTCCAAAGAAATCTGCAGATTCACCAGTACCATAGTCAACATCATCATCAGTTCTAGGTGGCATGGCTGTAATGGCATCCTTTGCTCTTTGCATTGATTGAGTAGTATGCACCAAGTTCAACATCTTTTCTGCATTTTCATTGCCCTATCCAGCCAAAAGTTGATATGCTGGAACAGGATGAGTAAATGCCTCAGCATCCAAAGAGATGAAATCTATGACAGCTTGATCATGCTGAGATAGTTTCTCTCTGTCTGCATCATTGACATTCATTGACTCACTAACAATGATGTCCATTCTTATTTCTCCTGTACCTGCATTTCTCTCATTTTCTCTCTATTTTTACATCAAGGGCTCCCCTTGGCTTCCCACCCTCACACCCTCACCTTCACCATCTAAGGTGGGACTCCCCTCACTCACTTTTTCCAAACCTGAAGAAATGGTCTACATTGGTTCACCCCTTTCCTCTCCTTTTTCCTGGGAGCAACCCAGCCTCTCACTCAATTCACTCCCTGCCCTCAGTACTAAGAGTGATTGTACTACTACTAGGTCATCTGCACTTGTGATAATTATTGGAATTTGAAGTTGTGCCGAGAGTACCGACGGATGAGGAACATCCATCAGGATAGTAGTTTGGCTATCCGACGGATGACTGCTGTTAGGCACATCCGTCGGGATATAATCACTACTCGACAGATGAACAATATCCATCGGAATAGAAGAAATGAATGAGTTTGGAGTGGAGACTATTGTAGACTCTGTGCAGATTAATGAAAATTTGGGCACAGATGTCTCAATAGACTCTGAAAAAATTGGAAAGTGAGCCAACAAATCATCTAAAATATGATGCTCACTTGCTTGGATTTTTGGCTTCTCCAATAGAGTTAAAGATGGAGAATTTGGAAGTGATGTATAAATCATGTCTACATCCAATGAGTGTGTGGGTGAATTTGGTGTTTCAAGTGCTTCAATTGTCAATAATTTTGGCTGTGACTCCACATTTATTGGAGCCACATCAAGTTGACTTTGAGATAGTGCATTGGCTGAGTCTTTAGCTCCAGTTTGCACTGCGTGTGTTCCTTGTGCATCCCCAAGGATTTTAGATCTTTTCTTTCAGGCATAAGTCTATGGTGAACTTGTGTCCCTAACCCTTTTGGCCTGTGCCCCTGGTTGGGAGCTTGTTTCAATAGTAATATCCTTTTTGGAGGATGAAACTAGAATTAAGTTGATTTCCTTATTAACAACCACAGTTTGTTGGGAAACTGTGGTGTGGATAGGCTTGGGTACACTAATCTCACCAGTCTTATCCTTAGGGTTTCTTTGATTTTCACCCTGTCCCTCACCTAACTCACTCTCCTTCACACTCCCCTCTTTGTGTTTGGTAGTTTTTGCTACTGGTTCCTTTTGAAAGAAACCAGAGGGGGCTTTCTTAGCTTTGGATTTTGAAATTGTTATTTTGGTAGCTTGGGTAGGCATCTGTTGGGTCATTAACACAGATGTCATAGCTACACTTGAAGGCAAAGAAATTTGTGAGGTTAGAAGAGTAGAGACAATGGTGCATACCTCACTTACCTGAGGGCCCTCCATGATTGGAAAGTAGAAGAGGGGCACCTCTTTGTGGTGACTTGGTCTGTTGAGATCTGTAATGATTCTCCTTTCTTGAACCCAGTAATTCAGTTTGTTGGTTGGGTTCTCAACAACAATATTCTCAATAAGATGGTTAGCAAGCATCATAAAGAATCTAGCATAATAAACACTTTTACCTCTCTTATTAAGTTCCCCTAACTTATAACCTAACTCAAACATGATCATGTCACTGAAGTTAAAGTACTTATCAGTAACTAGCATATAAAGCATGTTAAGCATTGCAATGTTAACAAAATCAAAATTACTCACTTTACCATAAAATACCTTAGTTACCACATCACACAGATAGCTCCATTCCTTTCTAAGACCTAGCCTCCTAATCTCACTTAAATTAGAGGTAGAAAGTGCATAGCCCATATAATTTAGCATGGTAACTAAATTAGCATTAGTGTGTGGAACAGTACTAGTGTTATCTGGAATTTTAAAGCATGCTTTGAGAATGTCACTATTAAAGCAGAACTGCTTACCTTTAAGAGTGAAAGTTATGGTCTTGTCAGAAGATTGGTACACAGCAGTTGTTATATCTCCTCCACAACTTCACAGTAGATTGTGGGTGATTCCAGCATAGCATAACTGAGTTTACAGCTCTTCACAAAGTCCATCATTTTGTGAAAATCTCCAGATTGTGGAATCTCCTTGTTCAAAGAGCTACGAAGTTGTTCTTTTCTTAGATGAATCCATATTGGGACATAATTTTGACTACTGGTGCCATTGTTAGAGTATGGAAATTTGCAGAGAGAGTATTTTCTTTGAAGAAGAAAGAAGTTAGATCAATTGATTTGAGAATGATAAAAGAATAGAATAAAAATGAATTCTGCTTTTATACTATCTCAGAAATAAACTGTCAAAAATAATAAAGTGAAATAAAGTAAACAATCAAAATAGCCCAAAATAGCCGTTTAAAATAAATAAACTGTCAAAATTCTGTCAAATATCCGTCGTGTTATACTTACAAACTGTAAGTATACCCAATGGATAATGTTTAGAGTTTTAACGGCTAAGATTGAGACAATTTGACGAATAAGAACAAAACAATTATCCGTCGGGTTATAAATAATCTAGAATAGTAATTGATTTTTATTAATAAGTATTATTTCAGACGGATGATCAAACTTGATGGATAATGAGCATCTGTCGGGATGTAAATTTTGACTTACCCAAAATTTCATCAAAAATAGAAAAATCAATTAAATTTCTGGCTGCATTATAACTTGCAAAAAAATATCTGAAATGATTCAAGAATACTTAAGCATACCTAGCTCACATACCAACCTTGAAAAGGTGGATTCATCAAGTGTCTTGGTGAAGATATTTGCAAGCTGCTTTTCACTTGGAACAAAATGAAGTTCCACAGTACCATTCATCACATATTCCCCAATGAAGTGGTACTTGATGTCTATGCGCTTTGTTCTTGAATGCTGTACTGGATTTTCAATGATGGCAATTACACTTATGTTATCACAGAAAATGGGAATTCTATCCACTTGTAGACCATAGTCCAATAATTGTTTTTTCATCCACAGAATCTGTGCACAGCAACTACCAGCGGCAATATATTCAGCTTCAGCTGTAGAAGTAGAAACTGAATTTTGCTTTTTGCTGAACCAGGACACAAGCTTGTTCCCTAGAAATTTACAGGTTCCTGTTGTACTTTTTCTGTCTATATTACAACCTGCATAATCTGTATCTGAATAACCAATTAGATCAAAACCAGAATATCTAGGGTACCAAATGCCAAGTTTTGGTGTTCCCTTGAGATATCTGAAAATTCTCTTTATAGCTACTAAGTGAGATTCTCTAGGATCAGCCTGAAATCTAGCAGAAAGATAAGTAACAAACATTATATCTGACCTACTAGCTGTTAAGTACAGAAGTGAGCCAACCATGCCCCTATAGCTTGGAATATCCACAAACTTTTCAGTAGTGTTTAATTCAAGTTTAGTTGCAGTGGTCATGGGAGTTTTTGCAGATGTGCAATCCATCAGATCAAACTTCTTTAAATGATCATAAATATATTTAATTTGACCAATGAATATTCCATCACCAGCTTGCTTAACTTGTAAACCGAGAAAGTAAGTTAGTTCTCCCATCATGTTCATTTCATACTTACTTTGCATCAATTTGGCAAACCTTTCGCAAAGTTTTTCATCTGTAGAGCCAAATATAATATCATCTACATAGATTTGAACAAGTATACTAGAGCCATTAACATTTCTAAAGAATAAAGTTTTATCAACAGTACCTCTTGTGAAATAGTTTTCCCAAAGAAACTTTGATAAGGTATCATATCAGGCTCTAGGTGCTTGCTTTAGTCCATAAAGTGCTTTCAAAAGATAGTAGACATATTCTGGAAAATTTGGATCTTCAAAACCAGGGGGTTGACTGACATAGACTTCATCCTCCAAATCTCCATTCAAAAAAGCACTTTTGACATCCATTTGATAGACCTTGAAATTGGCATGAGCTGCATATGCTAAGAATATTCTGATGGCTTCAAGTCTTGTAACAGGAGCAAAAGTTTCATCAAAATCTATTCCTTCTTGTTGACAGTAGCCCTTAGCAACCAATCTAGCTTTGTTCCTGACCACTATGCCATTTTCATCCATCTTGTTTCTGAATACCCACTTGGTGTCAATTGGATTCTTTCCTTTAGGTTTGGGTACCAACTTCCATACCTTGTTCCTTTCAAATTGGTTTAGCTCCTCCTGCATAGCTAAAATCCAATAAGATCCAAAAAAGCTTCTTCTACCTTCTTTGGTTCTTCCTTAGAAAGGAAGCTGCAATATAGACATTCTTCTTGAGTTGCTTTCCTTGTTTGAACTCTAAAAGATGCATTACCAATGATGAGCTCAAAAGGGTGATCTTTAGTCCATTTCCTTTGTTGAGGTAGATTAGCTCTAGATGAAGAGAGTCATTGTTGTCTTGATGTGTGACTGAGTTTTGATTATGAGAAACTCCCCCTGAGTTTGTGAATCTTTGATTTGAGAAAGGGGTACTTTCTGTAGGTGATCTGTTCTGACTCTCAACTTCTCTCATTGTTCTGACAGATGATGCACTTTGTATCTCGACGGATGAAGCTGATTGTCTCCCGACGGATAAGGCAGATTGTCTCCCGATGGATGAAGCATTTTGTAACTCGACAGATGTTGAATTATGTGCTTCATTAGTTGTAGATTTTTCTACATTATCCTTAGTCACCGTTTCTTGATCACTTTCATCATCACTGTCATCACTAACCATCTCCACATTATTAAACTTGAGGCTTTCATGGAAATCTCCATCTTGCAGTCCTTCAATCTTTTTATCATCAAACACAACATGTACTGATTCCATAAAAATGTTGGTTCTTAGATTGTAGACTCTATATGCTTTTCCCACATCATATCCAACAAAAATTCCTTCATCTACTTTAGCATCAAACTTTCCATGTTGATCAGTTTGATTCCTTAAGATATAACATTTGCAGCCAAAGACATGAATAAAATTTAGAGTTGGCTTTCTGTTTTTTGAACAATTGGTAGGGTGTCATGCACTTTGCTTGATTAATCAAAGAGATATTCTGAGTGTAGCAGGCATTATTCACAGCTTCAGCCCAAAAGTATGTTGGTAACTTTGATTCTTCAAGCATTGTCCTTGCAGCTTCAATAAGAGATCTGTTCTTTCTTTCCACTACTCCATTTTGTTGTGGAGTTCTTGCTGCTGAAAACTCATGCATAATCCCATTCTCTTCACAAAATGATCTCATCACAGAATTCTTGAACTTAGTTCCATTGTCACTCCTGATTCTTCTTACTTTAAAGTCAGGATGATTGTTGACTTGCCTTATGTGATTGATGATGATTTCACTAGCTTCATCTTTAGACTTTAGGAAATATATCCAAGAGAACTTTGAGAAATCATCTACAATTACTAGGCAAATTTTTTTTCTTGAGATGGACAACACATTGACTGGTCCAAACAAATTCATGTGTAACAATTGCAAAGGTTCTTCAATTGTTGAATCAAGCTTCTTTCTGAATGATGTTTTGATCTGGTTTTCTTTCTGGAAGGCATCACACAATCCATCCTTTGTAAACTCCACTTGAGGAATACCTTTAACCAGTTCTTTCTTGACAATTTCATTCATGGTTTTTAAGTTAAGATAGGACAACTTCTTGTGCCATAGCCAACTTTCATCTTGACTTGCTTTACTGAGAAGATAAGTGACTGATTCTGCATTTGATGAGTTGAAGTCAACTAGGTACATATTTCCTTTTCTCACTCTAGTGAGAACCACTTTGTTGCTCTTTATGTTTGTCACAACACAGGCTCCTGAATTGAAAGTTACTGAGTTACCCTTATCACAAAGCTGGCTGATATCCAACAAATTATGCTTGAGACCATCCACTAGGGCAACTTCTTCAATGATGACATTATCTTTTGAAATCAAGCCATATCCCACAGTATAACCTTTGTTGTCATCTCTAAAAGTAATACTTGGGCCAACTCTTTCCTTGAACTCAGTGAGCAGGGTAGAATCTCCAGTCATGTGCCTTGAGAAACCACTATCCAGATACCAAAGATTCTTTCTGTTTCCCTGCACACATCAAAATCAAATCAAGTTGATTTTGGTACCCAAGTTTCCTTGGGTCCTGCCTTGTTAGCTTTCTTCTTTGGTTTCTTAGGTTTGCTCTATTTTAACTTGGGAATTTCTGATTCATCCTTAGTCATCTGAGTTGGACCTTTGAAACCAGTCATTAAAATAGAATTATCATGCACATTTGATTAACAGGAAAAGGCATGCTATTTACAAACAAGTTATTCTAGTAAGGCATGCTAAATGACATTTGAGGCATACTAAATGCAGCATAATAAGGATTAGGTGCAAATGGCATATTAGCAAATTGTGCATTCATATTCTGAATAGACATAGCATTCATAGGCATGGTAGGCATGGCAGTCATGTTGGGAAAAGAAGAGGGTGCAGACATGGATGTAGGCATAGTAAGTTTGCAACTAACAGACAAATGATTAACACTACCACACTTAACACATATTTTTTTGGTGCATATTTATCAGGTGTGTAGTTGTTATGTTTTTTAATTCCTACTTTCTCATTTCTATTGTTTTTCTTTCTAGCTTCTGTTTTAATCTCAATCTTTTCTAATCTGTCATTGAATTGCTTGATAGAAAGATGACAAACATTAACTTTCTTTTCCTTCCTGAATTGACTTGATTCTCCTGGAACAAAGTTCTTAGAAACTGATCCATATTTCTCATTCAACTTAGCTAGCTTAGCTTTGTTAACTGGTTTACATACAGTCGACGGATGTGGCTCCTTGTCACTCGACAAATAATACTTTTGATTATCCGACGGATGATTTTCATCATCCGTCGAGTCCACATCTGTAAACAATCCTTCAACCAAATTGGACTCAACCTTCTCTTTACTCTTCTTCCAGGCTGCATCATAAAAGGACTCAATACCTTGAACTTTAGTGATTTGAGCATGGACATCTCTAGATGATTTCCATGCCTTAATCACTTCCTGTTCTCGTTTAAGCTGCTTCTTTAAAATTTCTTCTTTCTTCAAGGACTCAGTTAATTCATCCTTAGCAATCTTACACTCAATTCTCAATTTCTCAAATTCAATAAACTAAGACTCTAACACAATATTCTTCTCACTTAAAAACAAATTGTTTTCTTTAATTTTAGCATTTTCCTTAGTGAGGGACTTAAGTGTAACACGCAGGTGATATAATTCTATGGACATGTCATTTATTGCATCATTACACTCAGCTTTAGATAAATGTGCTAGTTTAGTGGTGATTACCTGATTGCTTGAAGAACTTGTTTCTGTTTCATCAGATTTGGCCATTAGGGCTAAATTGACATAGCTTGTTTCTTCATCTTCATCCAATCCATCTGCAGCCCAATCATTCTCCTATGTGATGAAAGCCCTTTCCTTTTGTTTGAGCAACTCAAATTATTTCTGTTTATAATCAACAGGCTCAAACTTCTTTTTGTTGGAATCAGACTTTCTACATTCACTAGCAAAATGACCAGCCAAGCCACATTTGAAACACTTGAATTTTGACTTATCAACCCTGTTTCTGTTTGGCTTAGCTGCTCCAAAATTCTTCTTGAATTTGAGCTTGGAAAATCTTCTAAATAGGAATGCTAGATGTTCATCAATATCATCCATATCATCTTGGCTCAATTGATCTTCATTTTCAGCTACTAGCCCTTTACCCTTGTTTTCACAGACCTTTGATGTACACTCAACAGATTCTACCTTCATCTCTTTCTCCTTCTCTAACTCAGCAACCAGTGCTATGGACCCTCCTTTCTTCCTTCCTTTCTCCATCCTCTCATCTTGCTCTATTTCAAGCTCATAGGTTTTCAGGATGCCATACAGTCTCTCCAAGGTGAACTCCTTGTAATCCTGTGAATTTCTCAATGAGACTGTCATTGGCTTCCACTCTTTTGGAAGAGATCTAAGGAACTTGAGGTAAGAGTCTTTTGTTTGATAGACTCTTCCGTGTAACTTCAGAGCATTTAGTAGCTTTTGAAATCTACTAAAAATATCAGTGAGAGACTCACTTTCTTTACAGTGGAAATGCTCATATTGCTGAATCAGTAGCTGCATCTTGTTCTCCCTTACTTGCTCAGTACCATCACAAATAATCTGGATTGTGTCCCAAACCTCTTTGGCTATTTTACAGTTGATGATGTTATCAAACATATCACCATCAACTCTATTGAACAATATATTCACGGCCTTCTTATCTTTCCTGACTTGCTCAATATCAGGGCCTGACCATTCATGCCTAGATTTTGGAACAGATGGCTCATTGCTAGTTGCAGCTCTCATTGGTACATGAGGACCTCTCTCTATGCAGTCCACATAGGCCTCATCTTGGGAAAGAAGATGTAGGTGCATCTTCACCTTCCAGTGGTGATGATTGTCTTTGTCCAGAAATGGAATCTTCACTCCAACATCCTTTTTGTTCATCTTGTTGTTTGTTGTGATCTTTACACTCTTTGTACTTTAAGAGCTTGCTCTTATACCAATTGTTATTCCCTAACAATACAACAAGAATTACAGAAAGGGGGGTTGAATGTAATTCTGGCTACTTTTTTAAATTAAAGGAATGTTCTGACTTGATAAATACAACAGTGTTTGATTAGAAATGGTGCGGAAAAAAGAGTGATAGAAATTAAAACACTTAAGTAATAAAAACATAAGTTTTTAAAACTTTCTGGTGGATTTGAAAGTATCCACCATATATATATATATATCAAATGAGAACCCTGTAAAGCTTTGAATAGCTCACAGCTACTTACAAGTTTGAACAACTAAACTATAGAGAAATGCTTATAGAATACAGCTTGATAGTTTTCTCTGAAAATAGGCTTGCTTAGTTAATTGTTCTACTTGCTACACTTGGTTTATATATCACCAGGTTTATATGATAATAAGACAAGATAATAAAACAAAACATATCTAGTCTAACTCCATGCTACTTCAGTACTCTATTCCAGCATCTTTGAATATCTTCACAATTGCATGGAAATGGTAATGCTTCTTTGTTCTCAAATTCCTGCTTAACAGGCTGCCACATTCCTTTTGCAAACACTCAACATATGTGACTGTGTTGTCACTGTCAACAACTATTTAAATTTGTCATCCGTCGGGACTATGCTTGTCATCCGCCGGGAGCTTTGTTGATCATCCGTCGGGAGTCTTGTAGATCATCCGTCGGGAGTCTATTTGCCACTTGACTCTATTTCATTTATACAGAATTACAAGACATCTCACATTTACAATTAATCAACCTATTCTGCATATCAATCTAGTAGTCAACATGACTTACAGAACCCTAAGCAATCTACTTGACTAATACATGTTGTTTGCAGAAATGTGCTACAGCTCTTATTTGTTACATAAGCTACTAACTCGATGGATGTCAATTTGTCATCCGTCGGGACTATAAAGTTCATCCGTCGGGACTATATTTGATCATCCGTCGAGTGTTACAAAATTCACTAAGTTAATTCTACTAAGGTATTTTGTTTAACTTATCATTAAGTTTATAACATATTCCTAACAATTTATAAATCATATTCCAGTTAATTTCCAATTAAATCAAATTAATTTCAATTTATTTGAAATTAATCTGCTGCAACATATTAGCTGAGTTCTTGCATTTAGGATGAAGAATTTAACATTCCAATTTTACCAACAATTCTAGTGAAAGTTGCTTCATCCAAAGGTTTAGTGAAAATGTCAGCTAATTATTTTTCTGTTTGAACAAAAAATAGCTCAATAGTACCATTTGCAGCATGTTCTCTAATAAAATGGTACCTTACATCAATGTGCTTAGTTCTAGAATGATTAACTGGATTAGAAACAATAGATATAGCACTAGTATTGTCACACATAATTGGATCTTTGTGTAACACTAGGCCATAGCCTAATTGTTGGTTTATAATCCAAAGCACTTGAGTACAACAACTTCCAGCAGCTATGTATTCATCCTCAGCTATGGAAGTTGACACAGATTGTTGTTTCTTATTGTACCAAGATACAAGTCTTTGACCAAAAAATTGACAGCTTTCACTAGTACTCTTTCTGTCAACCCTGCATCCAGCAAAATCTGTATATGTGTATCCAAAAGCTTCAAATCAAGTTCCCTTAGGATACCACAATCCCAAGTTTGGTGTTCCCTTTTAAGTATCTGAAAATTCTCTTTACATCCATCAAATGTGATTCCTTTGGATTGGCTTAAAATCTTGCACACATACATGTTACAAACATAATGACTGGTCTACTAGCAGTGAAGTACAACAAAGATTCAATCATTCTTCTATAACCTGAAATGTCAACACTTTTTCCTTTCTTATCTTCATCCAACTTTGTAGTTGTAGACATAGGTGTTGATGCAGGTGAACAATCAACCATTCCAAATTTCTTCAATAAATCTTTAACATACTTGGTTTGGCTGATGAAGATTCCATCACTTCTTTGAATGACTTGAAGTCCAAGAAAGTAACTTAATTCTCCCATCATGCTCATCTCATATTCACTCTGCATGAGCCTTGAGAATCTTTGACATAATTTTTCATTTGTAGAACCAAATATGATATCATCCATATAGATTTATACTAAGATCATATCACCGCCATGATGCTTGTAGAATAGAGTCTTGTCAATTGTTCCTCTAGTGAATCCATGTTTTAGCAGAAATTCTGAAAATGTGTCATACCAAGATCTAGGTGCTTGCTTCAATCCATATAGAGCCTTGAGTAGTTGATAAAAAATTCTAGAAATTCTGGATCTTCAAAGCCAGGTGGTTATTGCACATAAACTTCTTCCTCCAACTCACCATTAGGAATGCACTCTTTACATCTATTTGATACACTTTAAAATTTGAGTGTGCAACAAATGCAAGAAAGATCCTTATTTATTCAAGTCTTGCAACTGGAGCAAAAGTTTCATCATAATCAATTCATTCTTCTTCAGAGTAGCCTTTTGCAACTAACCTTGCTTTGTTTCTTGTTACATTTCCATTTTCATCCATTTTGTTCATGTACACCCACTTTGTTCCAATTATGCTTCTAATCTTTGGGGCAGGAACCAACTTCCAAACTTTGTTTCTCTCAAATTGATTTATCTCTTCTTGCATAGCAGATATCCAATCAGGATCAAGTAGAGCTTCCTCAGTTTTCTTAGGCTCAATTTATGAAAGAAAGCATGCATATAGACATTCATTTGCAATTGCATTTCTAGTCCTCACTCCAAAATTTGGATCACCAATAATTGCGTCTCTTGTGTGACTCTTATCCCATTTTCTGGTGTGATTTTGTTGACTTGAATTTTCTGCATTTTCTTCACTATTGGCATGACTTGCAGAACTTTCTCCTCTTTCTCCCCCTGAGTTTGTGCTATCAAATTCAGGTGTATGAGATGAGTTTTCATTCTCATGATTCACTTGCTCAGTTGACTCTTCATTTATTTTGTTGCTTGTGTTGATCTCAGCTTCATCTTCAGAATCACTATCGAACTTAAGGGCTTCAGCTTTATTCTCATCAAGGCACTCCAAGCCTGGACACTTGTCATCATCAAAAGTCACATTTGTGCTTTCCATAATTTTCTTTTGTTCTAGCACATAAACTCTGTAGGGAGTTCTTTCCAATAAATATCCCAGAAAAATTGCTTCAAAAACTTTAGAGTTAAATTTTCCCAAATATTCAGAGTTCTCTTTTGGAACAAAACACTTGCTTCCAAACACATGCAGATGCTTCACAATAGGCTTTCTTTTTGACAAGATTGAGTAGAGTGACTTTCCAAGATTTTTGTTGATGAGGTATCTGTTTTGAGTGTAGCATGCAATGTTGATAGCTTCTTCCCAAAAACTTATTGGTAAATTGGCATCCTACAGCATTGTTCTAGCAGCCTCAACTAGAGTTCTATTGTTAGGTCCAAAAGGTACATTCAGAGGGGGTTGAATGTATGTTTTTCATTTTCTAAAATTAATTCCAGCGGAATATAAAACTCAAAAATGAAATAAACAGAAAGAGATTTACAGGATAATTCTTGTTATTAAGAAATTAAACCGTAAAGGGTTGCTTACAACTCTGAATATAAATAATTCGAAGCAACAAATATAGAGAGAACCAAAAGTAATAACTATCAATCTAGGATTCTATCTATAACTCTAAGAATTTAAAGCTCTTAACAAATGATATTAAATATAATCAAAGAAGTAAATAATTAGTGTTACAAGTTTGTAAGTCTTAAAATGGTGTGAATCAAATTAGATATGACCTCTCCTTGTCAAATCAAGCTTTCAAATAAATGTTGTGATAAAAATTCAAGAGCTTCGCACTTTGTAAAAATAGAGAGATGCTGATTCAATTTTCTGCTATTGATTATATAGATTGATAGGCTGGAGAGAGAAGGAGGACACGTGGCAGCACTAGAACCATGCAATTTAAATTGTACAGCTTGCAAATATTTACTTGCGACCTTTTTTAAACCTTCACTTGAACCTTTCTTAAGACCGTGTCCGCCTAGGAGACTATATTTCCTTAGAAACATTTATTTCTTGCGACTACAGGGAAATACAAGAACTTGCCTTGACAAAATCTGAGCTAACTGTACATTTACTTGCAACCAAGGTACTGACTTGCATGCAAAAAAAATTTCCTTAGATTTTTTAGTTTAGTTGCGACCATGCATTCCTTGTAAAATTGTTACCTGCGACTACCATTAACAGTGTACAAAGACTTGCAATTTTTTTTTCTAAGTCATAAATTTACTTGCGACCTTGAACTCTAGTCTACACACCTGCACTCCCTTTTTTTTATTGTGAAACAACACAAGCAGTACGAGCATTGAATTTTAATGCCACACGCGGTTGAACAAACCAGGCAACAGGAGGGATTGAGTGACATGCGCCTGAGAAGTAACCAAACTCAACATGCCATTTTCTATGTGATTTTCACTTGAATTTGTTTTCTTTTGATCAGCAAGTGGGCCACCTGGGATCGCATTATTTATTTAGTGAAGAAACCATGCATTTGATTTCTTTTACTTCTGAATAAACCAAATCAGCTATAGGGTCTCTTCTTTTGCTAACACCGAGTGTTTTTGTTGACTGGTTTCTTTACTTAATAAATCAACCGAATGATCCATGCATGCAAAACATCCTAAACTTGAGCTGAGAAAAACAAAAAATTGATCTTTAAATTAAATAAATAAATGAATTTAATTTCATTTATTCATTTTAAAAAAATAAAATTTATTTACTTATTCAAAATTAATTATTGATATAAAATTGAATAAATAAATGAATTGATTTTCATTTATTCATTTAATAAAAAATCGGCTATTGTTGTGTATATGTTGTGTACTTGATGATTTCATGAACAAAACACCTTAGTAGATTTTACTTAGTGAAATAATGTAGCACTCGATGGATAAGATTTATAGTCCCGACGGATGACTCATTATAGTCCCGAAGGATGATGACTTATTATCCATCGAGTGAGTAGCTTATGTAACAATAAGTCTGTAGCACATTTCTGCATTCACCATTGTATAGATTCTGTAAGTAGTATTCAAGTCATGTTGACTTTAACTAGATATGCAGAATAGGTTGATTAATTGTACATAGATGATGTCTTGTAATTCTGCATAAATGAAATGAATTCAAGTGCCAGTTTGCTACCCGACGGATAACCTACAATGAAGTCGACGGATGATCAAATAGACAACCCAACAGATGATCAATAACTCGACGGATGATCATGAACCCGACGGATAAAGAATTCAAATATCTGTTGACAGTGACAACACAGTCACATGCGTCGAGTGGATGCAAATGAAATGTGGTAGCCTATTCAACTGGGTTTTCGAGAACAAAGAAGCATTGCCATTTCCATGCTATTATGAAGATATTCAAAGATGCTGGAATAGAGTAATGAAGTAGCATTGTATTAGACTAGATAGTTTTTGTTTTATTATCTTGTCTTATTACTTTGTAATCTTGGTGATATATAAACCAAGTAGTAGCAACTAAGACACTAACGATCTAAGCAAGAAAGTAGAGAAACATTTGTAAGCAGGATTCTTAGTATTTCTCTGTAGTCTTAGAAGTTCAATTGTTGTAAGCAGCTGTGAGCATTTCTACACACAAGGTTCTCTTGATATATAATATATATCTCTGGTGGAATCATTCAAATCCACCAGAAAGTTTTTAAAGACTCTTGTTTTTAATTACTTGTGTTTTGATTCACTTAAGTTTTTATTCCGCATTGTGCTAATCAATACACTTATATTTATATTTGAGTTAGAACATTTTATTTCAAGAAAAAGTTTCAAGAATTCCATTCAACCCCTTCTGTAATTCTTGTCATATTGTTAAGGGACTAATAATTGGTATCAGAGCAAGCTCTTAACTTACAAAGAGTTTAAAGATCAAAATAATACAGCAAGATGAACAAGAAGGATGTTGGAGTCAAGATCCCTTTTCTGAATAAAGATAATTACCATCATTGGAAGGTAAAGATGCATCTTCATTTGCTTTCTCAAGATGAGGCCTATGTTGACTGCATAGAAAGAGGCCCTCATGTTCCAATGAAAGCAGCAACAAGAAACGAGCCATAAGTCCCCAAGCCAAGGCATGAATGGTCTGATCCTGACATTGAACAAGTCAGGAAGGATAAAAAGGCCATGAACATCCTGTTTAATGGAGTTGATGGAGATATGTTTGAAAACATTATCAACTTCAAAACTGCCAAGGATGTTTGGGATACAATACATATAATCTGTGATGGCACTGAGCAAGTTAGAGAAAACAAGATGCTGCTCTTGATTCAGCAATATGAGCATTTTCATAATGAAGAAAGTGAGTCTCTTACTGACATTTTTAGTAAGTTTCACAAACTACTAAATGCTCTAAAGTTGCATGGAAGGGTCTATCAGACAAAAGACTCCAATATGAAATTCCTTAGATCTCTTCCAAAGGAATGGAAACCAATGACAGTCTCATTAAGAAACTCACAAGATTATAAAGATTTTACTTTGGAGAGACTGTATGGCATCCTGAAAACCTATGAGCTTGAAATAGAGCAGGATGAAAGGATGGAGAGAGGAAAGAAGAAAGGAGGATCCATTGCACTAGTTGCTGAGTTGAAAAAGGAGAAGGAAGTGAAGATGGAAGCTGTTGAATCAACTTCAAGGGTCTATGAGAACAAGGGCAAGGGGCTTGCAGTAGAAAGTGAAGATTCTTTGAGCCAAGATGACATGGAATGAACACCTAGCATTTCTTTCTAGGAGATTTTCCAAGCTCAAGTTCAAGAAGAACTTTGGATCAGCCAAGCCAAATAGAAACATGGTGGATAAATCAAAATTCAAATGTTTCAAATGTGGCTTGGTAGGGCACTTTGCCAGTGAGTGTAGGAAGTCAGATTCCAGTAAGAAAAAGTTTGAGCTAGTGGATTATAAGCAAAAATACTTTGAGCTGCTCAAACAAAAGGAAAGGGCTTTCATAACACAAGAAAATGACTGGGCAGCAATGGTCTGGATGAAGATGAAGATGTTAGCTATGTCAATCTAGCCCTAATTGCCAAGTCTGATGAGACAGAAACAAGCTCTTCAGGTAATCAGGTAATTACTACAAACCTTGCATATTTATCTAAAGCTGAGTGTAATGATGCCATAAATGACATGTCTACAGAGTTATATCATTTGCGTGTTACACTTAAGTCTCTTACTAAAGAAAATGCTAAAATCAAAGAAAACAATTTGTTTTTGAGTGAGAGAAATAATGTGCTTGAGTCTCTGTTTATTGATTTTAAAAAATTAAGAATTGAGTGTAAAATTGCCAAGGAGGAATTAACCGAGTCCTTGAAGAAAGAGGAAATTTTAAAGAAGCAGCTCGAGCGTGAATAAAAGGTGATTAAAGCTTGGAAAACATCCAGGGATGTCCATGTTCAAATCACCAAAGTTCAAGGAATTGAGTCTTTCTGTGATGAAGCCTGGAAAAAGAACAAAGAGAAACTAGAACCTAATTTGGTAGATGGAGTACTTACAGATGTAGACTCGATGGATGATGAGGATCATCCGTCGGATAACAAAAAGTGTTATCCGTCGGATAACAAAAAGTGTTATCCGTCGAATGATGAAAATCCTCATCCGTCGGCTGTGAGCAAGCCTATCAGTAAAGCCAAACTTGTTAAGCTGAATGAGAAGTATGGGTCTGTTTCCAAGAACTTTGTTTCAGGAGAATCGAGTCAGGTTAAGAAAGGGAAAAAGGCTAATGTTGGTCACATGACTGTCAAACAGTTAAGTGACAGACTTGAAAAGATTGAGGTAAAAACAGAGAACAAAAAGAAAAATAATAGGAATGGTAAAGTAGGGATTAACAAACACAATAACTACACACCTGATAAATATGCTCCTAGAAAAATCTGTGTCAAGTGTGGTAGTGTAAATCATTTGTCTGTTAATTGCAAATCTGCCATGCCTACTTCCATGTCTGTGCAACCTCAATTTCCTAACATGAATGTCATGCCTCCCATGCCTGTTAATGCTATGTCTACACAGAACATGAATGCACAGTTTGCTAATATGCCATTTGCACCTAATCCTTATTATGCTACATATAGTATGCCACAAATGCCATTTAACATGCCTTACTGGAACAATATGTTTACAAATAGCATGCCATTTTCTGTTAGTCATAATATGCATGATAATTCTGTTGCAATGAATGGTTTCAAAGGCCCAACTCAAATGACTAAGGAAGAATATGAAATTCCTAAGTCAAATGAGATAAAGCCTAAGAAACAGAAAAAGAAAGCTAACAAGGCAGGACCCAAGGAAACTTGGGTACCAAAATCAACTTGATTTGATTTTGATGTGTGCAGGGAAACAGAAAGAATCTTTGGTACTTGGATAGTGGTTGTTCAAGACACATGACTGGTGATTCTACCCTGCTCACAGAGTTTAAGGAGAGAGCTAGCCCAAGTATTACTTTTGGAGATTACAACAAGGGTTATACTGTGGGATATGGCTTGATTTCAAAGGACAATGTCATCATTGAGGAGGTTGCCTTAGTGGATGGTCTCAAACACAACTTGTTGAGTATTAGCCAGCTTTGTGATAAAGGCAACTCAGTAACCTTCAATTCAGAAGCCTGTGTTGTGACTAATAAAAGGAGCAACAAAGTGGTTCTCACTGGTGTGAGAAAAGGAAATGTGTTGAAAGAGATATGTCCTAAGTCCAATCATGTATGAGGATTTAGGAATAACTTTTATGTAATCTGTTTTGATTTCATTGATATTAATAAAAGACTTATTTTGTTTTTTATTGCGGGCTTTATCTATTTTAAGTGTTTAAATAAGATATACCACAGTTTAGAGTAAAGATTTTTATGGATTGTGATGAGATCATGATAATGAGACCTAAAAGATGATAACTCTAAACTTAAATAGTTCCTGGTCGTAGGATTACAAACTGGTAATTAATAATCCGCAAAGATCGGTACATACTATGCTTGCTTCATTATGAAGGCTGTTTGTTCTCATAGACATTTGTGTGGTGACACTATAGCTAGTATGTAGGTGCTTATTATAGAATAAGTTCACTAAACATGACTCACACAGCTGAACAACTGATGGAGTTCACTCACGTGTCATCAGTTGTTCATATAGTGATAGTTGTGCAAGTATCCTTAGACTTGAGGTCATCATAGTCATCTTGTGTACACTGAACTATGCTTTGGTTTAGTTCTTAGTATCCAGGGACAATTATAAGGGCTCTACTGGGATTAGGAATTTGTACACGAAGATAATGTATGATCAATAAAGGATCTACCCCTTCTAGTGAAGGAAAAGAATGTTCAATGCTGATTCACTTATGCTAGTTCAGGAAACTCTGGCCAGAGTGAATGAAATTAGAAAGGAGTTTCTAATTTACATTAATTAGAACAAAGCATAGTGAATGGGAAATCATATGATTAAATAAGATAGGCTTGACACAAGTTCGATGCCTTGTATTTAATCGTGACATTGCACGGTAGAAGGAATTAATTGTACGGTAACTACTTACTGAATGGGTTCTTGGTATTCTAAGCAGTGAATTCGTATTATCCGGATAGTCGCGATATGCTGAGAAGTATCCCTCACGATGTAGAATAAATATAAATAATTAATTAATCATATTTAATGAATTAGAGAATTTATATAAATAATGATAAAATAGTTTTATCATTATTTATTTCTACTACCGGCTTAATATTGAACCTACAAGGTCACACCATAAAATAGAATGATTTAATGGTGGAGGAATTAATTAATAATGGCTAGTAATTATTTATTTATGAAATAAATAATTAATTAGTAAATTTAATAATTGATTAAATGAGATTTAATTAATTATAAATTAATTAAGAAAAGTTCTTAATATTATTAATTAAGAATTTAATTTTGGAAATTAAATCAAGTGAGAGAATTATTTCTAAAGTGTTTAGAAAAAGGATTAATAATTAAAAGGTGTTTTAATTATTAGTTAATAGGTTAATAAGAATAAAGGGTTAATAATAATAATATTTTATGGAAAAAATTTCAACTGAAAATTTTGCCTATAAATATACTATTATAAACCCTTATTTTGCCTCAACCTAAAAAGTTAAGAAACCCCTAATTCTCCCACCCCTTCCTCCTCCATTACATTGATCTCTTGGTGGATACCGGTGGAGTGCTTCACACTTGAGGAGCAGCTGCTAGGGTTCTCCGCTCGTCGTTCTTGGATCGCTTTTAAAGGTTAGAAATCGATCCCATATGATTTAATCACGATTTGTATGCTTTTATTTAGATTTTATATCAAGAAAATTGTTTTACCATGCTTCTGTGATGTATAAAATCCTACAATGGTATTAGAGCATAGGTTGTATGCATATAGATCTGTGGTAAAAATTTCAGAATTTTATGACATTGTATGAATTTTTTATGATTTTTGCAAGTTATATCATGGATTAATTATGACTGATTAGAAATTGTTTCTCAGAATTATTTTGACTGTAGATCTGGGTTCTACAAGTGTTGTAGATTGTCTGGGTATTTTTTTCATAATTTTCTGATGTGTGGATTAGTTATTATGATTTTTTGAAGTTGTTTTAATTAAAATTAGTAATTAAATATGTATATATAATCTGTTATGTATACATATATTGTTTGCTGCTGTAATCAATCAAAAGGAGGGTGTACTGATGTAATGGGGTTGGCACGTCGTTCAAGGAGGGGCGGCGGTGGCTGTTAATAATTTTTTTTTTTCTGTCGGCTGCTGCAAGCGTATATAGGAGCACGCGGGAAAGGGTGTCGCGCATTCCGGGAATACGTTACACCCTGTAACGCATTCACGGAATGCGTTACACCTTTTAATGGCTTAAAAGGGTTGTAACGCATTACCGGAATGCGTTACAGGGCTTGTAACGCGTTCCTGTAATGCGTTACAGCCCATCTATTTTTTTTAAAATTTGATTTCTGGGAGTTTCGTAACTCCGTTTTGGGCGTGTAATATATCGTTGGATTCGTTTTTCCGAGACGGATCTAATGGAGCTGTCAAATATTTTTTATATAAAAGTTTTGAACTTTTTATATTCCCGAAAGTATTTTAAAGCATGTTTTAATTGTTTTAATTGCTTTTAAATGCTATAATAAATTCATACATCTTTATATAAATGTGTGACATGATAATTGCTTGCATGCTTACTTGTTTAATTATTTTAATATATGAGATATATGCCTATGTTTACCATGCGATGATAGATTTAGGTGAACTTAAATCAATATAAGGCGTGCTCTAGAAAATCTAGAATAGGAATCCTTTCTTGCCTTAACAATAATATTATGAATACAATCATGAGATTCTTGTGTTTATGACACACGTAATTAAATATGAATTTTCAATATTGAGAGAAAGGATGATTTTGTCAAAAGCAGATTTCTATCTGTAAGAAAGGGGTATTAAGTGACGCCTCTTGACAATGCTCCCCCCGATCTGGGAATCATCTGATTATCAATTATTGATTTGAAATATTTAATTTAAAAGGAAGAATCTCTTTATAATATGATTATGATTGTAACGTAATATAATCCCTCTAAAATTAAATAATATCAAGTAGTAATTGGCCAATGACACGACGAGCTTGTGTCGGTCAAAGCCTTCCAACATGGTAGAAAGTAGTTCTTATTTTTGAATCATTGTCGTTTCATGCTACATCCGAGGGCTTTGATTTCGAAATAAGAAATACTTGTCTATTACATAGAGATGTGTGCATTGAATTAGAATCTAAAATTCGTTACGTGCTGCAGCCGTGGGCCGTTGGAGACTGATTCAATTGTACGAAATGTTGGGTTAGACTTGACTTAGAATATTGAGTTTATCGTTCTACATCCGTGACTCAATTATTGAAGAGGCTAAAGTTTTATTAGGGAATAACATAAGATGTAATTGATAAAAGTTGTCTGCCTATTGAACATCACATGACGTTTCATGCTACAGCCGAGGTTGTGTGATGGAATGTAGGATCCCTATTCCCACTAGTATTATGAATGCTTAATTTTCACTTAGGGGTTGTATAAATTAGATAAACTAGTGGGAGCCACTTATGAATAAAGACCCAATTCATATAGTGTTTTAAAATGAAATTGAATATTTACAAAGTGTTGTTATGTGTTCATCATTTACAGATTTACTATATACGTTATGTCTTCTGCACTATCACTCCGGAGTATACTAGATGCTCACAAGTTGACTGGTCCTAATTTTGCTGACTGGCTTTGAAACTTGAGAATTGTTCTCAGGGTTGAGAAGATGGAATATGTGCTTGACTCACCTAAGCCTACTGAACCTGCTAGTGATGCACATAATGATGAACATGTTGTGTATCGTAAGTGGATAGATGATGCAAATGTTGCTCAATGCATCATGCTAGCTTCCATGAACATTGAGCTACAGAAGCAACATGAGCATATGGATGCTCACACTATCCTTATGCATCTACAAGAGTTGTAAGATGTGGCAGGGAGGACAGCTCGATATGAGATATCGAAGGAGCTGTTCGGTTGTAGGATATCTGAGGGATCATTTGTGAATGACCATGTACTTAAGATAATCAATTTGATTGAACGTCTTGGACAACTTGGTTTTGCCATGGATGGGGAGCTGAGCCAAGACTTGGTCTGGCAATCACTTCCGAGTTCGTTCTCGCAGTTTGTTGTGGACTTTCACATGAATAAGCTGGATGTCAGCCTGCCTGAACTCCACAACATGTTGAAGACTGTGGAATCGAATTTCCCCCCTAAAAAGAGTTATGTTCTTCTAATTGGTGAAGGTTCCAATCCTAAGAAAAGGAAGAAGAACCCTTCCAAGAAGAAGAAAGTAGGTGAAAAAAAGTCGGTTTCACCAAAAGCTGAAGACCCCAAGGGCAAAGCTGTTTGCTTTCACTGTAACAAGGTGGGGCACTGGAAGAGGAACTGCAAGGTTTACCTTGCAGAATTAAAGAAGAAGGGTAGTGAGACTACCGCTTCTGATTCAGGTATGTTCATGATCGAAGTTAATATGTCACTAAGTCAAATTTCTACTTGGGTATTAGATATCGCCTGTGGTTCTCATATTTGCAATTCATTGCAGGGACTAAAGGGAAGTAGAACTCTTGAAGAAGATGAGATGATTCTACGTATGGGCAATGGAGCAAGGGTTGCCACCATATCTGTAGGATCATTTAGTTTACATATGCCTACGGGCAAGACTATTATTTTGAATAATTGTTATTACGTTCCCTCTATTGTGAGGAATATTGTTTCTATTCCTATGTTGGATTTGGATGGTTTTTCATTTATTATTAAGAATAATGAATGTTCTATTCTTAGAGATAATGTTCTTTATGGACGTGGTACTTTAAAAAATGGTCTATAATGTGACGTAGAGCATAATTTACTTCAGATTGAACAAACTAATAAAAGAAAAAAGGATGATGAAAATCTCACTTTCTTGTGGCACTGCAGACTTGGTCATATTAGTGAAAATAGACTGCGAACACTGCATAAAGAAGGGTTACTTGACCCCTTTGATTTTGAATCATATCCTACATGCGAGTCTTGTCTATTGGGTAAAATGACCAAATCTCCATTTAGTGGACATGGAGAGAGGGCTGCAAATTTTCTAGGATTGGTACACACAGATGTATGTGGACCAATGTCTACGCAAGCCATGGGTGGATTTTCATACTTCATTACTTTCATAGATGATCGATCTAGATTCAGATATGTGTATTTGATGAAACACAAGTCTGAAGCCTTTGAAAAGTTCAAAGAATATAAGCATGAAGTGGAGAAACAAACCAAATATAGTATTATAACTCTTCGATCAGATCGAGGTGGTGAATACTTGAATGGAGAGTTTCTAGATTATCTCAAAGAAAATGGTATAGTCTCCCAGTGGACTCCTCCATATACTCCACAGTTGAATGGGGTATCTGAAAGGAGAAATCGAACTTTGCTAGACATGGTTCGGTCCATGATGAGCTATGCGAATCTTCCAGTATTCTTATGGGGTTATGCATTGGAAACCTCAGCATATTTACTGAATAAGGTGCCTTCCAAATCTGTTCCTCAGACTCCATATGAGATATGGAAAGAAAGGAAACCGAGTCTTAAACACGTTAAGATTTGGGGATGTCCAGCTTATGTCAAGAAAGTTGACCCAGATAAGCTGGAATCTCGATCCGTAAAATGAAATTTTGTGGGATATCCTAAAGAGACTTTAGGGTATTACTTTTACACCGATCATAGGGTGTTTGTCTCCAGACATGCTACCTTCTTGGAAAAGCAATTTATCCTTGAAGGAAACAGTGGGAACAAAATTGAACTTGATGAAGTTCAAGAAGCACAAACTACTACGGATCAAGTGGAAACACCTATTCAGACTGAACAACCTTCTGTGGAACAACCTATTCGTAGGTCAGAGAGAGTGTCTCGCCAACCTGAGAGGTATTATGGCCTTGTCATTGAGAATGAAAATGAGTTGTCAATCATTGATGATGACGACCCTGTTACCTATAATGAGGCTATGAGTAGTGTTGACTCAGAGAAATGGCATAGTGCCATGAAATCTGAAATAGAATCTATGTATACCAACCATGTATGGACTCTCGTTGGGGCGCCTGAAGGTGTTAATCCTATTGGGTGCAAGTGGGTAACAAATGAAATATTGGAGCAGATGGCCAGGTGGAGACCTATAAGGCCAGGCTCGTGGCAAAATGATTCAAACAAAGGCAAGGGATTGACTTTGATGAAACTTTTTCGCCTGTAGCCCTGTTAAAATCAATTCGGATTTTGCTTGCGATTGCTGCTTACTACGACTATGAGATCTGGCAAATGGACGTGAAAACGGCCTTCCTCAATGGGGAACTTGAAGAGGAAGTGTATATGACACAACCAGAGGGTTTTCTTTCCAAGGGAAATGAACACCTAGTGTGTAAGCTGCTGCGAACCATATATGGTTTAACGCAAGCTTCTCGTAGATGGAACATCCGTTTTGATGAGACAATCAAAGAGTTTAGTTTTATCAAAAACATAGATGAACCATGTGTCTACAAGAAGGTTAGTGGGAGCGCGATAACATTTCTTGTATTGTATGTGGATGACATACTTCTTATAGGAAATGATATACCGATGCTGCAATCAGTCAAAGTATGGCTATCGAAGAACTTCACCATGAAGGACTTGGGAGAAGCATCCTACATTCTTGGTATGAAGATCTATAGAGATAGATCTAAAAGAATGATAGGTCTTACCCAAGATACATACATCCAGAAAGTGCTTAAAAGGTTTAGCATGGAAAACTCCAAAAGAGGTCTCATACCGATAAGCCATGGAGTGTCCCTTTTCATAAAGATGTCTCCTAAGACACCTGAGGAAAGAGAGCGTATGAGTAAGATTCCTTATGCTTCAGCAATAGGATCTATCATGTACGCGATGTTGTGTACTAGGCCTGATGTTGCTTATTCAATTAGTGTGACGAGCAGATATCAGTCCAATCCAGGTGAAGACCACTGGAAAACAGTGAAGAACTTCCTTAAGTACTTGCGATGGACTAAGGACATTTTTCTTATTTTTGGTGTGAATCTGAGTTAAAAATAGAGGGTTATACTGACTCTAGTTTTCAATCAGAAAGTGATGATAGCAAATCCATGTCAGGGTACGTGTTTATTCTGAATGGTGGGGCGATTAGTTGGAAGAGCAATGGCTGACTCCACAGCGGAAGTAGAATATATAGCTGCAAGTGAGGCTACAAAAGAAGCCGTTTGGATGATGAAATTTATTTCTGAGTTGGGAGTTGTTCCTAGCGTTGAAGAGCCTATTGTGTTGTATTGTGATAACAACGCAGCAATAGTACAAGCCAAGGAACCTAGGTCTCATAAAAATTCCAAACATGTCCTGCAGCGCTTTCATCTGATTAGGGAGATTGTTGAAAGAGGAGATGTCAACATCGAGAGAGTTGACACACATAACAACATAGCAGACCCTTTAACAAAGCCAGTTTCTCAAAGTCACTTTGATCATCATAAAGACAAGATGGGTATTAGATACCAGAGTGATTGGCTTTAGTACAAGTGGGAGATTGAAAGAGATATGTCCTAAGTCCAATCATGTATGAGGATTTAGGAATAACTTTTATGTAATCTATTTTAATTTCATTGATATTAATAAAAGACTTATTTTGTTTTTTATTGCGGGCTTTATCTATTTTAAGTGTTTAAATAAGATATACCATAGTTTAGAGTAAAGCTTTTTATGGATTATGATGAGATCATAATAATGAGACCTAAAAGATGATAACTCTAAACTTAAATAGTTCCTGGTCGTAGGATTACAAACTAGTAATTAATAATCCACAAAGATCGGTACATACTATGCTTGCTTCATTATGAAGGCTGTTTGTTCTCATAGACATTTGTGTGGTGACACTATAGCTAGTATGTAGGTGCTTATTATAGAATAAGTTCACTAAACATAACTCACACAGCTGAACAACTGATGGAGTTCACTCACGTGTCATCAGTTGTTCATATAGTGATAGTTGTGCAAGTATCCTTAGACTTGAGGTCATCATAGTCATCTTGTGTACACTGAACTATACTTTGGTTTAGTTCTTAGTATCCAGGGACAATTATAAGGGCTCTACTAGGTATAGGAATTTGTACACGAAGATAGTGTATGATCAATAAAGGATCTACCCCTTCCAGTGAAGGAAAAGAATGTTCAATGCTGATCCACTTATGCTAGTTCAGGAAACTCTGGCCAGAGTGAATGAAATTAGAAAGGAGTTTCTAATTTACATTAACTAGAACAAAGCATAGTGAATGGGAAAGCATATGATTAAATAAGATAGGCTTGACACAAGTTCGATGCCTTGTATTTAATCGTGACATTGCACGGTAGAAGGAATTAATTGTACGGTAACTACTCACTGAATGGGTTCTTGGTATTCTAAGCAGTGAATTCGTATTATCCGGATAGTCGCGATATGCTGAGAAGTATCCCTCGCGATGTTGAATAAATATGATTAATTAATTAATCATATTTAATGAAATAGAGAATTTATATAAATAATGATAAAATAGTTTTATCATTATTTATTTCTACTACCGGCTTAATATTGAACCTACAGGGTCACACCATAAAAGAGAATGATTTAATGGTGGAGGAATTAATTAATAATGGCTGGTAATTATTTATTTGTGAAATAAATAATTAATTAGCAAATTTAATAATTGATTAAATGAGATTTAATTAATTATAAATTAATTAAGAAAAGTTCTTAATATTATTAATTAAGAATTTAATTTTGGAAATTAAATCAAGTGAGAGAATTATTTCTAAAGTGTTTAGAAAAAGGATTAATAATTAAAAGATGTTTTAATTATTAGTTAATAGGTTAATAAGAATAAAGGGTTAATAATAATAATATTTTATGGGAAAATTTCAGCTGAAAATTTTGCCTATAAATATACTATTATAAACCCTTATTTTGCCTCAACCTAAAAAGTTAAGAAAACCCTAATTCTCCCACCCCTTCCTCCTATATTACATTGATCTCTTGGTGGATACCGGTGGAGTGCTTCACACTTGAGGAGCAGCTGCTAGGGATCTCCGCTCGTCGTTCTTGGATCTCTTTTAAAGGTTAGAAATCGATCCCATATGATTTAATCACGATTTGTATGCTTTTATTTGGATTTTATATCAAGAAAATTGTTTTACCATGCTTCTGTAATGTATAAAATCCTACATGTGTACCTAGCTGATTTCAACTCATCTAATGCAGAATCTGCAACTTGTCTTCTCAGTAAAGCAAGTCAGGATGAAAGTTGGCTATGGCACAAGAAGCTATCCCATTTAAACTTCAAGACCACGAATGAGCTAGTGAAGAAAGAACTGGTTAGAGGCATTCCTCAAGTGGAGTTTTCTAAGGATGGACTGTGTGATGCCTGCCAAAAAGGGAAGCAGATTAAAGCATCATTCAGGAAGAAACTTGATTCAACAATTGAAGAGCCTTTGCAACTGCTTCACATGGATTTGTTTGGACCAGTCAATGTATTGTCCATCTCAAGGAAAAGATTTTGCCTAGTAATTGTAGATAATTTCTCAAAGTTCTCTTGGACATATTTCCTAAAGTCTAAAGATGAGGCTAGTGAAATCATCATCAATCACATAAAGCAAGTCAATAATCATCCTGATTTCAAGGTTAGAAGAATCAGGAGTGACAATGGAACTGAGTTCAAGAATTCTGTCATGAGAGCATTTTGTGAGGAAAATGGGATTCTGCATGAGTTTTCAGCAGCTAGGACTCCACAACAGAATGCAGTAGTGGAAAGGAAGAACAGATCACTTATTGAAGCTGCAAGGACAATGCTTGAAGAATCTAAACTGCCAACATATTTCTGGGCTGAAGCTGTAAATACTGCATGCTACGCTCAGAATATTTCTTTGGTTAATCAAGCCAGATGCATGACTCCCTATCAATTGTCCAAGAGCAAGAAACCAACTCTAAATTTTCTTCATGTCTTTGGCTGCAAGTGCTATATTCTGAGAAATCAAACTGATCAAAATGGGAAGTTTGATGCTAAAGCAGATGAAGGAATTTTTGTTGGGTATGCTGTTGGTAAAACATATAGAGTCTACAATCTAAGAACCAACATTGTTGTGGAATCAATACATGTTGTGTTTGAGGATAAAAAGATTGAAGAACTGAAAGATGGAGATTACCATGAGAGCCTCAAATTCGATAATGTGGAGATGGTTAGTTATGACAGTGATGATAAAAGTGATCAAGAAACAGTGTCTAAGGATAATGCAGATAAATCTACTACCAATGAAGCACAAAACTCAACATCTGTCGAGTTGCATAATGCTTTATCCGTCGGAAGGCAATCTGCGTTATCCGTCGGGAGACAACCAGCTTCATCCGTCGGTACTCAAAATTCACCATCCGTCGGGTTATCAAAATGAGCAGGAAGTCAAGATAGATCACCTATAGAAAGTTCCCCTTTCTCAAATCAAAGATCCACAAACTCAAGGGGAGTTTCTAAAAATCAAAACTCAATCACACATCAAGACAACAATGAGGTTTCTTCATCTAGAGCTAATCTACCTCAACAAAGGAAATGGACAAAAGATCACCCCTTTGAGCTTATAATTGGTGATGTGTCTTCTAGAGTTCAAACAAGAAGAGCAACTCAGGAAGAATGTCTATACAGCAGCTTTCTTTCCAAGGAAGAACCAAAGAAGGTAGAAGAAGCTTTGTTGGATCCTGATTAGATTTTAGCTATGCAGGAGGAGCTAAACCAATTTGAAAGGAATAATGTATGGAAGCTGGTGCCCAAGACTAAAAGAAAGAATCCAATAAATACCAAATGGGTATTCAGAAACAAGATGGATGAAAATGGCATAGTAGTCAGGAACAAAGCTAGATTGGTTGCTAAGGGCTATTGTCAGCAAGAAGGAATA